>NC_142203.1:3490000-3790000 GCF_049639895.1 Pseudopodoces humilis
TTCCCTTCCCTTCCCTTCCCGCACCTTCCCTTCCCGCACCTTCCCTTCCCGCACCTTCCCTTCCCGCACCTTCCCTTCCCTTCCCGCACCTTCCCTTCCCTTCCCTTCCCTTCCCTTCCCTTCCCTTCCCTTCCCTTCCCGCACCTTCCCGCACCTTCCCGCACCTTCCCGCACCTTCCCCTGCCCTTCCCTTCCCTTCCCTTCCCTTCCCGCACCTTCCCTTCCCTTCCCCTGCCCTTCCCCTGCCCTTCCCCTGCCCTTCCCTTCCCTTCCCTTCCCTTCCCTTCCCTTCCCTTCCCTTCCCTTCCCTTCCCTCCTTCCCTTCCCTTCCCTTCCCTTCCCTTCCCTTCCCTTCCCTTCCCTTCCCTTCCCTTCCCTTCCCGCACCTTCCCGCACCTTCCCGCACCTTCCCTTCCCGCACCTTCCCTTCCCTTCCCGCACCTTCCCTTCCCTTCCCTTCCCTTCCCTTCCCTTCCCTTCCCTTCTCTTCCCTTCCCTTCCCTTCCCTTCCCTTCCCTTCCCTTCCCTTCCCTTCCCTTCCCTTCCTTCCCTTCCCTTCCCTTCCCTTCCCTTCCCTTCCCTTCCCTTCCCTTCCCTTCCCTTCCCTTCCCTTCCCTTCCCTTCCCTTCCCTTCCCTTCCCTTCCCCTTCCCTTCCCTTCCCTTCCCTTCCCTTCCCTTCCCTCCCTTCCCTTCCCTTCCCTTCCCTTCCCTTCCCTTCCCTTCCCTTCCCTTCCCTTCCCTTCCCTTCCCTTCCCTTCCCGCACCTTCCCGCACCTTCCCGCACCTTCCCTTCCCTTCCCGCACCTTCCCTTCCCTTCCCTTCCCTTCCCCTCCCCTCCCCTCCCTCCCCTTCCCCTCCCCTCCCCTCCCCTCCCTACCCTTCCCTTCCCTTCCCTTCCCTTCCCTTCCCTTCCCTTCCCTTCCCTTCCCTTCCCTTCCCTTCCCTTCCCTTCCCTTCCCTTCCCTTCCCTTCCCTCCCTTCCCTTTCCCTTCCCTTCCCTTCCTTCCCTTCCCTTCCCTTCCCTTTTCCCTTCCCTTCCCTTCCCTTCCCTTCCCGCACCTTCCCGCACCTTCCCGCACCTTCCCGCACCTTCCCTTCCCGCACCTTCCCTTCCCGCACCTTCCCTTCCCTTCCCTTCCCTTCCCTTCCCTTCCCTTCCCTTCCCTCCCCTTCCCGATACCTTCCCTTTCCCGAACCTTCCCTTCCCTTCCCTTCCCCGCACCTTCCCTTCCCGCACCTTCCCGAACCTTCCCTTCCCTTCCCTTCCCTTCCCTTCTCTTCCCTTCCCTTCCCGCACCTTCCCTTCCCTTCCCTTCCTTCCCTTCCCGCACCTTCCCTTCCCTTCCCTTCTCTTCCCTTCCCTTCCCTTCCCTTCCCTTCCCTTCCCTTCCCGCACCTTCCCTTCCCTTCCCTTCCCGCACCTTCCCTTCCCTTCCCTTCCCTTCCCTTCCCTTCCCTTCCCTTCCCGCACCTTCCCGCACCTTCCCGCACCTTCCCGCACCTTCCCTTCCCCCACCTTCCCTTCCCTTCCCTTCCCTTCCCCCCCCCTCCCCTCCCTTCCCCTCCCTTCCCTCCCCTCCCCCTCCCGAACTTCCCTTCCCTTCCCTTCCCTTCCCGAACCTTCCCTTCCCTTCCCGAACCTTCCCTTCCCTTCCCTTCCCTTCCTTCCCTTCCCCTCCCTTCCCTTCCCTTCCCTTCCCTTCCCTCCCCTTCCCTTCCCTTCCCTTCCCTTCCCTTCTTCCCTTCCCTTCCCTTCCCTTCCCTTCCCTTCCCTTCCCTTCCCTTCCCTTTCCCTTCCCTTCCTTCCCTTCCCTTCCTTCCTTCCCTTCCCTTCCCTTCCCTTCCCTTCCCTTCCCTTCCCTTCCCTTCCTTCCCTTCCCTTCCCTTCCCTTCCCGCACCTTCCCTTCCCTTCCCCGCACCTTCCCTTCCCTTCCCGCACCTTCCCTTCCCTTCCCGCACCTTCCCTTCCCTTCCCTTCCCTTCCCTTCCCTTCCCTTCCCCTCCCTTCCCTTCCCCTTCCTTCCCTTCCCTTCCCTTCCCTTTTCCCTTCCCTTCCCTTCCCTTCCCTTCCCTTCCCTCCCTTCCCGCACCTTCCCGCACCTTCCCGCACCTTCCCGCACCTTCCCGCACCTTCCCGCACCTTCCCGCACCTTCCCTTCCCGCACCTTCCCGCACCTTCCTGCACCTTCCCTTTTCCCAGACAGTTATTTGATTTGCCTTCCTTATTATAATATTATTAAGTATATCCACGCAATTTATGCTTTGTGGTTTCATCCGCCTGATTTTACAGCAATTTGTTTTTAATTTCTGACTTTGCACATAACTGCTCATGCATCATAAATGCATTCCTTTGTTATTGCAGCATTTAGCAGCGATGTGAACAACACCTGGAAAAGAACAGGTTGTCTTCCAACTGATCAGACTGTCCCAGAGTCCTCAAATACCTCCCTAAACTTAAGATGCACTGGAATGTGACAGGAAATGATCAAAAATTGAATTAAATGCCACTTTACAATCAGATGTAGTTCCCTCTCATTGTAGTTTCAGGAAGAATTTTCTCCCTAGTTTATCAGGAAAATTTCACAGAGAAGTGTTAAAAAGTCTTGCTGAAATCCAGGCAATTTTTCTCCTGTCTCCTTTAGCAGACATGCTGCCTAAGAAAAGCACTGGATTTTTCACTTTTATACACATATGTTGACCACTTTAAATGTTTTTATTATTCCCTAGACCCTAGTGCACTGATTCATATCTTCCCAGTGTATTTCTGGATAACTAAGCTCATTGGCTTGTAATTCCCAAGATAACTCCTGCCTTCACACAATGTACTTGAGTTTTCTGTGCTCTCTCCCTGACTTTCCCAACTTCCCTGTAACAGTCTGGAGTGTCTCATCTAGCTATTTACATTTCCTGACATGTATTTATGTAATGTTTTCCTTTTGCTTTTACCTCAAACTCGCCTATTTTTACTCTATCTCCGTTCAAAAATCACACAAACATCCAGCTTTCTTTTTTTCTCCTTTTTTAATCTTCAGTTTTAAAGACACATCATAAATTTTTATGTTTTTATCAGATAAACTGGATTTAGACAAACACCAGTGATATATTAGACTGCATGAAATAGTGGGCCAGATACGTTATCCTAAATACTATGGTACTGACAAATGTTTATAAGCAGAATGTAAAAAAAAAAAAAAAAAAAATTAAAAAAATTAAAAAAATAAAACAAAAGGGAAAAAAAGAGAAAGTTACTGATGGATAGTGGCCAGCTACTATTCTGCCTCCAGACAGGCAGAACCTGTTCCCTGTCTTCTTACTCGCCCTTTTTCTTTTCTAAAGGTCACTCAGATGCTCACAGCCAGCCAGAATCAGGACACAGAAGCATTTCTGACATACTAATCCCTGCTGCTCTCTTTCCCTGCCCTGTTCTTCTCCCATTCATCTCATGGTACAACCAAAATGTGGGCAACTGCTGACACAGTCAGCACACACAAAAGTGCACCTGGAATCTTTTCCAAGAGCACAGGACAAGGACATGTTTTGTCATGTGTTTGCCTTTTGGTCTAGCAAAGGGCACAGGGATCGAATTTCTGGAGCAGATCCACCTCTTTCAAGCATCTAAGGGAAAAGCAGGAGGAAAGCAAAATTTGTGTATGCTTAGCTGATGCAAACATCTTTGTTAAATCCCTTTTCCCCCCCTGCTATTATATAGGTAAATGATTAAGGGTTTGGCTGAGACTGAAAAATCGAGCTTTTACCTTCTGAGAAAATGTTCCTGGCAAATCCAAGTGCAAATGAACAATGTAATTTGAGCTATTGAAGGTCTATACTTACTTATTGTTCCACTTGCACATTTTTTCCATAGCTCTGTGTCAGTTGTATATGACACACCTCACAGAACCCAGTAAGTTGAAAAGTTAGCACTGCTTTGTGGAAACTAATGACTCTTTGTAACTTTTGGAAATCATATGACAGGATTATTTTTTGATAAGTAGTATGAACTGTGAAGGAGGAATTTTGACCTGATCTGGAGAGTACTGGAAGAACATAGTTAAGGAGGTTTCAAACTTTATCTGTAATACTTAGCTGTGCCATCTGCAAGGAGATACAACTGATACTCCTTTAAAATCCATTTCTTCTGCATATGCCAACAGAGAAAATGTCTTCCAAATGTCAAAAATCTGTTTGCACACTCTTGTATACAGAACAAATATAGCAGCTGAAAGCCATTGATTTAGGGATGGACTAATTTCCCATTTTGCCTGGTTTGGTACTCTCCTACTGTAACCCCACCAGCTCAATTCACCAAAATTCAAGCTGAGCCAGTGACTAGGAGCAGGCTGCTCTGTGGTGGATTTAGATAAGAAATGACATTACTACCACCTAAAACAAGCAGGAGAAGGCACCCACAGTGACTCTGAGGCCTCAAGGTTCTGCCACCATGTGACGTGCTTGAGCACGACAGAGCAGTAATTGAATTCTGGAAATCTGTGTGTTTTAAGCACATTGCCTTGAATAATATTAAGCACAAAACCATTCATTTTACAGCATCCATCACACTGTGCCAAGAATGAGTTCCTGAGTATTTTTTTTTCAGAGCATTTAGAACAACCAGAAAAAAAATTGTGCTCTCAAGTACTATATAGGAAAAAAGTCAGCACTGAGATTGAGTGAAAAAGATTGATTTCCAACAGCCATTGCCCAAAACCAATAAACTTCAGTAAAATTGTTTACTTATCTTCCACAGGTTTTGAATGAAATCTGTTGGTCCCCTAGACAAATGAAGTGGGTTTTTTTTCTTTACTGCCTTGCAGTGGTTAGCATCTGAAACTAAAGAGGACTTTATTCTACTGGTGTCATAATTACTTTTTAAGATAGAAACAAAACTATTTTACTTAGATTTCCTAGCTTTAACTAGATTTCCATTGTATTCATGTGACTATTACTAGACTTTCTTTCCTACAGCACACTTATCACTGTTGCCTGAAATAATACAGTTAATGACATTTTTATAATTAGTCATAGCAAAGCTTCATAATTAATTTTAGCAAAGATGAGATCTCCTCTAAGACATTATTTATGGTGGAAAGAGTATTTAGCTTATTTGTTCTATGACTGGAATGTCATTTATGGAACAAGTGTTTGTATTATATTGATATACCCAGGGTTGCACCATAAAAACCTGACTTGCAGTGTTAAATTGTTTGTTGTCATCTTCTTTTTGTACATTATATTCTGATACATTTGAACTTCAGATCTATAAAAATGTTCCTCAGGTAAGAGAATAGTGTGAAAAAAGATTTAATTTAAAATATTACTTATAAAAAAAGGAAGATAACAGACCACAGTGAATACACAATTTCCAGAGAAGTATATATAAGAGAAAAAAGAATAATAAAAGGAGAAAAAGGAGGATAAATCAAAGCAATTGACACTTACAATCAGATACTCTAATTATTTTTTTCCAGTTTCTGCCATTCTTGCCTCTCTGACGAGAAGAAGCTCAGCCTGCTTTAATCCTGGGTAGTGATTGGAGCTTGTGTCTTTAGGTTCCAGAAAAGTAGGGCAATGAACTAGCATTCTGTTGTATTTCTGTTACCAGTTTTAAACAAATGACTCTCCCTGCCAAATGATTTAGATTCCTCTCCATTCTTTTTCATATGTGTTCACTTTTTGCTCAGCTTCAAACTGCCACCCTGAAGTACATGAATACACTGGGCATTCATTGATCCCTGAATATTCTGGGAGATTATTTCAAAAATCTGAAGGTTATTTTTCCCCAGGAGTTTAATCTTTCTCAATTTTTGTGGTTTTTTTAGGCTTCAAAGTAAATTTTATGGTCCAAACAGCAAACCCAAGTGTTACAATGAAAACAGTGAGTGAAGAGAAATTTAAAATTCAATGGAATAAAGGCTAGAAAAGCTGTACAAGTGGTGTTGCACAACTGATTCGTAGAATCTCTACTGGTAAAACAAACAAAGCCCTTGAAAACCAGCCACTTCACCAGACAATAAAATGCTATCAAAATTTCTACAGCTACCCAGTCTAGGTTATATAAGGCACCCATAGCAGGCAAGCTGGACCTGACACTTGAATGTATTTGTTGTTTAAATGCAGGAGGCAAAGAGCTGCCTTGATGAAAGTCAGGTTACTTTATGCTCACACATTTCTTTCCTCCCCTTGTAAGGAGCAAATTTTACTCAAGGAGCAACAGGGGTCGTGATGAGTAGAAACAGGAAAATGCTGGTCTTCCAAACATACAGATTGTGTACATTGCAAGGAGCAAAACAGAAGTTCTTTCACTGGTCTGAAAAACACCCCACAGGTTTAAAGCTGATTAAAGCAGGGGATTATAGTGTAAGGAAAATTAAAGGTAGGAATTTCAGCTATGTCAATCAGTTTCTGTTCTCCAGGAGTCAACAGAACCATGTCAGCTCTGCAGTAGCAAAGGGACAAGCTGAAAAATTTAGTAACATACTAAAAGCTTGATTTCCCATAACCTCTAGAAGTCTGTCACAGAGCTGTCCAGTTTGTCTTTTTCCCATGAGAACAATTCATTTTTGCAGATTGTTTACCAGGCAGGACAGTGTTTCAGCCAGGCACACAGAGGATGTGAGCAGTGACTGCCCTCGGAAAGGAGTGCTCATTTTCAAATGATGAGAAAGCAGAGAAGAGGTGCCAGAAGGCAGTTCTTAAATAAGTTACAGGCTGTGAAGTGCGAAGTAAGACAAGTGACTTTTCAAAGTCTCAAATGTCATACGCTGAACATATGTCCTATTATTTTTGTCTCCCTCACACTGGCTGCTGCAGCAGGATCACTGGCCTGGACTTGTTATCCATGTTGGAGAAGGGCAGGATGACTCTTCAGGACAAAAGATTCCTGCCAGTACCACATGGCTTTAAGTGAGGGGACTTTCCTTTAGCAGCTGAATACCAATTTCATTCCTAGCTAAATGAATAGAGCAGAAGACTCCAAAATGCAGCAAATCTCAAATCCCACAAGCTCATTGTTTCAAAAATGAAGTCAGTTCCTTGTGGCAGTCGAATTAGGTGTATTTTAACAAGTTTTGGCTGAAAATCTGTAGTGACTACAGAATATAATCATGTTGTTTTCTGAAACTTCAGTGACTTTATGAAATTTAAAATATTACCTCTGCCACTGTACAGTAACTGCCAACCTTGATTTAACAAATGAGCTTCCAGCATAAAAATGTAATACTACCCTTCATACCTACATGCAATAACCCATTGACTATTCAAGAGGAAAATTCAAGCTTGGCCTTTTTGAAATGGATGAAAATATTTCACCTTCATGTAATATGCACTTTCAAAATCTGAAGCAATCCAACCAGCTTCTGTTCAGCCCTGAAAAACCCAATTGTTATGAGCAGTGGATTAGGATGATTCTTTCCACAGCATAACTCCACCACTTCTCAAAAATTATTTTCCAAGCTAGTATCAACCTTGACTCAATTTAGATTGAATGAGAGGTATAGACACTTGTTGTCATGTGATAAGCAGCATTTGCAGTCCAAAGAAAGAGTCTCAGGCAAATTTTTTTCCATTGTTGAGTAGCCTGATCGCTTCAGGTATCTAGGATACTATTTCCTAATTATAAATTATTAGAAAGGTCATATGCCAAATTAAAAGGTGGTGAGTGAAGGCATGATGAGGTGATATTTCATATTCATGAACATCAGCTAAACTTGTCTTACCTATGCATAAAGCAGTAACCACTCTGAAAGGGCTAAGTAAATGAAGCACTCAGATCTAAAATTTCAGGCTCAGATAAGGACTTCAGATGTCCCAAATGAATCAAAGGGTCAGAGAGCACAGAGGCCTCCACAGTTTGTTTCCATGGCCTAATTATCCCACAGAGTACAGCTGTTCAGCTCCCAGTGAACCAGAAAAGCAGAAGCTTTCAGAGTGGCGTTGCATTTGGAGAATTACTTCAGAATTATTCCCAAGATTTTTCCTCCCTTGGGGTTAGAGGCCTTCCTTGGACATCTTTTTACTGCTCCAGTGGGGTAGTGGAGGGGGGGAGGGAACAAGAGAAAAATCTTGAAACTTTTAAGGATGTTTGCTCTGCTGATGATCTGTGGGAAAATCTGAAGACAATAGAATGGCACTGGCATGACTGCCAGTGAAATATCATTTTCCATGGTGTTCTGGGGGTTCAAGGACCATAAGGGTTTTAGCAGAACACTGCTGCATCTCATGGCTGTTTGCTAAAAATTTACTGCTCCAGCAGCCGCTTGCATGTTCTCACTCGCTTCCTCTTTCAAGCACAAATCTTATCAATCCATAATCCAATCGTTACAAAATACGTGTTAATTTATTCTAACCTTATGAAGCACTCTCTGACTGAGAGTTTTTGAAGACTGTAATCTTGCAAAAGCTCTGCTGCAGACTGCCCGTGACTTAACTTGGGGTTCTTTTTGTCTGGTTTGTTTCATTCGGTGGCAGAAAAATCAATGCTGCATCAGTTCAGAAGGGAGCAAAACCACAACACTGCCCTCAGAAACTCAGCGGGGTCCTAGGATGCAGCTTTTTGGTTTTGTTTGTGTTATTTTAGTAGTGACTCTACAGGGTTGTTAATTTAAGCAAGACGTTAACAAATCTGTTGAACACTTCACAATCCTTCTCAGAATTTTTCCTCTGATGTATTACCCCTTGCACTCATTTCCCCCAACAGAATTACTGGAAGAATGGTGCCTTAGCTGGAAAAACAGCTTTGTTGAGTTTTCCTATGCTCTCATAGGAAAGCCTAAACAAATTTTTATTTCTTATTTTGTTAAAATATATCAGTGTTTTTTCTCTATTAACCCTGAATCTGCACAGTGTGTACTTGAGCTGCTCTAGCACATCATGCCATTTTCCTCCAAGACCTGACTGAATAACACCCCAAAGTCTGAGCTGCTGTAAAATGAGCATTTAGGCTTTGGGTTGTTCGCATCTTAATATCCATACTGGATTCCAGGAAATCCTAGACACTTTAATAAGAGAATTTCAGGTAAAAACAGGGGCTTGAGAGATGTTTTATTATTTCATCCCAGCCCCTAGGAAGGATTATACCTAAACTATTCTTAATTTTCATAAAAATTTAAATTAATGGAACATTTTTGCTAAGCAAAAATTACCTTTCAAGCCACCACACTTCTCTGAACATTCAGAATAAGTACCTAGAAGTTTAGGAATATTTTTTGCTGGTCTGAGTCAAGGGAACTGGATATGATATGGGAACTTGCTTGATTTCAGGCCATTTTCTATATTTACAGCCTGATCAAAGGAATGCTAGAAGGAGACAAGCTCATTTTTGGGTTCAATCATGCAATTAATTGATGACCAGGTAGTTTGTGAATATTCCACACTAGAAACTGTTTTTCCCTTGTGTTACACTTCCACATGAATGCATGAGTCACAGTTTCCTTTCAGGTACTCAACATAAGTTTATAATTTCAACTAAAAGTTTAACTTTTTGCATGTGATCAGTATAGAATACACCTCCCTTCCTCCCAAATTTGTATTTGTTTGGTTTTGTTTCTTAAAACCCACGTCATTATGATATTGTGTACTTTTGTCCAATGTGGACTATTTCAAAGTGATCATTCTATTTGCTTTATACATGGAGAATATGCAAAATTTCAAATCAAATCATATCTTCAGAATGAAAATGGAAGACGATAATAAACAAGGAAGAACTTTGTGCCCAATTAAAAACTTAGTCCTCATAATCTCTTCTACAATAAACAAAATGTCCTTAGTGCTAATAAAAACATAAATTCCCTGTAATGGATTGATACATATCTTGCAGGAAGACAAATATTTAAATAAACATATTTAGCTTCAGCTTTCCATTTCAAAAACAAGAGTAGCACTTGCATCTTGTCAACACCGTGCAGACATTTAATTCTTGTTTAATTTAATTACCAGGGCATGGTAAGTGTTTTTCTCTCTCACAAATGTGCTCCATGTATGGTGGAGAACCTCCTACAAAAGCAGGTACTAAGGAAATTACTTGTAAGCTACCTTAAACGCTGCAGAAGTGATATGGAATTAAAGGTGTGTTGTGCTCCTTTAGCTGGGTTTCTCTCCACACAGAGGTGGTGGACAGACAGGAGCAGGATTCTCTTTGCTTGTAAACACCAAGGTCTATTTAGAGCCATCACACAGATCTCTGTTCTTTTCCCCAAATAGACTTGGCAGATGTTGCAGTGAAAGTAATTCTCTTCCCTTCAAGAAGCCCTCGGGTTAAAGAGGTGAAATTATACAATGTGCCATTATGCTAAATACCATGAATTAAAAAGCTGCAAGGATCTACAGAGATGTGCTTAAATTGTGCTCAATTGGACTGCCTGAATTGCACTTAAAGTAAACTTGGGACTGAGCTACAGAACCTTAGAGAATCTTGCTCTACAGCTCAGACCAAGCTTAAAGAAAACCACCCGGCATTTTCCCTGAAATATGGATATCTATAAAACCCCACCAACCAAAGCTCCCAAAATAGCCAGTCACAAATGGGCAACTAAGTTTTTGCACAGATATACCCTTCTGTTTACATTCTGGAATAAGAGATTTTTCCAGAGAGACAGGTATCTGGCATTTGGTCACCACGTTAGGGTGTATAAGGAGATGGAATAAAATCTGGACCTTAGTGGGAGTGCCAGATAAAGGTTTTAATTTCAGTGAACAATTAAACAGCTTTGGGGGTGGGCAGAGTTGCCTGGGAGAGGGGGAGGTTTTTGTCTTTGCAGCTGCCAGTGACAGCACAGCACTAAGTGTGCAATTGAGCTGCCAGAGCAAGTGGAAGGCACATGGGATGATGATTGGTCATTATGCTTTCCACCTCCAGGCAGACCCCGAAATTCCGATTTAACTGACCTGGCATGCCACAGCTAGGACGAAAATATGCTTACACAGAGTGTAAATAAGCACAGAAATAGTGAAATACAGCGTTCCTTTTGTCAGCAACTGCATCACGAATAAACTTAAACAATAGCCTCTTTGAAATGTGGCTAATGCCTGAAGAGGAAAGGCGGAATGCAAGACCAAAATATCCACCCACAGCCTCAACAAACAGATAATTAAAATCATACTTGTTTACCATTACAAATTGGTCAACCTTTTTGTCTTGCTAAACCCCTACAGACTCCCACATATTCTATTGTAGACATATATTAGTTTAGATGGACTCAGTTCTGATTCTCTTGAAATCAACACAAAAAATCTCCATTGCATTCAGAGAGGGCAAGATTTATGCCTAAATCTGAGCTACATATTTCAAAGTGTAACTTATGTGTGAGAATATATATATATTTATGCACAAACACACAGCCACATTCCATTGGTTTTGTACCCAAACACATTTTATTAATCCCAAACCACACTGTCCCTTAAGATAATAATACAGGAACTCAGATATATATTGAACTTGGTGATGCCCAGTGTAAGCATGAATAAGGTGGCTGAGAAAACTTAAATTTATCAATTTAATTTCTCCTCAAAAATTGAAATCCATAAAGACATTTTAAACTTCCTCACCATGTTATTTTCTCATCTCTGAATGAACAAATTCATGTGAACTGCAATTACTCCTCCAAGACATCAAGAATTTATCTCTTCAAATATATTTCTAAACAAAACATGCCATGTAATTATTGTGCAATTAATTTATAACTAATCCCCCCCCCAAAAAAAGCCAGTTGTGGGGACAGTAGTAACAAAAAAAGAGAAAATAGGAATAAAATTGTTTATGAAATGGTTACATTCCCATTTTTCATAAAACCAGTAATGTAAATGAATAGTCCTGATCCAAAAGTTGTTTTCCTACTGAGTTCTCATTTCTTGATTTTACACTGGTACAAACAGCTCAAGAAAATTATTAAAATAAAATTCTGCCATCTACTAAATTAAGGATTGTGAGGCTGGTATAATTCTGCTTATGGTGACCCAAATTTCAGGGACTTCAATTTTTTGGTTTTATTTCTACATTTGGCTATCACCATGAAAGTAATTCTCTTTCGCACCTGAAATTCACTTACTAAATCCAGGAACTGTAATGTTCTCATGGAAATTGTTTTAATGATTCTTTTTGTGTCTTCTGTAAAGGAAAAATAGAAGCTGACAAAGATGTAATTTCAGGTTTTGAAGGGATAATTATAAAGAGTGTTTCACTTTTTTTCATACACATTTAAAAATAAAACTTTTGTGTCCCAGAATAGTACAGTTATAGCCATAGAAGCCTTCTGCCAGTGAGGTAAATGAGAAATATTACACCCCATGTGATGGGTTTGGGTAAAACGCTCAATTAGCTGGACAACCTCACAGCCTGTTTCAAAAAACCCAAGATACCTCATAAAATCAATGGTTTTTCACATTGTCACAACCACAAGTGAAAAAATACTTGAAAATATCTATTTTACTAAAAAAAAAAATTTAGATTATGTGAAACAGTTGGATGCTTTGAAAAATCATTTTGTCAGTGCTCAGATCTTCATGGCATGGCAATACCCAATGGAATTAAAGCCCAACTGTTTAGCCCAGACTGATTTTATGCACAGCACATTATGTGCACATCAGAGGTGTCTAGGATAATCCTTTCTCTCTTGGGTCTTCTGTAGCACATTAAAATGATGCCCTTCTGTATTATAACTATATATAGATAGATCTATATATAAAAATATGTTTAAATATATAACTACACATAAATATTAATATTTATATTTATATTAATGTGACTATATCTATATTTGTATTTATATAAAATAAGCATATCTAATATGGTCAGCAACATCTTTCATGCACAATGCCTTGCTAGGAGTGCCACATTCTCCAAGTGACTGGAGTAGATGCACCATTACTGCGCCCTTTAACTATTTTATAACCCTTTTTTAATAACCCTTTTGTAAATCCTTTCCTTTTGATGATGGTGCCTGTCCACACTGGACCTGCATCTCCCATGGTTGTCACATGCAGCTACTGCCAGACCTGTCTGGTTAACAGCCCAGCTTTTCTTCCAGCATCATTTTAGAGTCTTGAGGCAGTTGGTTATCTCTTGACAGCCCCTAAGAAGAGACAGCAACTGTTACACAGCCAAAACAAGGCTCTGCCTCTGAATAATTAAACACTTAGCAAGAAAACTGTCTTTCATCGCTCTGGTAGCCTCAGTATTTGCCCCACAAAAAAATTTAAAATATTATTTCCATGTCCAGTTCTTGTTCTCCAAATCAAAGTGGCTCCTGAAGGTGAACAGTCTGCTTTATTTCTGACAAAACAGTGTCATTTTTACACTCACTGCAAATTGTCCACAATGGGATTGTGGACAATTATGTTGTCATTATGATTTTAAAAGAAGATGTGGTTTTGAAAGAGTAATGATTTTATGAGAATCATAAAAAAACCTATGATTTTTAAAAGAAGCTGTCTAATATTGGGCAATTTGTGTGAATCTTTGCACTGTGAGCCTGCAGAGAAACCACCTCCCATCTGTTCACAAACAGGAGGGAATCACTTCAGGCTGTGGCTTTCAACCTCACAGATGTCTCAGCTCCTCTCCATCTCCCATGCATTGCTAAGGACGAGATCACAACAGCTAGGCCAGTTGAAAAGACATTTTTGTCCTTGCCAGGTAATAAAAACCAAGTTCTGTTCCGTGTGGTGGAAATGAATCAAAAAGCTGAGCAGAAACAAAAGGCATTGTCACTCTGTGGAGTACATCCTGCAGGTAAACACTTGGGAGAAAAGGTATGAGGAGTGAGAAATGCAGCTCCAAACAGGCACCCCTGAAAGCAAGGCTGTTGCCAACTGACAAAGTGTCATGATTTATTTAAAATTTAACCCATGGGAAAAATATGCCAGAAGTGATTGTTTGCCAACAGAAGACACTGAGGGAACATCAATTTTCATGACGGAAAACAGTTCTTTAGAAATGTTTTGAGCTTTCATAACAATGAGGAGAGCTGTCATGATTCAGCCCACACTCACTCATAGCTGGCAAAGCTGGTGAACATATTCAGCTCCAGTATTATATTATTTTGCTTTTGGGGAGAGCCTGCTTGGGACTGAATATTTAATGAGTGCAGCCTCCTTTTTGGCTGATCAGAGGCATGTGTCTTTCCATTTGGTTCAGCCACTGTTCTGCAGCCTAAGAAATATCAAAGCAGCTCAGAATGAAAAGGAAATATATGTTTACCCAAACATAAAATTTTTCATCTCAACCCTCCTCCAAAATAACACTATGGATCTATGTTAACTTAGTATAGGACTGGAGAGTGGGGTGGTGTTTATTTCTTAGTATTTTCTGCTTTGAAAAAATATTTGTTAACATTCGTAAGTAATTTAAATCTCTGTTTCCTGAACATATTTTTAAAAATTGTGTGTCTGCAGGCTGACAAAACCATAGTCCAAAATCTTACCTTACCATTAGGTTGCTTAGTCCCCCATTTTTGAGACAAAATTTAAGCAAGCAATTTACCCTAATCAAAAAAATTAAGAGAATTAGCTGGTTTTGAGGAAAAAATGTATTAGTGAGTGCCACAGGGACTTGGGAAAGGGGTAAACTGCTAGGGTAAGGCAGCTCTGCTAACCTAGATGCCATACCTATGTTAAATGTGACACAAATGGATGCTAAAAGGAGTAACTCATAATTAGTGTGGCAGTGGAGGACCAGGGCATAGTGCCAGAGCTTGCTGAGAGCCTGGAGATTCACAGCCCACTTTCAGCAGAACAGTGCCTATATGGAAACCAAATTTGGAAAGAAATGCCTCTCTGTGCAGTTGGATTTGATCACAGGCTCCAAACTCAAATTTTGCACTGGAAAAGGCATATTGGTATCTATAATTCTGGATTGACTGGGTTTAAAATTCTAGATAAGGGTGTACCAGTCTTGCTAATTCCCAGAAAATCAAACTGATTTTCATATTTCATAAGTCATAGGTAGAAGTGCAGTTTGTTGAAAAATCAAGTAAGATATCACTATGCTGCTGAGTACACAGCATTTTGAAATTGATTATGCTTTTCAAAAACCTCAGGGTTTCAAAATAAGTATTCTATGGTGGATCAACACTGACATTGCCAAATGAAGGTGAATTGTGAGATAATAGACTTTCCTCCCACAGTCTCATAATTTCTGTCAGGAATCTGAAGTGACAGCATATTAAAAAACTATTTGACTAGCCACTTTTTGACACTTAATAAACAAATAGGCTGACAAATTCATAGCCTTGAAATCAAACAACATACAGCAGTATGAGGGCATAGAGCCTCCGTTCTCTAAAAGGATTCTATGAATCCAGCACAAAATGGATTCAAAACCCACAGAGAATTCAAGTGAGTTTATTAATTTATAATGATTTCAATAGCATCACTAAAAATCCATAGATAGGGCAAAATCATTGTCTAAAATTCTTGATGTTCAACAAGATGTAACTATAAACTTGCAACAGAGAGCTTTACTGTGCCCTCGGGCTCTCCTGGGGTGAGTCACTTATCAAAATCCTGGCAAAGACCATCAAGTCTTAACTTTTCCACTTGAGGCTGCAAGCCCACATGCCCCTCGAATATTCCTCATGCCTGCCTGTATCACCTGAGCTCCACCAAACACATTTGGACAGAAACAGAGGGACTCTAACAGACTGCAAGCCCTCACCAATTTTACTTGCTCTTCCCAGTGAATGCAGTGATGAAATCTCCCACCAATCTGATGTGCTGGAATCCAGTTTTTGTGGCTTCTCTGGTGAAGAGATTAGCCTTGTTTTCATGGGACACAATGAGCTGCAGATGTCAGAGCTGTCAATATTTATTACCCCTGCTTTCCTCTGGCACCTTTTATGCTCGTTCCAAGTTTGTCTGGGGATTCTGGTGTATCTTTACTGTCATACCAAAGAGTCTTCTGGTACAGTTATAGCTCTATGTCCACAGAAAGGAAGTGAAATTTTGCTTCAGGAATGTCCTCTCACAAACATTTTAGAGGTCTGCCACCAGGCTGATCATCATGCTGCTCCAAATTAGACCCCAAATGCCCAAAGCAGCATCCACTTTTCACAGCATTTTGATCAGTTCCTATCAAGAGAACTCTATCAGAACAGCACACTGATAAGCCCTTTCACTTGTCAGGGACAGGGGATGAAAACCACCTGACAAGAACAAATAAATGATCCCAGCTCTGACACAAGATGGTTGTCTGTGACATGCTGGCACCATCTGTGCCTCACAGGAAACAAGCAGGTCAGCTGTAAGCTCAAGAGTGGCATTCTAAATGGCATTTAGAGCCTAGAAGCATCATCCATCAAGTCTCTTTAGCATCTCTGAAGTTTCTATTAGCCCTATTACATTACAAAGATATTTACCTACAAACATATCAGCTTACAAACGTGTATTTCAAAGTGCTTGAATTGGTACAATGAACACTGCTACAAAAATACAGCAGAACTGTAGGATCTGGATTATTTAGCTTGCTCTGGCTAAACACAGAGTTTTTCATAGATGGCTGAGAGAGAATGGAAACTTTCATATTTTGTTTACACATCTAAATTATACTTGGCAACATGAATCAAGATACATGCAAAATTTATCTCTACCTCCTAAATCAAAAATGACACAAGAAAATCAAAAAAATGCTTGAAGAGTACAGATATGGCTGAAGTAACTAAAGAGTTTCACTGACTTCTCTGAAAGCTATACTCTTAAATAGTGGAAAAACAGCTAACCTGCTAAGGAATCCATTCAGAATCTCTCCAGTTTTAAGTCCAGAACATTAAAGAAATAATTACATCTCAGACTCTTATTCTCAAAAATTATGGCTATATTCATCCATTTTGTGTGTGCCAAATTTTGCCTGTCATGTGTTGCTCAGGGCTGTACACCCTTAGTTGGTTTTCCTGATGAATTCCATTTCTCTAATTAATTAATCCAGGCATTTACTTAAACTCACATCATGTTATTACAGGTGATAAATGAACAAGGAATAAAGAACATTCTAACTCAGTTGCTGCTTATGATGTTAGCAATGAGAAACCAAGTGCCTTCAAAGTGCCCCCATCCCACATGATTCAGAGAGAGAGTGCAAATTTCCTGTGTGAACCTAGAAAATAAAGGACAATTGCTAGGATTTCTGTCACGAGTGAAACTCACTATTTTATAAGATTGATCTTTCCAGCGCAGCCTGTTTTCACTGAGCAATTTGGAGGCTCCAGCTCCATGGGAGAGCACATGTGGTTTGTAATTTAATGAGATCAAATAGGGCAAAAGCGACTCCAAAGTCAAGTTTAAAGTTCTTTTAGCAGTTTAAAACCTGAAAAGGCATCTATAATTTGTTTCTACATGCAGAAGACTGACTATAATAGATGTGTCTTTGAGACAGCAAAATGAAGTGAGCCATCATTGCTTCTCCTTTTGACTTGCACCTCAGGAATTCCAACCCATAACTCTCTATTGCCCACAAGCATTTTTTGATCCTTTTATTTTTTTCCTTCAGAGAATTCCCTTCCCAGATGAAAAGCCAGTGAGGAAATGTTGGTCTAAATGATCTACATCTCTCTCTGATAGACACACCTGTGATTAAGCCTTGCTAATGGCTACATAGAAAAGACCTCAAATTGATTTGATGTTAAATGGGACACCATAATTAGCACCCTCTCTTTCTTCTACCGTCTGTCTCTATGGAAATTTATCCATAAGATTCTTTGCCCCATTTTGAAATCCATGGAAATTTTAAAACATCTTAATAATCGGGGAGACAGGTCATATAATTGCTGCAGAAGCTTAGTTTCTTAGCTTAGGTTTTTTCTACAATAGTCAAATGTGTTCAGCCAAAATTTAATCACTCTCCAAGTGGCAAGGAGGAATTTTGCTTATGAAATCTTGATTAAGCAATGTGTTAGCTCAACAGACAACATTTTTTTCCCCTGTGTCTCTGTCTAAAGAGAGATTTCTGCTGAGTGCGTGTGCTGGGCACAGTATTTTTCCATGTCTTCATAGCAAATTATAAGAATAAATCATTGTTTTGTTTCCCACCCTTTCACACCCCTTTCCACCCCTTTTTGGTTGACTTTACAGGGGTTTTGTTTGGATTTCAATGAATTAATACCTCATCAACTACTATATTGTTAAACTCTACTGCATTGCTCTTGCTAATTAATGGTTTCTCCCCTCAGCTTCAAGGCTATGAGGCTGAAGATCATTTTCAAAACAGAGATTTTTATAAAAGAAGATGCATGAAACCTAGGCAATTTATATCATTTCTGAAGAGCTAGTGTCTGAATCAGAAGCTCTTTTGGTCATCTTGCCTTCCTGATCTCCTAAAACACCAGGATCTCAAGGTTCCTTGCATGCAGGCTCCTTTTTACTGCAGTTGAAGCAAATCTACAGTCTGAATTAAAGCACCAATCTTTTACCCAGATTATAGAGAAAAAAAAATCACAGCTTTTTAATTCCTTGCTTTCATAGCCAAGTCTCATAAATGACAAGAAAGAAATAAAGCAATAAAACTACTAAAATGTAGTGATGCAGAAGAAGAAACTTTCTGATTCACTTACTTAGGACAAAGCAACACTCACCTCCTTCATCTTTTTTTATGTCATCATGTCATGAACTTTCCACCATAAGGTTTTCAGTAGCTAAAAACCAGCAGTTTACAGCTGCAAAACAGAATCAGCCTACCACAGAAAGTTCACAATTTATTTGCTGTGGGCAAGAAAATACCATACATTAATATCAGTGTTTTTACAGCATTGATATTAGTGCCTTCTCAACCTTTGAAAACATTTTTGACACGGTAATTTCAACAGCGGTCAAGGTTTTTCCTGTGAACAGAGTTCTATTCAGACACAGCTCTAGGCAGCTCTGCCCTTCCATTTCACCAACAAGTGTATTTATGAAACCTGTAAACACACTTTTGCAACACACCAGCACATTACGGACCCATAGTTGGGCAGTGAGAGAACTACTCTCCATGAAGGTTAAAATAAATCACCAAAAATTGTTGCTAATTTCAGCAGGCAGAGGGCCCAGAAGGAATTATATAGCAGTCAAGCATGGCTGCATTTAGAAAGCAAAAAAAAATTTGAAAGGTTTAGAAAGTTATGTATTCTGTCACACCAGCTTGTATATGTAGAAACACTGTAATTGAAAATTGTCACCTGTTGTTTGCAAACAGAGCATAGATTTTTAAGTGTTATCCCAATCTTGAGAAATAATTAGTCTTAGAGAAGCAAGAAGAAAAAGAAAAAACTCTTAGAGAAGCACCCTAAAATGATTTATGGTTGGTTCCTTATCCCAAGATGCTTTGACTCTCCATTTTAATTTTGTGCTTTGGCACAGAGAAAGGCCAAGGATTACTTAACACACATATACTCTCACTCAAATTCACCAGTTTCATCCCTCTGCATGGCAAAATACGAAAACTGGGAATGCTATGATAGAGAATTTCAACCTTAGCCACGTTAAGATTGAACCAAGTTTGTTTCTTGGACAACTTTATTGGTTTTAAAAGCTGCAAGAACCATCCCCCAGCCCCCCAACCCTATTATTAAGCATATGTGTATATATATATGTGCCAAGAATTCTGCCTGGTTTTGATGACTGTGGACAAAATAATAATTTTCCCCTCCTGCTTTATCTATGTAAGACTCACTTAGTAATAGCTGCTGAAAAAGGATGGTCTCATAATTGTTTTTAGAGATTTAAAGACACAAGACATACCTACGAAGAGATCCATATAGAGCATATTCCCCTCAACAACATGCAGAGTTCATCAAATTGGAGGTTTCCAGCCAGAAACTGTTAGAAAACTACTAGTAGTTCACTAAATAAAATTAAGACTGTAGAGGGAAAGATAACCTTTGACCTAAAATACTGTTTGTGCTAATTTACCATCCTGTTATACCTTCTGACAACTGTATCACTATTCCGTGCATAAAGAGCTCTTAGAATGACTTTCAACGTTGTCCAATAGAACATGCATGTGATTTTTCCTTTTGTTTTTTTTAATCCTTTGTGAAAAAACCTGATGTCCTGATAAGTTTTTTCTCCTTCAATTTTCAGTCTGAAAGACAGGAGAAGGAAGGATGGTTTGGTTAGATAAGGACTCAATGTGAACAGAGTAGAAAATTCCATAAATGTTTTAATCACAAAGAAGACATTTAATAGAAATTGTAATAAAAGCTAAAAAGCAGCTGAAGTTATCTGAAGACAAGCAATGAGACCAAATTTAATAAGATGGGTGTTACTAAAAGAACTATTTAAAGAGAAGAATGAAATGGAAGAAGTTGTAATACAACACCTAAGAGGAATGATCTACATTTAACTGGAGCACAGTGTAGAAATCAATGCTGAACAAAGCATTGATCAAGCAAAATCTAAACAGACAATTCTGAGAAAAAGTCACAGCAGAAGCACCATGTGTGATCAATAACAAACTTGTCCACTAGTAGGCATGGGCAGAATGGCCTGGTGCTGAACAAAACATTTTCAAGACAACAGAAGGAAAAAAATATTAATTAAAGCAGTTAGGAAAGGCAGAGATCTAGCGACTTGTGAAGAATATTATGATGATAAGTGAAAACAGATACTGCACACAGGCAAAAGCAGAAAAAAATAGAAACATCATTTCTATCTCTAAAACAACTGAAATTCGCACCACTATACTAATTTTCTATAAATAATCTGGTTAGCAAATGTTTCAGCTTAGTGGGGCATCAGTCACTCCTTTCCCCCACGTATGTTCTTTCCTGTAAAGATTATTACTCTGCTCACTGCATCATAGTTATGTGCTCCAAATAAGATCTCTTTAAATCATCACCTACAAAAATCGTCTAACTTTTTGGTAATTTGAGACCAGCTATTGCAAAAAAAAAATAAAAATAAAAGGAGCATCCTTGTATAACAGAGAATACTCCTCACGCAGAGGAGACAAGGATTCATTGCAGACAGGGCAGAAGAACAATAGACTCACTGTTGAAGAAAGGCATAAATAATTGAGAACGTCTGCAAAGGGACTAAGTTCTCACAGGAACTGGCTTTTAGCCACTTGTAAATTAAGTGTGAAGCACACAGAAGTAGGAGGCAAACAAACCTGAAATGATTAGGCAAAACAGCAGCCAAACACAGGTCCCAGTGAGGCAGTCAGCAGATCAGCTCTGTCAGCTCTAGCTGTAGGTAGAGCACAGCAGACCTTTTGTAAGAGTTTGTGAGGTATAGGGCAGTACTTTTCATTTCCAGCTGGGCAAAGCCTGGTTCTGTTTAGTGGAACATATCCCACAGGATCTCTATATTCAATTTGGTGTCTTACTTCATACATTCAGTGTCCTAACATCATGCAAACCCCACCAGATCTCAAGACCCCACAGCCTTTTCCTTCCAAGAGCTGGACCTTGACCAGTCTCTATCACAAGGCACCGTTTTCTGTGACCTTCATCACCCTTAAAGCTGCAGCAAATTTGGGACTGTAATTTTTCAAATCAGCCTCTACTGTTGATGTTATGAAAGAAAAACAAAAACCCAAGGAACTATAAACCATTTCTGCACTTCTTAGGAAGATTCCCTCTTAGAAGCAGTGAGCATCCCAAAACACCTTTTTTTCTCCTCAACTGCTTACTTTGAGTGGGCATTACCATGAAAAAAGAACCAGAACACCAGAAATTTATATATGTATATGTGCAGATATCTGCCCATGGCACCCATGTTTCCCTCTGTTCTTCCAGGACGAAGGATGTTCTGCTAAGAATCAGAGATGTCTGACACTGTCCCAGCACAAAAACAACAAGGCTGTGAGTCAGAAACTTTGGTCAGCCAGAACCCATTGCAGCAGTGGTGAGCTCTCATATCCTCTAAGTTTACTAGAGGATATTTCCTTCTGACGCCCTTCCCTCAGGTTTCCTAATGAAACCTCACCACTGCATAGAAACTCTCATAGCTCTAGGGAACCTCATGTGGGGTTAGTCAGTCAATGTTTCCCTGCCATGCACACATCTCCCTTCACTCCTTTCTTCCCAGCTGGATAATGACATATCTTACCCTTTATTTGAACTTTTTTTTTTTTTTTAATTAGAAACCCTTTGTGTCAGCTAGGCATGTCTTTTAACACTTTTCTGACTAGCAGCTGCTAAAATCAGCTTGAGTGCTCTCATGTGCAGGGCAACCAGAGGATGAGGCCCAGACAGGTTGGATTTAGGTGAGGTGGGTCCTGCTTGGCTGACCTGATCTCCTCTTATGACAAAGTGATCCACCTAGGGGTTGAGGGAAAGGCTCTGGAGCCTTTATTAAATACTTTGACACCCTTTCCCACAGGATTCTTATGGAGAAATTTGATGCTCATGACCTGGACTGGTCAAATGTTCTCTGGGTGAAGAACTGTCTGGATGGACAGGCTGGAGAGTGGTGGAGAGTGGAGTGACATCCAGCTGGGACTGGGCACTTCTGGGTCTCCTCAGGGGTTGGTACTGGGGCCAGTCCTGTTTAATTTCTTCATTGAGGACCAGGAGGATGGGATCGAGGGCCCCCTCAGTCAGTTCCTGGCAGCTCCAGGCTGGGTGGGAGTGTGGCTGTGCCGGAGGGCAGGAGGGCTCTGCAGAGGGGTCTGGACAGGGCTGAGGCCATTGGGGTGAGGTACAAGGCCAAGTCCCAGGTCCTGCCCTTGGCTCACAACAACGCCCTGCAGCTCCAGGCTGGGGCAGAGGGGCTGGCAAGCTGGGAAAGGCCCTGGGGGTGCTGGTGGCAGCAGCTGGACACGAGCCCAGGGGTGGCCAGGTGGCCAAGAGGCCGATGGCCCCTGGGCTGTGGCAGCCGTGGGGCGGCAGCAGGAGCAGGGCAGTGCCCGTCCCTGTGCTGCCACTGCTGAGGCCACACCTCGAGTGCCGTGTCCAGCTCTGGGCCCCTCAGCACAGGGAATTGAGGGGCTGCAGCGGGCCCAGAGAAGGGAACGGAGCTGGGAAGGGGCTGGAGCCCCAGGAGGGGCTGAGGGAGCTGGGAAAGGGGCTCAGCCTGGAGAAAAGGAGGCTCAGGGGGCCCTTGTGGCTCTGCACAAGTCCCTGCCAGGAGGGGACAGCCGGGGGGGTCGGGCTCTGCTCCCAGGAACAGGGACAGGAGGAGAGGGAACGGCCTCAGGCTGGGCCAGGGGAGGTTTAGATTGGGTATCAGGAAAAATTTCTTCACCCAAAGGGTTGTCAGGCACTGGAACAGGCTGCCTGGGAAAGTAGTGGAATCACCATTTCTGGAAGTGTTGAAAACACATGGATGGGTCACTTGGGGATACAGTTTAGTGGTGAAAATGGTAGCACTGCGTTAATGGTCTTTTCCAATCTTGACAATTCCATGAGTCCGTAATTCCAAGATGTGCCACTTCAGATAAAAGGTTTGCAGGGAAGAAAACACCCTTACTGATGTCATGAAGTTATTGGGTGGCATTTGTGGAGAACTCCAACCAGGAACTATTCCTTAAGATAAAACTTTAATGTAAGAGGCTTAACAACCTTTCTCAATAAACCACATAACAGATACCAGAGCACAGACAGTGTTGTGCACCTTGTGCATTCTCAAGCATCACCATTGCAGACAGGGTGTTCCAGAAACTGCTACCACAGAGCACCTTACCTTACAGCACCCACCTCCAATAACCATCTGTGGTTTGAAAAACATCTAACAACCTCACAGGCTTGTGCTTTTAAAGACAGTATATGCTCTAAAAAGTGCTTGGTTAGCTTAAACTCTTCTGTAACAAAAAGAACAGGAAACAATCTCTCCTCCACTGAAAGGATACACCCAAAGAAATAAGAAGCACCTTTATTTTTCTTAAAGCACCTTTATTTTTCCTAAAACAGCCTGTTCTGTGTAAGACAGTGCAGGACCTCTGTCACTTCAGCACCCTGCAGTTTTTTTACAAAATAATCATAAATCACCAGCACCTCTAGTGATGTTGAGCTTCCATTTTATAAGAGCAGGTGGAGCTTAAAACGGTGCTTAGGCACTGGCAGTCCTCTGGTAATGAAAAGTAAATTGTTTGCAGTGATGGAGGGGATGTCTCAGTGTAACCACGTTGTTTTATGTGGTTTCTTTGTGCTGAAGTTGCTCTATTACTCCACGCTCTTGTTTTTTATGTATGCGTGCATGTTGGGTCTGGTACTGTTGCATACTTCTGTTAGTATGTGTGAAATTGATTATTTCTCTTTTCTTTCATTCTGGCTATGCTTCCCTGTCTTTCTGTTGCATTTTTTTTCCCATGACAGAGAATTAACGCTTTTCCTAAAAGCACCTTTTAGCAGAAGACCTCCCCAGGGAGATCCAGTACACTCAACCCAGTCAGGGAGAGACCTGTGGCAATCATGTACTGCTCCTTAAATTTTGCACCCAGTACAATGTATGGTTTCAAGTCAAGCAGCCTGCTGCCAGCACACACAAATTTGCTTTGCACGCTGTAATGCAACTTTTCCATAACCTAAGTGGTCAGCTTTTTATTCTTTAGTAGAAATGCATGTTTTTGAAGTCTAATGGACATGGTTGTATTTTAATTCATTGATTAATGATGAATGAAGCCACCTTTATCATCATTACATGAGTAGGACTACCAGGAAGAGTGATCAACCCAGTCTGCATGAGCCAAAGACCTTTTCCTACATCCCTTCCATGGTTAGCCCACTGCCAAGAGTAATTCAGGTCATAGTTACACTAGTAAGCAACTGTACCAGTTTACATGGAGGCTTTTTGGGGGGTTTGTTTCCTTTTCTTTTTTTTTTTTAATTTTTAATTTTTTTTTTGCTTGGTTTGGTTTTTTGTTTGGGTTTTTGTGTGAAGTTTTTTGGTGTTTTTTTGTCTAATTCGTTATCAAAATCTTTAACTGAATGGTAAATAAAGCCAGATTTCTTTGGTTTACTGAAATCGCTGCACTTCTGATGTAATCATTTGGGCTTGAATATGGAATTTTCTGCTCAGGAAAGATTGAAGTTTAGTTAGTCTCGTAAATGTCAAAAGCTGGCAAAGAAATTCTGTCTAAATGGGAGCATTAAATAACCCATACTTGCAGTCCAGATGTGCCATGATTTATTTTACAATGTGTAAGGAGAGGCTGAAAACCAAGGAGATAATGAAGAGGAATCTCCCAGTAACAGCACATATACAATGCTACCACCCTGGACAATGTACTCACCTGTGGCAGCAGATGCCTGCTGCCTTTGTCCCTGGCAAGGTTCCCCTTCAGGAATTTTGTTTTATCTCATCCACAATAAAGCTTAAAAAGACAATAGAAAGCCCAGCATGAACTCAGATTACAGGAAATAAATGTTCAGAGAAAGCGCTGAAGTAAATGCACCAAAGCTATTTTCCAGTTCTCCTCCCTCCAGTCAGGTCAGTGGCAGGAGTGACGTGCCTGCTTTGTCCTCCTGGCTGCTGTGGTCTCCTGTCACACAATCACAGAATATGCCACCTTGGAGGAGACCCACAAGGATCCTTGAATCCAGCTCCTGACCCTGCATTCCCAAGAATCACACCATGTACCCAAAGGCCTTGTCCAAATTGTTCTTGAGCTCTGTCAGCCTGGTGCAGGGACCACTTCCCTTGGGAGCTTTTTCCAGTACCCAAACACCCTGTGTGGGAAGAACCTTTTCCTGATATCCATCCTAAACCTATCTGACACAGCTTCAGGCCATTCCCTGGGCCCTGTCCCTGGTCACAGAGCAGAGGTCGGTGCCTGCCCCTCCTCTTCCCCTCAGCAGGAAGCTGCAGAACTGCAGTGAGGTCTCCCCTCACTCTCCTCCATCTCAATAGACCAAGTGCCCTCAGCTGCTCCTCACGCGGCCCCTCCAGGCCCTTCTCCATCCCCACGGCCCTCCTTTGCACATCTCTGACAGTTTAATGTCATTTTTATTCTGTCAGGCCCAGAACCGCACGCACCATTCCAGGTGAGGCCGCCCCGGCCCAGAGCAGAGCGGGACAATCCCTCCCTGGCCGGGCCGGCCCTGCTGGGCCTGGTGCCCCAGGACAGGGATGTCCCTCCCGGCCCCAGGGCACGGCCACTGACCGGGAGCCCCGGTCCCTTTCCCTGGCTCTGCTTTCCAGCCTCTCGTTCCCCAGTCTGTCCCTACATGTGGGGTTATCCCATCCCAGGGCACAGTCTGGCACCTTCCCTCGTTGAACCTCACCTGAGGGGTCTTTGCTCGGTCCCCGCCTCAGTAATCCTGACCTGTCCCTGCAGGCCTTCCCTCCCACTCTCTGGGCCATGTTTTCAAGCTCATCCTTTCACTAGCAATGGGCACAGAGGAGCATGACTCTAATAACAACTTTGAGGCTCCTGGGCCTGATCCAGGCCCTACATGTTTGATTCATGGCATTTCCTGGGCTCAGGAGGATTAAGCAGGCGTACAGGCTCTCACCACTTTCCTCATAGCCTCGAGAGGAAGGTGTGTGCCTGGCAGCGAGGCAGAGCTGACGCAGTATTGCATAGAAGCAGAGAATGCTTTTCATCTGTGTCAGCTACTGACAGACAAAATTGTTCCTTGGGGCTGTAGAAAGCTGCGGAGAAATCAAGCCTGTCTAGATGCACTTCTGTGCACCAAAGGGGACACCAGTGGGTCACACTGCTAGGAAGATGCAAAACAAGTCTTAAATAACCAATGTTAACCACCTCAGGTTCAATTCAAACTGTGGTAAACTCTAAAGAGCAGGCTCAGGAACTCCTTAGCCAGATGTTGTGGTAGAAAACCAAAGAGAAGCTAGCACTGATGCAGTTATATGTCTTAAAATACTTGAAATACTTCTAAAATACTTCTAGAAGAGAAATCTTAAGTTGTTAAGATATAAAAAAGTTAAAAATGTTGAAACGTAAAGAAGAATGGGAGTCAGTCATGTCATAACAATGCCTTTGACATTTACACTGAGGTGAGCACTTCCACTGGAATCAGCCAGGAAATAGTTGAAGCAGCCTCACATATGTGAGGACTGTGTATTTAGTTTTATCAAAGCCTGATACAGTATTTCCCCTGATCCCAAATACAGCCCCAAAGTCAGAATAATTTTTAAGTAACACCCAGTTTTTAAATCCAGCACTATGACGATTGTTTGTCGTCTTACATAAATTTATATGCTTGTGCTTATATTTCTCAGTCCTTACACAATATTCTAAAGATTGACATTAATTATTCAAAAAAACCCTCACTGGGCATATTTGCTAATTTCAGTTTCAATTTTACATTATTTGATTATTATGGGTATATTTAGCACACTATGTTGCAGATTTGAATTATTATCATTATAATGTGGAGGAGAAACACATGAATTAAAATACAGCACCAGGTGAAGTAGATAAATGGATCAGATACACTGGAAAATTTTATATCTTGTTTTCCAAGTTATCATGAATGTCAAAAGATCTGTTTTATTTATAACTTTTTAAATGTAGGGAAAAAAGCAAATTACTGGGTATACAAAGTAACTAAAAATAGCTGTCTGAATATTACTAATAATGAGGTTATCAAAAGTTTAATACTTACAGGGAAATTATAGTAAGCACTTCAAGTACTGCAGTATGTCTGCAGATTATTTGTAATATACAAATTTAATTCTATTTTTAGGGGGAGGGGAGGAGAAAAAGCACTTCAATAACTAAGCACTTTATTTCAGTTTTTGAAACCTGATATGCAGAAGTCAAATCAATGTTCATACAAGTACTCACAAAATGTCACAGTTATTCTCTTGCTACATTGTGGATGTATGAGCTTTTGGAACATTATTAAATATTATCGATACAGTGTGAAAGAAAGTCCATTTTTTCCATCATCCCTCCAGGGAATTCTTTTCTCACAAATCAGTTTTGACCGCTTTGGCTTTATTTTCATGACAGATCTTTTATAAAGTCTTCTGAAAACTCTATCATCAGACCGAGTCATCTAATGGTGAAGGAGCTGAGACTCTCCTGCTGCTGAATCAGTCCATCAGCACAAACCCCAGGGACAAATGAACACTCCATGTTCAAGCCATGACTGTCCCATCTGAGCCACCTGAAGTGCCTCATTATGGCTGATCCCACAGAATACTTTTCATCTGCCCCACACGTTTTCCAGGCAGAATTATTACAGTAGAAATCGTTTAGTTTGAAGTTAATTTTATACTGTGCTTCAGCATGGGTGAACCAGATATGATAAATAAGGATGGTGCTTCAGAAGAGGGTCAGAGGAAAAACAAGCTGTACTCTGAACTGAATAGCTCTTGGTATGTTAGACAAGAACAGGAGTAATTTCCACAAATGATGAGCTTTTTTCCCTGTATGATTTTTACTGGCATACTGAAAGATGCAGATGAATAGCCTGAAATAGACTCTGCTGCATGTGGAACAAGTCCACTAATTAAGGATAAAATAGAAATGGCTGCTTTTTAAAATTTTATTTTTTTTTCATATTCCATTAAATTCAGTATTGCAATGAAGCATCAAAGTCACCTCTATGTTCGTGCAGGCTTAGGTCAGCTAAGAGCAAAATGGTTCAGTTTTTCTGGGTTAGGGTCTCACATCAAATTTCTGCAGCTGCCCCCTGCCCCTCCACACTTCTGCAACGTCCACTGTATGCTGAGCACAAAAGTCAGTATTTGCCTCTGCCTCTGTTTTAATAGTTTGTACATGCACATGTCAGATGAGGTTTTTTGTGTTCTTCCCAAAGTATTTTTCCTTTTGATTCATGCTGCTTCTGATACATTCTGCCTCAAGTTGTCAGTTTGTACTGTGTGTCACTCTCTGGTAGATCTATGAACATGTCTGCAGTTTATTTATATACAGCTAGTAAAGACAATCAAGTAATTGTTTCTTTACATTTATCAAGGTGCAAAAGAGCTTGCTTGATTTGGTATTGAAAGTTGGAAGAAAGGATCTTTTGTCCTAACAATAGTGCTCAAACGCTTCCAAGTTACAAAACCATAGTTTTAATTATCAAGTGCCCATTGTTGTAAGCCATCAGTTTGTACTGTCCTCGGATTTCATCATCAGGCACAGAGCCCAGTTTTGTTTTATTGTGCACAAATCAAAGGAACAGATGTGCGGACTGAAAGAACAGAGTGTCAGTGATAGCACCTCTACGATAACCCCAGCAGAAAACACACTGGTAGTCTCACCATAAAAAAGCCCTCCATGGTAAACGTTTTGCCACTATTAAGAGAAACTTGACCATTTTTGAGAAAGCAGACAATCCTATCTGAAAGAAAAGTGGTGCTTTCATAGGTTCCCTCTTGGGCTTTGGACATGCTATGACTTTTTGGTTTGTTATGTCCAGCACATCCAGCTCTGCTCCTGAATCTACAGCAAGCAGTGTTTCAGCTGGCAGGAGGAGCATATTGTCTGCTAACCACCCTGTGCAAAGCCCCTTATGTGCTCTGACCTCCACACCCCCACCCCTGATGGGATTGCAGTCTCTAAAAATATATTTTGCATTCAGTGTGATAGAGCCTGAAGCTGAGGACACTCAGACTCAGCTGCACAGAACTGACCTTAGCTGAACTTCCTCCACCCATAATGTATCAGTGAAAATCAGATGTGGGCCTGGAAGAGGCAAAGTCAAAATACAGATCCTACACGCTTGTCTTGATTTTGGAACTTGAAAGCTATGAAAATGCTCTGGATCAATAAAAAGCAATTAACAAAATAAACTTAATTGAATTACATCAACAGCCCACGGGTCATGAATAGATCACACTCTCTTAGTAACTTCTGCTTTGGGGTGTATTTGTTTGGTTATTGATCTGCCTGTATCATGATTCTACTGAGATGAGATTTTCTTTTCTGTAAAGGGCTTATGTATTTCAAACTAACTTTCCCAGTGAAATAATTAATTTTCACAAGTCATGAGGCAGAAAGTGAGTCCTAACAGAGATAACTTCCATTGGCCCTGTTCTCGAATTTGGGAAAGATTTGGGAAATAGGCACCTCTTTCTGCTCTCATCTTATTCCAAATTTCTGAAAGAAAAATAGCAGAAAATGACGGCTTTTTAAAAAACATACTTCTTTATGTTCTTGTTTTCTCTGTGAAAAAAAATAAAAAAGGAAAAGAATACTGGGAATCTGTAGAGGAAAAAAAAAAAGAGTCCTCTTAAAACTGAGGTATGTGGACCTAGTCTCAACCAATACAGATCTTTCATTTTAGAAAAGCTGTTATTTAAACTATGGATTATGTGTAATTCTTCACATAAAACAGAAAGGCACTTTCCCTGCATCTGTACAATCTAAGGAGAGTGGAGGCGCTGAAACCCTATACCTAGATAAATAAAACCAGGAAACCTGTCCAAAAATCTCTAGTATACTCAGTATTTAAAATCGATGCCAGACAGGGTGAGGAAAACAGCTTCATGATTACTTCTGGATGGGTTTGCGTTTCAGCAGCCATAATGGTTTGTCATTAATCCTTGCTCTCAAAAGCTGGCTCCTGAAATGGAAAGGTGTGTAGGCAACACTCATCAAACCATGACTCTGGTCCTGACTGTCCTGTTCTGCTGTGGAAAAGGTCAGCCCTGCCATGAGGTTGCTACATAATACCTTGGCATTACATAGCTTTAATGTTGTTGGTGACAAGATGGTCTAAACACTTCAGGCAGGGTACAGGGAGAAGCAATGAGCTGTACTGGAATGAGGAATATATTAGGTATTTTAGTTAGGTATTTGGGTAATTTGAAAGGCTTTACCAAATAGCTTTATGATGGGAAGTGAACTGCAGATCACTACCCCTTCCTGTATGAAGAAAAGAATTATTCTTGCATGCCCAAGAAACCATTGAAATTGATTGCAGAATAGGTCTTTTTATTCTGTTCTTGTATTTATCTCTGATTTTTTTTTTTTTTTTTTTTTGTCGGGGGCAGGGCTTGGAATGCTAAAAACTGCAAGGAGGATTTGAAAGGGGCCTTCAATAAAAGGGAATATATTGTTTTCCTACTTTCCTATCTTCCATTACTCAATCGTCCAATTATTCTTCTTACACTTCTCCACAAAGAGAAAAAGAAGGAAATTAGATTAGCTGCAATCAGCTCTCTGGATTTTTAATTTGAAAACTTGCAGATGAAAATTCCAAAGAGAAAAATCCCCCTACTATTTTAAATTGGCCCATGTGAAAGAAACCCCCCCCCCAGAAATGAACCCCCGTGAGAGCAGATTTCAGGCAGCTGATCTTCCAGCGTGATTGCAAGAAAACGCACATGGAATGACCGAACAATGTTTCTGTGAATAAAACAACATAAAGCCAGCAGTGTGCCCTTGTGGTGAAGACAGCCAAGCACATCCTGGGCTCTCTCGCAGGCCCAGGGCACTGACAATTCTCTGCTCTGCTCTGGGGAGAGCAAGTCTGGCGAGCTGAGTCTGTGACTCGTGTTTATCAGCAGCCTCTCCTAATGCTGATACTAATGTGCAGACAAAAAAAATTAAAAAAAAAAAATCCTTTCTTCACCTCTGATGCATGCTTTTAATATTGGCAAAACCCACACATCCCAGACACCTCCCAAGAGAATGAAGAACAAGGACTTCTTACTCTGAGAGTTACGTGGGCCATGGTGAGTGCTACGTGGGGATTTTTGTGCAGTTTATACCATTTAATTGTGAACTCCGTATCTTGGATACCAGTACCAAGTGCCTGACAAGGAGCCTAGCAAGGACTGCTGAATCAGTGCTCAGTGCTGAGACAAAACATGCTGTACCTGGGCTACTAGAAATCTTGTAACTCCACATTTTAGTTGTAGATAATTATTTTCTGAACACATTGGGTACTTCCTAGTCTTGATATACTGCTGTATATGGCTTTTCTGCATTATCCATTTCTTTCAGGCAAGAAGTTACACTGTTTATGCTGATCTTGAGGATATATTTAGCAAATCGTGGTTTTATTATTTGTGTGCCTGCTGCTGTGTAACCAGCAACACACACACCTACCAATTTATATTGTGTTCAAGTCAAACCTTTCATTTTAATTAATCTGTGCACAAGCATTATGCCACTTTAATTACACCCATTTTCTATATGGTCCAGAGAGAAACTCAGAAAAGCTGGGAGCATTGCATCATATGGTAAATTTACACTCTATTAAAATAATTGCTAGTGATATATGTAGGGCCAACATACCAGAGTAGCTCAGGGAAATAGGATGCATTTTTGTGCACAACCCACTCAGGGAGGGTTAATGGATGTGATTTCACTTTGAAGGAAGTGACTGGTCCATGTTTACGGTAGAACTACAATGACTAAAAATAATCATCTTGACCAGGTAGCCTGTAAACTAGTCTTGTGGAAAGGAAAGATGAAATGAAAATAACAACTCCTTAACAGATTTAAAGCTCTGATTTTATGTTTTGTTACCTGGGCCACTGCAGCATGCCTCTTCTTGCTTATGTCTGACAATGACCCTTCCTGGGAGAAGAGCTTTGGCAATAGGCAATAGAACTTAGCAATTGGCAGATTGTACTTGGAATCCTAAACAGAAGAAAAAACCAGAGGGGAAAAAAAATTTCTAAGGCATAAAACTCTACCTAAGGCATAACTCTGAAATTACAAGGTAGGAGGAGAAAAAAATTGCCTTGTACCAATCATGTTTAAGAAGGAAAAGCAGCAATGTGCAGTGCAGCCTTCTGGCACCAGGAAATCCAGATGGCAAACAGAAAAGGCATCTCTTTTTTACACAACTGCCTCATGCACATTAATGTTTTGTGGTCACTCCTTCTGGTTATCCAACTTTGCTGTTCACTGTAAAAGACAAAACACAGAAAATACCAGCAAGATTTTTTTATAATAAGTGGTTAAATTTTGCACATTTTTTTTTTTTAATCTCTCCAAATTGATTAGAAGGTATTAATAAAAATGTTCCAAAAAACCTCAAATCGAGATTCTATAGAAAAAAGGACAGTTTTAAGGTGTAAAAAAAATCTGTCCAAAGCAAGAATGTACAAAAAAGCAAAGCAAAAACCCCAAACATCTCATTCTGTTGCAAAGCCTAACCAAAAATAGTGATAGAACACAGAAGTGGTGATATCAATGATAAAGTTAATGTCTGCTTTATGAGACTAAAGTAGCAGGCAAACATCATGAATAAAGATATGTTCTGCTATATCTGAAAGCTTGTGAAAGCATACTGTCACCACGGCAACACTGTTGGCATTTATAGGAACTGTTAGAGCTTAACAACCAGTGATGTTGCTCCTAAAAAAAATTAAAAAAAAAATAATTAAAAATTGACTGTACATATATTAAGCATCAGTGGGACCATTCAAACCTCAGGAAGTTCCACAGGGCCAAGTGCTGGGTCCTGCACATGGGCTGGGGCAACAAACACAGGCTGGGTGGAGAAGGGATGAAGAGCAGCCCTGAGGAGAAGGTCTTGTGCCTGCTGCTGGGTCAGAGGCTGGACATGCAGGTGGCTGCACCACTGTTTCTCCCACAGTGAAAACCAGAATTCACACAAAGCAGAAAGAAATGGGATAAGGCTCACAGTGTTTCACAATTGTATTAGAAGTGAAGGTTGGATTTTCTACTGTAAACTAGCACGAGGTCACTTCAACCTGGAAAACACATATTCTGCTTTAGAACTGATTATAAGCCTTCTTCGTCTCTGCTGCCTTAAGACCTTTCACTGCTTGCTGCTCCTTCTAGACCATGAAGATGATGATGCAGATAATTAAGGGCATGATGGGGACTGATCACTGGTGTGCCAAGAGGGGAAAATAAAGAAATTGCTTTGGTGTCAGCTGCTTTTAGAGTGATGGCAAGAAAAGAAAAGGATCTATGGCAGCTTCACATGTTAATCCTGCAGAAATTTCACCAAATCTATCTAAAACTCTGCAGAAGAGTTCCAGAAGCACTGAAAACAGGATGTGCAAGTTAGGAAACCAATAACTTTATTTTAATGCAGACGACATCAGTGTGAATAGAACATTTGCCATAAGCACAGACGTATGAATAAACATATTTAAATAAACAAAGCTTGAAAAAAAATTAAATTCTGTGTTGAAGAAAATTCAGGTCACTGCCACAATCCCAGTCTTGCTGTAGATCAGAGGTTTTCATCTTCTCCCATGCAGTTTGTGGGAGTCTGTGGTCTGCTTCTCTGTGGCCATTGACATGGGCAAGTTTGTTGATTTTTGAGCCAAATTTAATACAAATTCCTACCAAACAGTGTCCAGATCAGAGAAGAAGTTACAGTTCCTTAGCTAGACTCATTGAAGTTATCCCATGAGATCACAACTCATGTGGGTAGATGTAATACCTTTGGGTAGGGCTCTGAAGCTGCAAAATCCTTGTGTACCCATCCCAATGGGCTCACAGGCCAGGCAGACACCACCAGGTACCTCCAGGCCTCCTTTGGGGGCTGTACATGGTAAAAATCATTAATTTATGCTTTGTGGACCACTTTGTCAAAATTAAGCATTACACATTGTCTCAGAGTTCACAGCAGATAGAACAAAAGCAATAAAAATAACACAGCTTTTTTATTCATATTTCCTTTAATTCACACAAAATCCTCTTTTTGGAAACTTTATTTAAAGTCCATTCAACCTCACAAACCCCACCTCTGGCTTCTGGAGAAGAAATGATGATGATGCTGACAGCTGACATCTGCTGACAGCTGCATCAGTCAACTGATAGGTTAATTTTTCTCTCCCAGTCAGCTGTGGATGATGGATCCTTCCTTTGAAAGTGAGCTGAGGTCCTGCCAGTTGTGTGGCAGGGGTGGGTGCATTTCCCTGAAGGTCCAACACATACCTACCAGTAATCCCTGTGTGGTTCTGGCAGGGAGCTGTGGATTTCTGTGTGTCATTCCTGACACGTGAGCTGCTTTGGAGTCAGCTCATGCCCACACAAGTTGCACCCAAATCTCTCATTGTATGTGTAAGACAGAGAAGAAACAAATTGCTCTCTCTGCAGGAGAGAAATATGGAACCACAGGTCAAGGTCCCAGTGAGGAGAACTGAGAACTGAGACAATGCCATAAATCTACCAAAAAAGCAGGAAGAGGAGGAGGATGGCATCATAAATCCACCAAACAAGGAGATAAAACAGGAACAAGCAGTTGATAAGGCCAAGCAAGAATTTGGGTTGAACTTTTGTGCTAGCCTCTAGCCATTGCCACAGCAAAGTCCACACCTGTTGGCTGTAGATGCTCCTTAGTCACATAATCCCCTTCCCCACAGAGCACGAGAGGCAAAATCAGTGGTATTTAAATGAAGGTGGGAAAATATTTAGCCAATGAATGTAATTTAATATTGTTTTCTGCAGGGGAGATGTTGATCTGTCACTGTTTGGAGGGGAGCTAGCATGCAGAGAGGGTGCAGCTGTGTGGATTTACCCCAGCACCCCTCTCTGTGCAGGGAGTAAGCAAATACTTCTTCATCCATCTATCTATCTATCTATCTATCTATCTATCTATCTATCTATCTATCTATCTATCTATCTATCTATCTATCTATCTATATCTCTCTATCTGCCTGCTTATCTTCTTGCCCTGTGGGTACAACCCATATTTGGGACAGCACTGACTGCAGTACAGAAGCAGCACCAGGGCTGTTCTCACACACACCCCCCCAGACGTCACTGAGAACAGAATCCTGTCACAGCTCCCTGCAGTTAGTCCAGCACTTTTCATTTAAAGGTCATGGCTGAGATATAAAACTCTTGAAATCCTCACTGGAGAAAAAGAGCTCTGCTCCCTGGTGCCTTCCAATAAAGAGTTTTAGCCTGTCCTTATTTTGCCTTATCTCTCCAGTGTGAGAGTAACACTTTCACTTAAACTCCTTGTACTGACACAGAGGAAACTAACATAAATGTGGATTTAAAAAAAAATTTACACAAAAAAATGACCCTTATTCCCTCCAATTCTACAGCATGTGTAACGTATTTACTTTAATTATATCAAGAAATTTAAATTCCAAAAATAAATTTTAAAGGTTGCACAGGGTTTTCTACAGAAACTGATAGAATAAACAAAAGCCCATAGCAGAGTGATGCAGAGCTGCCTGAGCACTGCATTATCACATAAGCACTCCCTTTCCAATCTCATTAATATTTCAGTCTTTCCACAGCAAATACATATCCTTGTGAGATATAGTGATGTGCCAGAGACTCCGCTGAGGGCTGGAATAATAATCTTTCCATTCAAATGCAGGTCTGGTTTCTCAAGAGGAGAAAAGAGAAACTAAGGTGTCGCGAGACTGAATCACCATCATGGTTTCAGAAAGCTTTTGCTAGACTTTGGGAGTGTGATGGAAAAATTCTCTGCTGCAGTGAGGGAACTGGTGTGAATTTCCTATCTTTGCTACAGTCAGTTTAGCAATATCTACAGATAGGCTGATTTGAAATGACTGCAGTATTAAATTACCCTTAATAGACTGCCTTATCCCAGTGGTTTACAAAAATATCTCCTCAGGACTCTTCCAAACATACCAGAGATTCTGGCCAGCCAAGTTCTCCAAAATAGTCCTCTGCAACTTCCAAACTCCGCACAAGAATCAAATTGCTTCACTTGAACACTGTTCCACATTTCCTTGATCAGAGTCATCACCTCCCCCTCTGGGCTGCGATTATAAGGAAATGTCTTTCTCTTTTAAAAGAAACAAAGATTTATGGAGCCCTCAAATAAACAGAACCTGACAGAGGAGAGAAATCCCAGGCGAGTGGGAGAGCCGCTGTTAGTGCTCCTTCATAAATATTGTCAACACACGGCTTTAGGTGGCATTTATTGTGCCAACAGGAACATCTCTTGTACACCACACTGCCACTACCTTTGGGAGATTATCTGAAAGCTTTAGTTTGCTACGATCTGGGCAGCCTGGCGCTGATAGACAGGCAGCCAGTGCCAGTACCTCATGCCTTCTGGAGAAGGTGGCTATTTCCTTGTCCCCTCCTGCCCAGGTTACCTTCTACCCCTGCTGCGAGCTGTGCTCGAATTTCAGCGGTGACAAGTCACAGCCCAGCTCCTTTATGTGAGCTCATCAGGGAGCTGTGCTGGGGGCTCTGCTTGCCCTGCTGTGAACTGTGATAGCCACCCTTCAGAGCCACCCCTCCTTTCACTGCCTCTGCTACAAATAGCGACAACCTTTACCCGATGGATGGGACACGCAGCAAAGGGAAATAAATCACTCCAAGTGCCACAGCTAGAGCCAGAGCCCGGGCTCGGATGAGTCAGCACAGCCCCAGCTGTACCAGCTACAGCGCTGGCTTTGTTTCTCCCCTTTGCAGACTGCCAGCCAAAGCACAAGGGAAAGCCTCCCAACTGCTTGGCATCATTAGAGCAAGAGCAAAACAGCTGCATCCAAAACTTTCCATCCAAAACAGGCAGCATGTGCCTTCCCTCCCCGTTCCACGATGTTTAGGAAGCCTGGGATCACTGGGAACTTTTTCAAGACTCATCTGTGTGCAGGAGTGTGGCCTTTTCCCTCCTGGCAGGACAAGAGATGCTGTTACTGCTATAGTGTTCCAAATACCCACTCAGACTACTTTGCTGAATTTTAAGCAATCTTTAAAACTTTTCTTTCCCTGATCGATCCTGCAGACAGGTTTTTGTTTACACTGACTTCCAGGAATGGATCTTCCTTGTACAAATGCTTTCAAAGACATTTATAGATAAAGGTGCGTGGTGGTTATTTGTGGATACTTAGCACCAATGTTTCAGTCATAAAAACCAAATAAACAGACTGAGTGAATGCTGGAAACACAGGGTTTGAAACACATGCAAGACTGAAATTCATCTTCATGTGCTGTTGCAAGAACAAAACAAAAAATCTATTGTCATGGGGTGACTTTACCTTCAAGGTGGTTTTGAGAGCTAAGGAAGTTGAAGTTGCTGGTGACTGATGGGAGTCTTTTCTCCTGACCTATTATCGGTCATTACTGGGAATTGACAGCAATTTTAACCATTGAAAAGGGAGATCAACTTGTGAACCCTACCTTAAGATGTAAAGTCAGGGGACTTGTGTTCTCTTTGTTTCCTGGCTGGGAAGGGTGGCGGAGCTCCAGGCCTCCCATTCCCTGCCCAGGCCATGCGGCCGGGCAGGGGCTGGGCTGGGCCTGCCGCGGCTCCCGGCCGGGAGATGGGGCCTGCGGGGATTGCCCTGGGATCTGGCCGGGCCAGGCCGGTCTCTGGCTCGGCTGCAGTGATGGAGTTCACTGGGGACTGCCAAGTAAAGAAGGAGAAAAAGCTCTGGACCTGCACCGAGCTAAAGCGGCGACTACACTTTCCAGAACAGCTATGAGGAATCTTCTGTCGAAGACAGCTCCAGCTGCTGCTCTGGCAGAGATCACAGAGCCATCTACAAAGCCTGGGCAAGATTTTAAACTTTTCATTTCCCAGATGAGACTTGCAGATTAATCCTTTTATCCAGCGAGAGAGAAAGAGAGTGATCAACATGTAAAGAGACTTTATAAAACTATCAGAGACAGTAAAGAATTAAGTTTCAGAAAAAGTAGAGAATAAGAAGATGCATTTGTGAGCTGAAATACCTTTCTGTTGAAGCTATGGAAATGGACAATAAGGTCTTGAAAAAACTCCTTTAATTCATGGTAGTATATAGGGAGGAATAGAGTGTTCAAAGTGTAAATTTTGAGTAAAAAGTAAGGTGATTGTGATACAGTGAAGTGCTAGAAACAGTGAAGCGAAAATTTGAAGCCTTGGGGGGCAGTGAGAAAACCTGTTTTTTAGTGAAGCTCACAGAAACAGATGAAAAAGACTTTTGCCTTTGAATAACTCATCCTTAAAATGCCATCCCTAGACTCATGGCCCATACACACCTCAGAGTGATGTGAAATGGGAGGAGTGAGCTCTGATAACAGCAGTTCTGGGCAGCTGACATCAGGGCAATAGAAAACTATAACAAAAATAGTTTTCTTGTGAGAAACTCCATAAATTAACAGAAAGAGACTTCTGTTTCTCTACAAAAACTGGTGAAAAGACTGTAGCAGGAATTAGGACTGTTTTAACCATCAAAGTTCCAAAGTTTTTGTCTCTGTTGTCATGTAAACAAAGGAATAGTGAGTAGTAGAGGATAAAAAGGGGTTTTCTGGAAGTTTATTCTGGTGTTCTTATTATTGTGGTTTGTTAATAAAATTTCTTTATTCCTTTTAAGTTTTATGCCTGTTTTGCTCTTGTTCTAATCCATATCTCACAGCAAGAAATAAGTAATTTTTTTAGTTACTGGTTTAAAACCACGACATCTATCTTAGTAGAAATCAGTCTGGACAGAAAAAGGCAAAGATAGGCCAAAATAATTACATACCTTATTTGCAACAAAGATTACAGTGATTTGCTAATATTAATCACTGCTTAATGCTAAGAAAGTGCATCTTACTGAATATGTGGGAAAACAGAGGATTTTTTTATGGAAGTCTTCTAGATCTTTCCATATTATGGAATGGCACACTTCCTCACTTTTATTTGGATGTAGAGTAAGAAGAGCCTTGTGGAGCTTGAAAAGTTAAATTACACCTTTCTCTACAGACTTTTGTTAGTGTAAAAAGGCTGTGCAAGAGATTTTGTGTCTAGAGTCTCTTAGCTTTTTGTAAGATATCACATTCAGTACATATTGTTCTGATGCATTCTGAAGAGTTCTGATAACACATACTTTTATATTTTTCACTGTGAGAATATTCATTAATCTACTTTCAAAGACTTAATTTTCTTTCATATTTAATTAAAATAATTCTGTGCATATTTGTACATTGCAACTCCTGCAATATTTGGAAAAACATGAAACAGAAACAAAACAACGAGACATCCTGGGATATTACTTTATCAGTATTTATACTTTATTTTTTACCTCCATAATTCTAGTCTTTAAGCAAGAGCATTGCTGCAGGATGGATGAACTGCAGCTGATCCTCCTCTAAGCTGGCTGGGGGAGAAGCTTTAAAAGCAAATGTAGCTGTGGTTTCATACACAGCAACCAGAAATGTTTGGATGTGGGATGGACCAGGATCTGCTGCAGGCTGACATAATTCAAGTGCCCCCCACGATGGGAGGCAGCAGCCACTCAGTGCCTGTAGCACTGCAGCATTTATCCAGAGGCATAAATAACTTGTGCTTGAAATGAGAAAAGATTTGGAAGTCTGAGGTAAGTCAAGTAGTAGTTTAGTTCAAGGTCAAATGTTTCCTCTTCTTACTTAAAACCAAAGTCAGGTTTACAGACACAGTTAGCAAGAAAATATTTTGTATATCACCAGATCTGCCACATCAAGAGGATTTGGGATTCAGCTTGGCTGTTTCTAGACAGCAGAGCATATGCTGTGCTATTGCCTGCCTGGCATGTCTGCTCCCTAAAATGTCTGTCTGGGTGTCTGCCCACCTTTACTTTCTCCTCCCTTGCACACTGGATTTTCCTTCCAGAGGGAAGGAGGCAATGCTGGACGTCGCAGACAGTCTAGGGCTGGTCACTGGCACCTCTGAAATTACCTGCAAAGTATTCCCAGGAAAAGAAATGCCTCAAAAGAGGCGGAAGAACAGCACTGTGTCAGCTGAACATTGTGTTAGTGGTAGGAGGAAGGAAAATAAATAGAACACAAAGCAGCATGAAGCATGGAGAGGTGAAACACTCACATGATTACAACCACCCTTTTCTGGGACTGGGGTCAGCAATGATTTACAAACCTCAGTAACAACAATGTCTCAGCCACCAACTGATGGAATTGCAGAGGACTGACTAATAGGAGAGAAAACTTTAGGAATAACCACTTTAATTAAGCTTTTTATTTTTTTTAATTTTCAGGTTTTTCCTATTTTTTTTTTTTCTTGTTGGTCACCTGGTGAAGGAAAACACAGAATTCTGGTGATAAATGACATTGTTAATAAAAAAGAAGAAAGATATAAACTGAGACATTGTACCACTGTGGCCAAAGGTGGTCGTACCCAGTTCTGAAAGACCTCTGGTATTCTGGCTACAGGAAGCTTTTCTGCACACAAAGTATGTCACAGCCTTTAATGTTATTTAAGCATTTTACACACATCACACACAGTTAAAAGTCTTTCCTAAAGCTGCAGTCACACAAGCCAGTAACTGAGCTTGATTTCACAGACCAAGCTGTTTCAGAAAAAGGTTTTCCTGGCATTTTTTTGCTCTGTATTACCTGAATGCAGCTAGCAACCATGGGAGAAAAAGTACAGCACATGGAAAATCTGTGAGTGCCAGGAAAGGTCAGCTTTTGATACACTGGTTTTAAATGGCAAAACTTAGAATAGACAAAGTTTTGTACACGATTTCTTTCCAGTTTTGAAGAAACCTGATTTTAAAAAGGTAAATGTAGTTAATGACTTAGTGATAAGCACACTCAGTCCGTTATTTTTTGGCATCAGGCTGAACACACGAGAGGGATAATACCTATCCATACTTGTGAATCACTCCACCTATGTTGCTGCAATAAAATACACATTTCTGTAAGACACAGAGACTCTGGAGCTGACCTCCAGCTGCCGTAAATTTCCCCAGTATAATCAGAGGTACACACAGATTAGCAATAGTGAGATACTGATAACTCAAGAAAGTATTGAAAGCATCCAGGTTGAAGTGTGGCACACACAGTCTATGCATGCATGAATTCAAAGCAAATATTTTAGCTAGAAACATTAACAGTGGAGTGGTGGCACCTATTTATTGCTATTTCTTGACAGGGCATTCACAGCATGTTCTGTGTTCCGTGTACACACACAATGTTCTGTGTAAATTATATGCAAGAAACAGAAAAGCCTCTGAAACAAGCAAATTGAACGTGATCAGCAGAAAACCATTTGAGGCACAGGGCCCTGCAGTCTTGCTTAGCAGACTCAAATATCCTGCTACTGCAGGTATTTATGTAGTTCTGCTGACTTAACAACCACTTACACTTTCTGGCCTTTTGAAATTTGGTGGATAAACATTACAGTTAAGCAATAAACACATCCAAGAGGATGTTCTTCTCTCTCTTTTAAGGTAACACCTGGGGACTTCTTTTGCCCTTGTCTTTCACCTGAGATGGACTGGAGGGATCTGTCCAGTCCCGTGACGTTGCTGGATGCTCCACAACACAATCCTGATTTGCAGGTATCCTATATTAGTGGAGCAATTGTTTTTCCATTATGAAATATCTCATGGAATGTGGCAAGCACACAGCTGTGCCAAGACCATGTGCATGATTTTCCTATACCACCCATACTAGTTTCACTGATTACTCACTTCCTTAGCTACAAAAACACATGGCAAGTTTCTTCTGGCTCAAACATCTGTACACAAACTATTTGGGCAAAGATGTTTCCATTCACTCACACCTCAGTTGCTGTGACTGACATTTCAAACCTACCTTAACCAAACAAAACTCGATTACAGAAAGCACAAATTAAATTGCATCCCTCCATAATGTATCCTGTACTGTAGTTGGCTGCACAGTCTATATGGATGCAGCAGCACTGCCCTTTTCAACTGTGCTTCATCTTTTTCTTCTTGAAAATTTGATATCAGGCTGAAATTGCCCTCCTCCTGCAGGCACATATTCCCCTTCTGTGAACAGCTTCTAAAGGCAGATCTCTGTGTGCAAAAAGAGCCTCTTGGTGCACACCATTTAGCTGTTGGCATTGTTGAAGGAAGCTGATGGGTTTAATTTCAACAGTAAAACAGTGCTAGAAATGCATCTGTTCTTTTCCTCTGCAGACACTCCCCAATACCATTTTACTTCACACATTGTTGAATGTTTAAAATGCAAACTGCCCTTTAATGTGTAAATGTGCCCACAAAATATTTTGAATTCATCTACATAAGGTGTGTGAGGGTGACTTATACATAAAAAGAGTCAAAGTTATCCTAAAAGCTTGAATTACTCACTGCATTTGTTAAAGAGGTTGCCAGCTTTCTAAGATACCTCCTATGAAGATCTGGGTATGGGAATCTGTGAAAATTCAATATATTTGCACCACTGGAATTTGTGCAATAGTTTGAAATGTGCACCCCACAGGCTGTTTTTCTTCCTCTGTGTACACTCTTCTTTTCAAAACAGAGTGTGTAGGTACAACAGACACCAGCACTGCAACCCTTTTCCACAGCAAATACCTTAAATGTGTACTTGTAATAACATAACCAAAAATGCTAAATCTTTTAGAGGCACCAACATGGCTGACATCCAGATGAATCAGCAAGTTGCAAATTTATCTTACCAGCCATAAGTCCACACCAAAACAATATTTGCAACTGAAAATTTCAATAAATGGGTTTTATACTGTGCTTTTTGGTAGCAGTGAAAGATGAACTGTAATATACTTTCCATAAGATAAACAGGAAATACACAACAAGATAGTCAGTTACACATTAATTTTATTATTGTTATTTTTAAGCCTGATGTCAGTATTTTTTCCCTGCTATACAGGCCATAATAGACAGTTACAGCTTTATTAAATTAATGAAGAAAATTAGACAACTTCTGTGAAGATGATACTTTCATCTAGTTGGGAAGGAACTTGAGCCACCTTAGAGGGTTCAAGTTAGAGGGAATTACAGTAATCTTTGGTTTCCATTCTTTTGCACTTGTATTTCTTAACATAAACAATCAGGTTCTGTCAAAAGAATGGTGGATACACAAGTTAAAAAGCTGCATTTTTAAGGCCTAGAATCTTGCACAAAAAAAGCCCCACAAACTCAACTGAAAATCCTATTTGTCTGTAAGAAGCAATTAGCTCACAGTGCTGTCGTTTTCTTAAAGCAAGGCTGTAATTTCAGCCCTGCAGCTTTGAAACATTCTTCAGCAGAACATTAACGTCCAAAAGGTGTACAGAAAGAGAACCCAAAACGCACAAAAAAAAAAACAAAACAAAAAGGCTGAAAAAACCCACAGGTTATTCTCATATGTGTGCAAAATCAGAGCAAAAAAATCTGCTTGTCTCTTCTGCTCTGCCAGTAATCTGTCTAACTGCAGTTAACACAACTTGTACCAGTCATTCTGAATACTGATGAAAATTTGTGGTCTTCAGACAAATTTCTCAATCCCTTACCTTAAAATACAGTGGATGATATGGATGCCAGTGGTGAACTTTGTTTAGAAAACAATCTGACCATGCAATGGGAGAGTTATAGTCAGTAACATTTACTGCTTAATTTCTGAACTTCTCTCAAGGTGTTTTTGCCCTGGGAGCTTTACTTGTTTCTGTGTCCTAAAGCTTCCCTTGATCTAGCTGCTTTTTATTTTGAGGGAAAAATACATGAGTAAAGCAAAAAGGTCTGTTTTCCTTTCCCATGAGAAAAATGAAGTCTGATTAAAAATTGTAGGGGGTTTTTGTTTGTTTGTTTTGGGTTTGTACTATTTTTTTTTTAATAACTGAGAGTTTCTGCTTAAAAACACACAAATAGGTATATTCTTACATAGAGACCCCAAACCATTTTAGGCTGGCCATTTGTTTTGTCCTCTTACAGGGGAGTTCAGTTTCCATATATTCCATATTTTCACGGACTAGAGAAATAATACGGGATATTATTCTTCTCTCATATTTCTTTCAGACTTCTCCTATGGACAATAGATTTGAAGCTCACCAGAACTATCTTCCTTTTTCTGACCCATGAGGATTTTCCCGTGGAGGCATCTTTTATTTTTAAACCTTAACTCTCAGCTGCGCTGTGGTTGTCAGGGTCAGGCTCGCGGAGCGTGGGACCGCGGTTTTGTGCGTAACAGGACAAGCTGTGCTTGCAGAGATGATGCAGAGCTGCCACCCAGGTCACCACAGTGCAGAGATGGTCGTTCTGTGGACACCCCTGTGCACCCTGTGGGGCCATTCACCACCTGGCTTCTCAGGCTTCACATGATGCCTTAAGTTTTCAGCTTTTATATGTTTCAAATCCTGTACGGCATCAGTGCGTAACTCTGAGCTCCATACAGAGTGCTAGTGAGCTCTCTTCACATTTTGGTCAGACAAAACAATCTTTCCAGGCCTGAGAACCAAGGACACCCTCTACCTCAGGCCCCAAAAAGTATAAACCAAAGTGAATTGGAGAGGAACAAATTGGGGGTAAATTACTTCATGGCCTGAAGCTGTAATTGGAGAATTAACTCCGATATCTGTCTGAAAAACTCGTGACCATTGTTCATCTTGGGTGTAGCCTCTGGAAGACTTTTGCACTGCCCAAGGTGTATCTATTGAAGGCCTTTAATAAATACCCACTTTATTCTCTTAGCTCTGTCTAGCCTCTGTTCTAGGTAGCCACTCCAAGGCATCACACACAAATATAAGCAATGAGGAAAGCACCACCTCCTGCTGTCACATTAAAACCTCCATCCATGCCTCCCTCAGAACCTTTGCAGGTGGCCAGAGCTAGGACATAGGCCTGGCACAATCTCTGGGTGAACGTGGCCATTATTTCAGCTGCCTCCATGTCTCTGCAGAGCATTACATGAGAACACACCTCAGTAAAATCACAAGGCTATCTGCTCTAAGAATCCATTAATCTCACATCATGCCTCTGCAGGAAAATGTTTCAGGAAGGATTTTTCAGCTCCTTGCTTTCCCTCCTCAGGATCTCTTTCTCTAGATGAGCTTCAAAAATGGTGTCCCAGGGCCCCTTTGCTAGAGGAAGCAATTTTTTTGGTATCAGTGAAACATGAACTGTAATATACTTCCCATGAGATAAACAGGGAATACACAAGATAGTCAGTCACATTAATTTAATTGAAAGATGAAGGATAATTCACAAGGTTTAGAAACCCCTCCTTGTCTGGAAGATTCAAGACTTGACAAAAGATGCTGAACTGCATTTCCAGAAGATTTCTGACATAGAGGTTTCATAATATTGGACAGAAGCTTTATATTTTACCTTTAAGTACTCTCAGATCACACAAGGTGTTGCAGACTCAGTAACACATTTCTGCAGAGCTGCTGCTCTGTGATCCAGGCAAGCTGGTGTTCTTCCTGGGAGGACCTTTTGTCAGGAAGAAACTCATCATCACACACTTCCCTTTAAACAATCCTCATTGTGAAAAAAATTGTCATCCACTCAGCTCTAAGAAACCTGGCAAGTCTGAAAAAAAAGAAATTATTAATCTCTTAGAGGAAAATCTATCATATAATGGTGAATCTATAAATGAAGGAACTCCCAAGGAAGGGAAGATTTGCTCCTATCCCTTTATATGTATTTTATATTAAGTAACTATTGGATTTAAAAAGAAAAAAAAAAAAAAAAAACAAACCAAAAAACAACAGAAATAATTCCAGGAGCCATTTTATGAACATGTAAAAGCTGGATGCTGCTGCCACACCGTGAGCTGGACCTCAGAGGAGGCAGTGCTTCTGCTAGGACCTGGTCCCAGTAAGGTTAAAGCAGGAGCCAGGAAATAAGAAAGAAAAACCCTGAGGTGCCTCTGACCAAGCTGGTCAGAGAGGGAAGTCAAGAAAGCAGTCTGGTGAGTTCCAGCAGTCATTAGCCAGAGAGGATTTGGCATTTCAGAGTTGTGCTCATAATGTGCCCTCAATGTTGCTTTGGGCATCTAAAGTTTTTGGGTGCAGCTTTTGGGTTTCACAGATGCTACAGGGTCAGTTCTAGTTTGGTTTGTAATGAGTGCATCATATCCTGGCTTCCACCCCCAGAGATGGCAAACTCCAAGACTGTAATTTGATTTGAAAATATTATGCTTCACAGATGCCTTTGAATGAAAACAATGTAAAATTCTTCAATAAATACCATAAAGTATTTATATTTCAGGTCATTTCCTACAGCACTGGTGGTGGGGTGAATTTGCATCTCAGGTATTTAACAGAAAAGTTCCTTTAGTGCCCTTCAAAGAAAGCTTTTTTTGGAGCCAATGTCATTAAAATACTTTCCATATCCTTGACTTGCTTTGCTATAAAGCTGTGTCTTACCCTTTTTGAAAATGGAGACTTGAAAATAATTATGTTTAATATTTAGATGTGCTTCAGTTCCAAACTCTACATCCATTTCAAATAGTGTAAAAAAAGGCAGCCTTTCAGAAAAAAAAAAATACAAATAATAAAACAATTAATTTTGATTAAAGGTCATAACTGCAATACTGAGGCACTCACTGTGACTCAAGAGATGCTCCTGCCAGCTTGTTAGTGTGCTTCTATTTTTGTCTGCCCACAGAATCTGTTACTTATATTTGGGTGCTGGAGGTGGGGGCCCTGAATTGCTGCTCCCCACGAGCAGAACACGCAGCAGCTGTACCAGGTGTCCCTCTTGCAGCTCCTCTACCACCCCCCTCACCCAGAGGGGAAAAGGACTGTGCAGACCTGATTTTTCCTGCAGAGGTTCCTCTCTCTCCCTGATACTTTTCCTGATTTGGGAATGTTTCCTTTGGCAGGTGTGTGAAGGTGCATGAAATATCTCCTTTAACATAAACCATTCAAAACGTAATTTAGACATTATCTGAGGGTAGTGAGCAAGTAGTAGGACTACTAACTAACTCTCATTTGTAGAATGAGCACACCTCTCATTTGTCTGGAGCACACCTGGCTTCCCTGTGGTAACTTCAGAAGAAAACCTTGACATGGCATAACCTGTTTGCCTGCCTTGTCTATTCAGCATGCTTCTACACTGGAATTTCATCCCTATCATCAAGATACCAGCCAGAATTTTCCACAACAATTTCTTGAGCTCTCCCACATGCTTGCCAGATTATTTGTTTGTTTGTTTGTTTTTGGGTTTTGTTTGTGCTTTTGGTTTTTTGTTTGTTTGTTTGTTGTTGTTTTTTGTGGTTTTTTTGTGGGTTTTTTTGGGTTTTTTTGGTGGGATCCTGTAAAACTGAAAACAGTACAGAAAAATGGAGCATTTCTAAAGGATGGCTCAGCCTGGACAGGAAATATGTACCTCTGCCAGGGTAAAGTGAGAAGGATAAAATATTGGGGAGGTTAAAAATGATCAGAAATCTTGTTCAGAAATCTGATGGAACAGTCATACCATAAATACTGTTTACTTTGGAGGCTGAAGCTTCCCTTCTCTCCTGTCCTAGCAAAAGTGATTATCTCACCTTTGCATCCACTGCTGCAACTTTGCCTCAGCCTGTGCACAAAGCTGAGAACCTGGAATATTGGTTTGGCCAGAGAAAGACATGAGAGATTTTGTTTTGCACTCAGTGTAAATACAATTAATAATCTGATGGTCAGTGCTGAGGTGTGTTTATACGGTCCCAACCTAAGGAGACTCCAAAAATCTGGCTAAGAGCAAGGTGAAAACAGCAAATGTTGGGGCAGAGAAGGCAGTTTTGTCTGACTGCAGAAGGAAGGGAGGAAAAGAAATAAGCTGTGGGGTGACAACATCTTCTCTGGAGGGATCAAGACCATCAGTATGATACAGGCAGCTTTAAATCATCTTAACTCAGAGGTGGCATTGGATGTAGAAGTAGCATTTGAAAACTCTCTTGCACTCATACTGGTTTATTTTCCCTTCATTTGTACTGTTTAGCGAGCACTGTGGCGATACCAAAAACATCCTTAACATCATTTACATAACTCCCCATGAAAGCCAAGTAATTTACATTCTCCATATTTTCCTCTGCTTCCCAATTTTGCCTCAATACAGCCTAGATGTGAAACCTAGCATAACATGACAGCTATTCCTCTGCCAAAATATAAAGGTTTGCAAACTGTTCTGCTTCTCTTCCTTTAGCTGGTTTATGCAGGCAGCTGGGTGAAATTTGGGTTGTGTGTGCAAGTAAGAGATTGCTATGTAGCTGGTGGCTGGCAGCTCTAAGAAAACACTGATTTAAATTTACACTTTGCATGGACACAGGAGAATAAGAGTGTGCAGACAGATTTATCTTTAATCCATTGGCTTACTGGTAATTAAAGAAGCAATGTGCAATTTTTTTGCTGTAATTCTAAAGATTGAAGAAGGATGCCTTCCAAAAGAATTGTGATTTGGTGTGATGCAGTTCAGTAGTGTCAGCCAAGTCACATTTTATGTCCAGCTCTCATTAAAATAACCCCAGAATAACATCACTGAACAGATTTTAGTAAGCAATTATAACCACTACCTTACACGCATTAGTTAGCTTGCCTTAAAAGTCATCTCAAAATAACATAAAGGCCTTTAGAATAATGAGGATGAAGTAAAAGCTTAATGAGCAGGCTGCTGGCTTTCCTGCAGTTTGGTTTTGCCCTGATTTTTAGTAACTTTGCAGAGCTGAGAGCTGCTGCTGAGAAGCGAGAGGATTGTCTCAGCAGAAAGGTTGGTTGTTGCAGCGACACAATTGCTGACCTTTGGAGCAATTTGGAATGATGAGTGTGTTCTTCCCTTTCAAGAATCCTGCTTCCTTTACAGAAAAGTGCCCCTTCTCACAATGATGTCATCCTTTGAGAGTGTGTCATGAAAGGAAGAGGTAGCTCCCTTAAATAAACCCATACAGCTAAAATTCCTATACAACGTGCTGCAGAGTCCCAGACGAGGAAGCTGGAAACTCCCAAGTGATTCTCATCCACTGTTTTGGTTAAATTGGGGCCTTAAGGAAATGAAAGTCATCCTGCTGGCTAACCCAGCCATGCCAAAGGTAGCAGTGCTTTCTTGGTGAAACCCACGGAAATTCCATGATGAACGTTTTACACACCCAACAATGCAACATCTCACACTGACAAAGACAGATTGGGACTTCCCCCCCACACAGTTAGCTGTTGTCACTGATCTAAATGTCATACACTGCATTTGGAGCAGGGAATAACTGAATATAATATAAGGTAATTTAGGAAAATGGTCATAAAAGCAGTGTAAAGAATACTACCTGAACAGAGGCTGCAAACATTTCAGCTGGGAGCATAAAGATTTCACGTGACAAAATATCAGTTGTGTGATTCTCTTTTCCAAATGGAATAGTAACTAGTATATCTTAATGCTAACCACTTAATGTCCTGACTCATGGAATTTATAGTTCTCCAAAAGTAAAATTAGTGTCCTTCATTAAAGCCAAAAGCATAAGGAAAACACACACAGACAGAACTATTTACTACAGCAGTTAATTTACATTCAAGATAAGCTCACATTTTCCATGACTGAGACAACTGACTTAATTCTATTTTAAAAGGTAGTAACAAATGTCATGGGTTTTCTTTGAAAGGCCCACAACACATTAATTAAATTAATCTGAAGGATTCTGTTCTAAATGGAGCACACTCTTGAACTGTGACAAAGAAGGGGAAAGTACAATACACTGAAAAAGATATTTCAAAAGCAGAAAAGCTTCACTGTCTACTACTACATTTCTCCATGTCAAAAAATCTTTTATTTTATTAATAGAAATACACTAAAAATGTGTACCTATTAACTTGAATCATATTTTAGCTGCTAATAAGTCAATAAAATCCATCTCTATTCCAGTTTTGAAAAGTAATTGGATAATATAGCCCTCACTTACTTTAGGCTGGTATTTTAAAAATTAGCAATGATCTCAAATTACACTGTTTTTCCTGCCTTTTCCCTTTGCTTTGAAGTGTTAATGAAAAACCACCAAACAATAAAACCACCAAAACAATAAACAGAACCTAAGCCACTGGAGAATGCTTTAGGATAAACACCAGCTCAGAGGATGTGTGCATCCTTGGAGACACATATTAAAGTTTTAGGAATGCAGTCATGCCATGAACCAAAGGCTGGTAAATATCTGGTAAAGGAGCAGAGTATTAATGGCAAACTGCAAGAGGGTCAGCCGTCCATACCCACACTTCTCTACACTCTTTGTACAACCCCTGAAACCACCAGCAGTCATCTTTCTTATGTTCTCACTGTGAGACCATGAGACAAAACAAGGAGAAAACTCCAGGGCCAGAATTCTGGGGGGGGTGTTTATCTGTCACATTCTTGCAGGTTGAAAAGCGTGATTGTAATGTTTTTAAATTTAATGCAATAAAGCTAAAGCTTTAAATAATTAACCACTTCAATGGTTTAAGCACTCAAAGAAAATAAAAAGAATATCTAAAGGTTTTCCTCATGTTCTCTACACTTCTTAAATTATTTTAATAAGAAATGGCAACCATTTCATCTTGAAATAAGACATAATTTTTTTACGGAGGGAAAAATCAAACACTGGAACAAACTCCCTGCAGATGTGGTGGGATCTTCATCTCTGGGGGTTTTCAAGATTGGATTGGGCAAGGTGCTGGATAATCTCCTTGATTCTGCTTTTCCACAAAAGGTATTTTCCAACCTGGTCTATCCTGTGTTTCTATGACTTGTTTGATATATCTGATCAGGATAAATCAGGATAAAAGAGGAAAAAAAAGAGAGGATCAATAAGCGTTGTTCTGGGAGATCTTGTTAAAAGTCATAAAGATGAAAACACGTTTTCATTACTCTTAAATTGCTCTGATTAATCTCAACCACTGGTTTTCAAACATCCTTCCAGTGTCTCAACATTCACCCTTGTTGAAGGCAGGTTCATGAAAGATACTGGGGTGATTTCTAACTAAAGGTTGCAGCAATGAACACTGAAAATGTTACCAAAAGAGGGTTTAATTGCTTTCATAAGCACAAGGTTATTTATGAATAAACCTTTCTGATGGTGTTAGATCTTAGTAGCCCTTAAGACTTCCCACATTATGAAACCACATTTCACATTAAATGCATGTAAAACTAAGATATAAAATAATATTGAAACACTTGGGAAATTTAAGAGAGAAGATGGCTTATCTGAACTGGAGACTTCTCATTTTGTTTCTCGGGCTGTTCAGTGGTGTGACAGATCTTTTCCCTGTTGCCTGCTTAGGTAATGTTGCTCTGGCTTGCTGGGAGCTAATATGGATTTATTAACTCTAATTCACTCTTTTATTGCCAGTCAAATGTAAGACAAAAGAGATATTGTTCAAAATTTGACTTCAAATAGAGACCTCTGGCTGTTTAATTTAAAATAAAATATTCATTGGGGTATATGCTGCAGAGCAGCACATAGCAGGCCAATACTGCTGTTAGCGCTGGTCAGAGAGTTTATTTAATAAATCCTGTTCATGTTTTTCCTACTGACAGACATTATTTGAAATACTTCCTTTTGAAGGAGTGAGCAATAAAAAGTCACAGCCTAGCAGTGCCTGGTGATGTGTCACAGCCTCTTCTCCTGTGCTCCTAGCACATGAAGGGGCAGAGCTTCTCCCCTTCTCTGGGATCAGCCCTCCAAGGATCTGGCAATTGTTCTCTCAAAACAACACACATATTAACCTTGCTCTCTACTTTCTCTCCATGCCCAGCCATTCTGAAAATCTGGATGCACAGCCCTCCCTGTCTCACCCTGCTGTCCCACCCCTCTTGCAACCTCAGAATCTCTGCCTGGCACAGGCTGTCACCCTCTGCAGGCTTTCACCACTTGCAATTGCACCTGCTGTCAGCAGAGACACCTCAGCATCGTCTTATCTGGGCATCTACCAAGAACCTGTGCCAAAGAGCTGAGCTTGAGTCACTTCTTCAAGTCACCCTGGCTTAACAGAGAAGCCAACCCATCTAGAACCAACAGGTCCCGTGCTCGTCAGTGTTGTGCCCACACCAGACAGGCACTGAGGATGCCTGGAATGCAAAGGTGGTTTTTCCAGCAAGGCAGTGCCCTTACACAAGACACAGCCTTGCTTTGTCACTGCTGCAATACTATTAGGAACAGCTGCAAAATCAGCTATTTCTCCCATTCATCCTGCTGCGCCGCTTGCCTAAGTGTATTTCATTTCAGAGAATTCTAAATGGTCATGAATGAATATTTCAACTCAAGTTTACTGTCTTCAGCGTTCACCTGCTTCTTCATCACAGCTGAGGGGGCATATTATCACACTCTCTTTGATTTTTTTCCTTTTCCAGTTGAGAAGAACCTGCTGTGCTGGTAGACTTGAATGATTTCATTTTTCTGCACAACATCCTACCACAATGTTAAGCATAGAGGGCTTCTTCACCAAGAAAGAAAAGACACTCTCTTTTGATAGATATTTATAATAAGCTCTTAATTGTGTAAAAGATTCTCTGGGTTTGCTTTCATTTCAGAAAAATGTGGTCCCCTGCAGAGGATTTTTATCCTGCAGATACTTCATTTTCAATGAAAGGCATTTCTCTGAAAATTCTTGAAAAAGTTTCATATTAAACAACTAAAAATACCAAAGTGACGACTTCCTAAAAACATAAAAATAGGGATGAAAATCTCATTGTCCCGTTCACAGCCTATTCTTGTCATTACAAACAAAACTTGAAATCAGTGTTTTTTCAGTGCACTATTTGAAGCCAACATGAGTTTTTCCCAGGGCAAAAACAATTACAGCAGAATTACTCTGGTAGATGTTTGTCTGACATCCAACAAAGAATATTTCTCCTCCTCCTTCTCCTCCTCCTCCTTCATTTTGTGAGCTGGTTGTGTGTGTTCAGGTCCCACTTGCCTTTAAATCATGCCTTTTGATGGCCAGAATCTTCATTTTTCTCTAAATGGAAGCTGAAGTTCTCACGTGGTCACAAGCCAGTAAGAGCTGGGTTTTAAGTAAAACATCAAATGGCCATAATTGAATTTCTGGAGCTGGCAGCATGGCCTGAACTTGCTGAGAAAGAAAAGGAGGCGAGTTTTTGAGTAGCTGGAGGCTCTCAAGTGGAGCTCTGACTCACACAGAGGGAAAATACACAATATTGTTTTGAGAGCTTCTCTGTGCACATTATTCCAATTTGGCAGTCCTGGGGCTCCACTGGTTTTCAGAAGAGCAGTGTCATAAATCACTGTCAATTCTGTCCTTAGCCACTAAGAAAAACAAGCACCATGTCACAGGACTTTCTTACACCCCTTCTTCTGATTTATTCCTTCTTCCAAACAGGTTTGTTTGGAAATGCCTTGAACTCCACATCAAATGCCCCTCATAGTATAAATGAAAACTCCACAGAAATGCTTAAACAAGAACTGTGCACAGCTGATCAGTAATCACTAAATCTGTGACTGGCTGACTGACTTTAAGGTGCAGTTGTAATGCTGTGATGAAAAAGGCCATGTTTTCCCAGCTAAAATATCCACCAGACATTTGTGGATAGGTTCTCTGTTCTCCCAGTGTCCTTAAGAACAAAAGTAACAGTTACAAAAGAAAATAACCATGACTTTGAAATATGACTTGGTTATATTTAATAGTTGAAATAACTATGACTTAAAGAAAATGCCATAGGTTCTTGGGAATTAGGGAAAAAAAACTCTAGTAAGGACTGGGCAGCACAAGACAAAGATGTTAACTGGATGCAGATCCAGCAGGACATACATCAACCTTCATCAGGTACCTGATAAAACTGATTTTCCACATAAGCACATTGAATAAGCTAAAATACTATCAGGGGCTCAGGTGTGACCACAAATTCAACTGGAGACAGCAACAAACGAGGTATGGGCTTGAAGGTGTGATGGAGAAAATTATGAAACTCAAATGCATCCAGGTTTGGGGTCCTCAGTGCAAGGAAGATGTGGAGCTGCTGGAGCAGGTCCAGAGGAGGCCACAAAGATGCTCTGAGGGCTGAAGCCAGGCTGGGAGAGTTGTGGGTGTTCACCTGGAAAAGAGAAAGCTCCAGGGAGACCTCAGAGCCCCTTCCAGGGCCTAAAGGGACTTCAGGAGAGCTGGAGAGAGACTTTTTTATAAGAAGGTGTAGTAACAGCACAAGGGGGAAGTGCTTCCCAGTGCCAAAGGGCAGGGTTAGATGGGATATTGGGAAGGAATTGTTCCCTGTGAGGGTGGGGAGGTCCTGGCACAAGGTTTCCAGAGAAGCTGTGTCTGCCCCTGGATCCCTGGAAGTGTCCAAGGCCAGGCTGGATGGGGGCTTGGAGCAGCATGGGACAGTGGAAGGTGACCTTGCCCATGGCAGGGGTGGAATGAGATGGGCTTTAAGGTCCCTCCCAACCCAAACTATTCTATGATCCTATGATTTTGCCAAAACAGAAATTAGGACTCAAGAAAAGAGGGACTGAGCAGGAAAAGGTTTAACACAAAATGGCCTTTTAACAAAACAGTTAAAGCCCTAGTGCTACAAAAGAATGTGCCAAGGCAAAGTGTGTTATGGAGGAATGACGAAGAAGATTGTCTCCAAGGGAAGGAATTTTCTTTCTGGAGAAAAAGAGCAGAAGTAGCACAACAGAATGAGGTATAGCTGGTGGTAAGCTTTACCTTCTCAATGCATGGACTACCTCAGTCCTCAAGTCTCTTAAACTTAGCTGAGAGATCTGGAAGAAGAACCCAGAAAAAACCTAAAGTGATTTTCTGTTTTCAGAAAAGTACAGTGGCCTTTTGCTGTCCTGGTGTTTGGTAAAGAATGAATCTGGACATCAGCACCAGGAATAACTTGAGCATGCTGGTGCTTTTTTTCTCCAGTCCATATATAGAAGAGAAACAGAAGACACAAAAGTCTGAACACATTTACAAAATAAAATAGGAGAGGTAAAGCACAAAGATATTTGTGAAGAGAGAACACCTTGTCATGTAAGAAGTGAGTAAGCTTGAAGACACAAATAGCTTGAAACTTGATTTAATTTTAGAATAGAGACCCCTGCTATGCACACAGGGTCAAATGGAAAACTTCTGTTTCAAGCTGAGAATTGACTAAAAAGTAAAGGGAAAGACCTGAAAGTACAGATCTGACCACAAGATGAGTACAAGGACTCCAGATAATGACTTGGAGGACTTAGATTAATTAGATGTGCCTTCAAATGGCTATCCATCTCCAGGGACCACAGAGGAAACTCTGAGTCTCATAAGCCCTTGTTGGTCATGGGAGGGCCCAGCAACAAAAGATAGTTCTGATATTTATGTGAACAATAACATTAACCAATTAAATCCTTATTATTTCTGCAGGGAAAAAGACATTAAACAAGCAACCAAAAAAGCTGTGCACTACTAAGTTTTGTCAGATGCTACAGTGACTTTTCATTATTTGCTACTTCCACAGAATATCCATGCAGCCCTGGGAAAACACAAGATGACTGAGTGTAAACATGGCTCTAGATTGCTGTAATTTAATAAAGAAGTGCAAGCACAATTTCAGCATTAGAAGAGAACCATCCTCTCTGGTTCCCACAGTCTATCCTAGGTGCCTCTGCTTAATAAACTACTTAGTCTGATTTTCCCAGCTTTTACCTATGAAATTGGCTGAAATTCATATTGTTTTGTAGTAATATGTAAAAAGTAAGACAACATAAAGTTAAGATGTAGGATAGTGCATTATTCTAATGCTGTAACTCCTTACAGCAGTCAGCAAAGGAGAGATGAAAACGTGGCACTGTGAACATGCTGGATTGGTGGGCATGGGTGCTCCCTCTGGGAAATTTGTTCTCAAATGGGTGATCACTGACATTTTTCCCATAAGGATGCTGGTAGGAACAGAGTTTCCTCATCCTGAGGTCAGGCAGCCTCTCAGCATTCACTGGAGGGGACATGAGGCACACATTTCCTTGCTGGCTGTGCTGGGACCCAGGTGCTTCCTCTTTTTCCAGTGGCTGCACAGTGGCTGTTTGTGAACCATGACTTGTATTTCCACTGTAGTGACAGGATGGGAATAAATAGCACAGAGAGTGTCTGAAATGCCCTTTTTTTTGATTGTTTGGTTTTTTGTTTGGTTTTTTTTTTGTGCTCATGGGGTTTTTTGGTTTGGTTTTGGGGTTTTTTTGGGTTTTTTTTGGGTTTTTTTTTTTGTGTTGGTTTTTTTTGGGGTTGTTTCCCAAGAGTTCCTGCCCACTCTGGAGGAAGTGGAGGTTTTGAATCCAGGCATGCCCTCCTGACAGGAATAGGCATGGGGTTAAGGGGTAGAGAAAGAAACCTGATATTTTCTTTTTCATTAGCAGAGAAATAACTAGCCAGGGCTGATGTCTGAGCTCTGAAAAACATCATTACCTACATCTAATCAAGTGAAACATTTAGGACAAATGCACACTATTATATAAATGACTTTGCAAAGATCCACAACACCAAGATACTTAACTTTTCTCATGTATATTTCTTTTAAAAAATGCTGGAAAATTGTATTTTCTTTTCCACCTAGCTGAAAATCCAAGAAAAGGAGGTCTCTGCTATATAAGAGGGAGAAGAATTCTGCAAATTATTTAACTTACAGGAAAAGAAGCACTATCAGTGCAGCAAGGCTGACATTGACATGGTTTGGAGCACAGCTTCTACGGAAGACCTTTTATTAAACAAGCATTATTTTCAGCATTTTCTCTAGAAGCCTGAATTGGCTAAATACTGCTGGAATTAATTATGCTTCCCCAGTTTTTACATGCATTTAAACTATCTAAGGATCTCCAAGGAGTGGGTTAAATGTGGAACACAGAGGACTGTTAAATATAGCTGGTTTTAATTAATTTCTTCAGTTTAAAAATACCTGTCTAGGTAAAAAGCACTGTTGATCAAGTGAGTCTTCCTTTCTTTGGAACTACATGCTAAAAAAATCCATCCAAGAGGAAAAAAAATCTGAGAAGGGGGAAAAAAAAAGGAGCAAGATATTTCTGGGGCTTTGAAAAGAAATGAATGTTTCAATTACAGAAATATCTTCAAAAACAGGAGGGAGGACAAGAAACTGGGAGATTTCCTACAGATGTGAAGGTGCATCATCTCAGGGTAATGATTATTTTGATTTTTTTTATTAGTTTTTTGTTTGTTTAGTTATAAAGCAAAACTGACTAAGCCGATTTTACTTTTGATACCCCCATAGTCAGATTAAAATTATATGTCCAAACACTTTCAGTGTTTTCGTGTCTCTCTTTTCCAAAACTTAGTTTTTGAACATTTCCTATCAATTTAAGAGAAACATTCAATAGAATTTTACTACCGTCCCATCAAGCTGCAAGATAACTTTTTACAAGGAGTTGACCAAAGTACAAAAAGCAGACACCTGAGTTATCTCTGAGGTATTGTCTTAAGGGCAACACTTCCAGTGGGAAACAATTTTTGGAACACACCAAAATCTTTCAGGCAGAAGTTACTGAAAGCAGCTAGATGTACATTTTTTAATAACAATTACTGAGCTCTTCCATTCAGATTCATGACTGACCAGGAGAGCTCAGGTTTTCACACCATGCCTAGCATTTATGTGTCACATGGCAGGCAGATTATCTCCCTACTGCTGGCTAATTAAAGTAATTTTTTCCTCACAGGGCTGGACTCTGTAGTCCCCTGACAACCAGTGCCATCATGTGGAGACATGAATTGTTGCTATCTGCATACCTGAGAGGAGCTTTTTCTATGGGCAAACAACTACGGTCACTTAAAATCTTGTCTTTGCAATAATGAAACAGTTTTTTGGGGCGGGGAAAATCGCATTAGTAAGGTGTTTTGTTAGAATTTATTTGGCTATTAAAAACCTCCTCAATGCCTCAGATCTCTAGGGCTAGCTGCCATGACTTCTCCCTCTGTTAAAATAAAAGTATCTTTTCTAAAACACAGACAGAATCTCTTTTGCTCTAATCTTCTAAAATGGTGTGAAAGCATCATCCACTGGAGTTTATTTGGTACTAAAATTTTTACTGTCTTTCCTCAAGGACAAAGTGACAGATTCCCTCCTTGAGAAGAAAAAAGAAATCAGTTCTATTTTTCATTCATATGCAAATATATGCACACACACACAAACACAAACACACATACATATTCATATGCACACATACACAAAAACCCACAAAAATATTTAACCCTGAGATAGAATATGGGGGAGATGATTGTCTTCTTGTGGTCGCCAGACATTTTGGCCCCCCTGAGAAGGGAGCTCCACCCTGGTAGGTTTCAGACTGAATGGTGGCCTGAAGGCAAATCCATGTGGAGAAGCAGAAATAAAAGAGTAAAACAGTTTATGCTCACTTACAAATTGTCAAAAGCTGTACATCTGGACAGAAAATTTATGTGACAGGTGAGTGTCCTGTCAGGTGCTGCAATGCACTGACTCCTTTTGCCTCATGTGTTTCCTGCCAGAGAACAAACACATTTAGCTTTGGCACAGCAAGTTTTCTAGGGAGGTCAAAATGACCTTCAAACCAGCAGGGAGGGTATCAGAGTTTCTCTAAAGCAGGTCCACGATGCTTATCAGAATCCATTAGCAAGGACAGCAACAGCACATTAACTTTATTCAAAATGATACCCTGTGTTCTGTCTCACTGGTCCAAACATCCAATGTGGAGATATAAACCAAAGAAAACAAGTGGTCATGTTTCACCCAGTGTTAAGAGCCCAAGGAGTAACTACAATTTGCCATGTGACTTTGGCAGAAGCTCTTTTAATTAAGCAGCCAGTGAATTAGGATCAGGTCTGTATGTTGGGAGAAATGAAATCTGAAATGAAATTCTGAAATGCTCCCCCGAATGCATACAACCACAGTGCAAAATGTGCACAGAAACAAGCAGAGAAGCAGGAATTCTGCATTCGTCTTACTCTGCCTCAGACATGAAGCATTGACAGCATCTCTCATGTCTAAAGCAAATAGTTTATTACCCCATATATCAAAGGAGGGAAAATACAGGCAAAGCATTCAAATGAGGAGGCTGATTTGCCTTCTTTATACATGCATTTTTAAATGCACTATAGAAAATACATTAAAAAATTGAGTAATCATGTATATATAAGGTCATATATGTTTATGTCTGTGATCAAAGCAAGAGAAACAGCCAGGATTCATGATGAGAGTTTCTGCCCTGTTTTGCCTAAGCTTCTATAGGTAGGGCAACTATTGCCTCTCCATTTGGTGGGCCAGTTTAAACAGGGCCAGTTTAAACCAGGCCAGTAATTACTAGGTCCTCAGGATTGTGTCCATGGTGAATAAACCAGGAGGATTCTTCGTTGAAGAAGCATCACTAAACTAGTCTCTGGGCAGCACTTAAATCACTAAACAAGCAGAACTGAGGAAGAGGCTCAATCACAGCATATTCAGACATGGTTTATGCCATCCTGAGCTCTGCCACATGATTCAGAGGGGCCAAGGCCAGAACCAGAAATTAATCTGGCTACTGCTGTAACAGCAAAAATATTTTTACAAATACCTCAGCATACAAAGGATGGCTAAGGAGAATGTCGATTAGATGTAGGGGGAAACACTGACACGGGAGTAGGAAAAGGCTGAGGTGGGGTACCTACCCTCATAAAATGGAATAAAGGGTGAAACCCCCATAATCCAAGGGGAAGGGGTCATTAACATGCTACGTGACTCGTGTTTAACTTGTGACAACCACAGACCTGTGGGGCTGGATGGCATCCACCCCAGGACACTGAAGGAGCTGGTGGAAGGCCTCACTGAGCCACCTTCATTCCTTTACCAGCAGTCCCGACAACCCAGGAAGGCCCCAGGTGATTGGAAGCTGGCAAATGTGACACCCACCTCCATGAGGCCCAAAAGAGGATCTGGGGAAGCACACGCCATTGGGGTGAGGCACAGCCAGGGCCTGGTCCTGCCCTTGGCTCACAACAACGCCCTGCAGCTCCAGGCTGGGGCAGAGGGGCTGGCAAGCTGGGAAAGGCCCTGGGGGTGCTGGTGGCAGCAGCTGGACACGAGCCCAGGGGTGGCCAGGTGGCCAAGAGGCCGATGGCCCCTGGGCTGTGGCAGCCGTGGGGCGGCAGCAGGAGCAGGGCAGTGCCCGTCCCTGTGCTGCCACTGCTGAGGCCACACCTCGAGTGCCGTGTCCAGCTCTGGGCCCCTCAGCACAGGGAATTGAGGGGCTGCAGCGTGCTCAGAGAAGGGAACGGAGCTGGGAAGGGGCTGGAGCCCCAGGAGGGGCTGAGGGAGCTGGGAAAGGGGCTCAGCCTGGAGAAAAGGAGGCTCAGGGGGCCCTTGTGGCTCTGCACAAGTCCCTGGCAGGAGGGGACAGCCGGGGGGGTCGGGCTCTGCTCCCAGGAACAGGGACAGGAGGAGAGGGAACGGCCTCAGGCTGGGCCAGGGGAGGTTTAGATTGGGTATCAGGAAAAATTTCTTCACTCAAAGGGTTGTCAGGCACTGGAAGGAGCAGGCTTCCTGGGAAAGTCTTGGATCCACCACCCCAGTGCAAGGAAGTTTTGTCTTTAACCAAGACTGCATTCGCCCAGAATCTATGCATATCACACACCTTGTGTTTTTTTGTTGGGTTTTCTTAAAAATTTTCAACAGTTCTGCTTGTGCAATGGCAAAAGAACTGCCCGTGGCTTTGGCTGAAGCAGAACACAGCAGATTTATGCAGGTGTTTGTGCTCAGCAGAGAGAGAGACACCAGATACACCCAGCTGTTGTATCTGCAACCCCTCACACAGGAGTCTGGCACCTCTTGTGATTTCCCTTTCTTGTTTTTTGGCCTTGGTGTCCCCCAAGTGGGTAATTACAGGAAGGCTTTCAGAGTAGCTCATCTCCCTTTCAGAGAAGTATACAGAAGAAAATACACACTCAAGGATTACACATCCAGAATGTAAAATGCCAAAATGCTTTCGGCCCAGTACGTGGCATACACAACCCGTAAAATTAATACAGAATTACAGCACTAAAGCTGATTATGAATAGTGCCAAGTGCAAGCACAGAAGATGTGTAGAGGACACAGTTACATCCTTTACCAAGAAACACTTCCCTCTGAGTATACGAACTTCAGAAAATGATATGCATTGAAATGTCACTATTTTATCTGTTTTACTCTCACCAGATTATTAGAATTTGCTAGAATTTCCGTCTACAAGCAGGAATTTTCTGAGTAGGTACTTTAAATGGTTTCAAAAAAACCCTCAGCAACAACACACCTTTCATTAAAAAACTAAATTTAAAGGTAGTTAGGCAACTCCACAGCTGGAAGGATGCGGCAGAGACAGGACATTCTGGTCAAATGAATTCTGAAATTCTGAAAACATGTGTCGACACTGACTGGAAGGATCTGCTGTCACAGAATAGTGCTCATTCAGCTCTTCTTTCACATCTAGATGAGTTCATCCAGCACCAAGAAAAAGAGTGGGTTTGGTCACAGCCAGTGAGCAGACAGATTAATTTCTGGGAAAATTCTGGGCAGCATCTGAACTCTCAGTTCACAAAACTAAGCGAAATCTGCAATCTTAGGTTTCTGTGAGCTTTATTAAACTTATTTTAGATGTGGATTCAAACCCAGTTTGTTTGTTTTGCCATGACTCAAAAGTCAAAACAAACTGTGAAGAAAATACTTTTTTTTCCTATTGAATTAAGTGTATGGGAGCAATGCTTGGGTGTTAGATCCATTGATCTTGGAAAAAAAATCTCATGACCTGCTGTGAAATGAAATAAAATCATGAAAACGTGGAGCTGCTTTATCATCCCACATGAATTGCTGTTTCCATTTCTTTTAATAAAACAACACTGATTTAAACCAGCAAAGGACTGAGACTTTGACTAAAACCAATCATGTTTCATACAACAAAAACGTGAGAGGTGGGCTTCCTTATGAAGAAAACAGAGTGAAAATTGTGTATATAGAATATAAACAGCCTGCAGTGAGAGGAAAATAAGATTAGCAGAATAAATTAAACAGGTAATTCAAAAATGCAACAGAGGTCTTTTGTGGGCAAAATGATAAAACTCTCTTCCACAGCAGGACAAACTTCACTACTAGAAATTAATCTAAGAAAAGGCATCACTCCCTCTGCTTCCCTTGTCTAAAAGTGTGCATTTAAACCCATGACTTTATGCAATCAATATGTGGACTTTGCCACTTACTGCTTCATGTGCATCAGATAATGGGACAAATCTTACAATGCTTATTTTATCACAATTACAACCTTCTAAGAATTGGGGTGTTCACTCCTGTGAATACTCTGAGAAGCACAGACAAAAAGAACAATGTAACACTGCAATTATTGATTACAGCAACTCCCATTATGTTAAAAATATTCTCCTGCCCTTTTCTTTTCAGACACAGGTTTGTTGATTTTTAGTTTTAATGCATTTTATCAAAATAACTGTTTTCAGTATCTGCCTTGCATGTGTGTAACTCTTTTATCCAAGAGCAACACCTCCAGTCCACCACTATTAATAGTATAATTAATATTAGTAATAATATTAGTAACAATAATATATACTAATTATAATATATTGTTTCATTGTTGTTATATAACTGGTCTGCCTGGGAATTCTCTCTAAGCCTGCTGCTGTGCCAGATACTGTTTTCCACCTCTTGTTGGATGGCACAGCTATTCAGAATCCCACTATTGGTCAAAACACACAAAACTGCACTTTCCCAAGAACCTGCAGAACATTCAGCACTTACTTTGCAACACTTGCTCCTGCAAATGTAAGGATTACATAATCCCCTGGGTACTGTGCACTCAATGTGTTATTGTAAAAGCAGAGAAAACGGATGATACTTGAGGAAAAAATAAATTAGGGTCATTCTCACAGCGGTGAGCTCAACTGCAAGGCATGAATACACAAATATTCAAGCTAAGGCAAGTGAAAACTTTTAAAACTCGGAGAACTCTTGATGGGATACAAAACTAAGCTGAGAGAGGTACTCGACCAAGTGGTTCATTGCATTATTCACAACAAAACTACAGCAGTAGCTAATTGTTTGATCTTTAAAAAATACAGGCTGTTTGCACTGACCTGACAACAAAGATTAAAACAAGTTTGAAAGTTTTGATGCGTAATTTCCAATACCAGTTTTTTAATTAAAAAAAGAAAAATACAAAATATCACATTCAGTTGTGTCATGGAGCATCCTTTAACAGGAAGCATGTTTTTGGGGTCAAGACCAAAAAACCCCAGGCAGAACACTGAATTCCATGTAAGTTTGTATTAAAACAGCCAACATAATCTTGGGAAACCAACTTACCTGCTTTCTCCTTTACTTCTGTGAGTTTCCTTGTTTTGCAGAGGAGGCCACAGCCACGTTTGCTCACACATGTAGAATGCAAAGACAGCTGGAAATAATTTTCTCAACATTAAATACTTATTTTTTTTCCTGAAACCTGAAAGCTACATCTCCTTTTATTCCAGTACATGAAAAATCCTTGTGTTAGCTCTGAAGTATCTGTTGAGTGTTTTTGGACCTGTTATTCTGTGTATTCATAAGTTAATTAATAGGCCACAGTCTGACCACTTTGCAGAATCAGCTGGCTGGAGTATCCAAAGCTTTGACAGAATTCTGCACAACGAGATGATAAATCAAACCAATTGGCCCCTTTTTCTTTTAGGAACTCTAGATCCGCTCACTATTAGTTTTATAGGAATAGTTTTTCCTGAATTATGTAACTATGGATGGAACAAAGCCATAAAGTCAAAGCCAAATGGCTCCAAGATTCAGGATGTCAAAATATGAGTTCCTGATAGGTTACAGACCAAAGTGTTGAAGTTAAAATCCACATCAGAAAATTAATCAACTTTGAAGCTATTTTACTCTTGCTTTTAAGTCTGTTAACAACTTTTCATGGGATACAGAATGTTCTAATTTACTGCTTGTTCCTGTGTCTGCCAACAGTAGGAAATAAAGAAAAGCTTTCTTTTTGCCTTTTATAAAATCTTCTTGGTCAAACTTATTAAATGCAATTGCGAACTAAATGCACAGAGCTGTATGTTGCAGAGTGAACACTATTCAGTGATAATGCCTTACTTTAATCTACAAAGTTTACTATTGTGAAAAAAACCAGTATTTTTTTTTACCATTATGAAAATTTTACAGCTATGCAAAGGTATATTTAAAAATAACCATAGGAATTGTTACAAAAATTCTCATTTTCACAAGTTTATACTTACAGAAGTCCTTCAGAAATCTCCCCCTGGAAAAACCTCCCCTATGCTGCATAGAGGGGTAAACATCAAAAGCAACTTATAAAACTTCATTAGAGATACAGAATCAAATCTGTGCTGAATGTCTCTGCTGCAAGATTTGCATGTTCGTGTTTGTGTTCTAAAGCTGGCCAGAATTGACAGGAGTATCAGACACGAGTTATTCCATATTCCTGATTTCTCAGCTACCCCCTACCACCTCCTGCATTCACCTGACATTCCTGACAGGCACTGTCCTGATGACTTTCACATCTTTCCACACTCTATTTTTTCATTTGCTCTCTTCTGCCACTCCTCACTATCTTGCCCAAAATGAGCAGGGGTCTAAAAAAGGTGACTGGTATTATTTCTAAAAGCCTTTTGTTAAAGGAGAACACTCTGGAAAGTGTGTGAGCAGTAATTGAGGCTATTTTGTTCCTGATTTTAGACCAAGATGTTCCACCAAGCTGTAATTCCTGTTCCATCAGATCCTACATCCCCTTCACACACCTTTAGGGCCAATCTTGAGAGGGGCAGCTGAGTGAAAGCTATCAGACTAACTTCAACAGAAATGTGTGGGAAATTTTATATCCATGCTTTTTCCTAAAAAACAGCCATGCTCTGAGCAGCACTGTGATAAAAAACTGAAGCCAAGAACAGAGCTATAACTTCTCAAAAAAAAAGCAGCAACAAGTGCAGAGCTTCTTCCAGCATTTAAAGAAAAATCTCAGTTTAAGGATCTCATGGATCTTCCTAACGTAATGCAAACTCAAAGAGCTTGGCTGTCTTTTATGTGAAACACAGTTTAAAAATGGCAGTATGATGGTAATGCACGTAGTAGCTTTTCTAGATACTTTTTCTGACGCTCACATTGGAGCAAACTTAGCAGGAAAGGCTTCTGCAGCTGCACCTACAAGTCACCCCCTGCCTTGATGTGGCAGTTGAGAATTGTAACAAAAGTTGCACATCCAAAGTGTCTCTGCTTTTCTAAATTGATCTGTGGATCAATTTAACACCCCTGCTGAGCTTCCTCTCTTATTGTTGCCCACATCACAACCCTGGGGGTGGTACAAAGCTGAACTGTCACCGTAATGAATTCATCCGTGTAACTTGGACCCTGAGCGAGGCCTCCATTCTGGAAGCAATTTCTGACTTTTTAGCTTCGTATATCATTGTCGAGACATTTTTCCTTCCCCTGGCCTCTTAGGGAAGAAGCTGAGCTCATGGTGCTTATGTGAGGATGTTATTTTTCAACATACAAGCAAATAATGCTCCCCCCAAAGGGAAAGAACTAACTGCTAGCTGCAAAGCTACACTATTTTGATTCTTCTGAGAGCTGTCCAAAATAGATCATGAGACCTTCACTGAGCCAGAGAAACTGGCTTCACTTGACTACATCATCTTCCTCTACTGCTCTCACCTCTTAAAGTGAAGGCCAAAGCCAAGAAAGGGAGAAAGGAAAGGGTCATTCCTCTTCAGCTTTAATTTTAAATCATGCTAGGGCACCTAAACTTTCTGGTGACTTCATGTCCTCCTCCTTTCCATCAGGGATGATGCAAGCAGGGGGTAAAACAGCAGCACTCAACACTGCAAACTGAAATTGTAGCAAATGCTAAGATGTCTTTACTGCACAATGAGAAAGAAAACTCTCTGTATCACTTTTTGGTTTAACATAGGTTAACATTGGTTTTATCGCTCTTTTGGTTTAACATAGAAAGAAAGCAGTCTCAATGAGGGACCTCAAGACTGAGAGCTGGATTCTGTTTGCTTGTTCAGTGTGAGACGAATCTGCAAACTGACCATGCAAATGCAACTTCAGTAAAGATGTTCATTATCTGTAATAAAAACCAAGCCTTTAAAACAGATGGAATTCTCTAGGGAAAACATTTATTCAACTGCTTAACAGAGTAAGCCAATTAAGGCCAAATATATTACTTGGAAATAGGCTTTCATTGGGTACAAATATGAGCTGGCTTAACAGTATATTGTATACAAAATGTTCTTTGAAAGCATCTAAGAAAGGTAAAAGCTGAGCAATATAAGCTAAAAAACTGCTTCTTTAAGGCAAACAAAAAGTATTTGTTTATTCTTTATTTCTTAAAAAAGTATTATTACCAAAATATTTTCTTCACGATTACTTCCACATTTCTAAGTAAAGATTTAGGATTATGTGAGCATGTATGGAGGATATTTATAGCCACAAAAAAACCCAGACACCACTGAAAACTTGAGAAACTGAGCTCATGACATCATGAAAGCTTTTAGACTTAGAAGTGTTTAAAAAACCCAGAATAGCAAAGCAAGTGATAAACACATCACCATTTTCCATAATCAAATTACTGACAACTGTAGCTACATAGAAAAAATTACATAATTACATATAACAGATGAAGTCTGGAAGCACAGGAATAAATCATATTATTCAAACTGCTGAGATGATTTCATGTGGGGAGTGTAGTACCTGATCTAAAACCCACTGAAACAACTTGAAATTTTGTCTGTGGTTCTTCAGCTGGCCACGAATTTAATTACCGTTACATAAAAAGCAGAAAGATGCAGCATAGAAAATGGGAATTCAGAATTATTTAGCAACAACTTCAAATAACGGGGCATGGATTTGTGCTCTTCCTCAGCAGCTCACTGTTATGTGCTGTAGACTACTTGGCATTGCTCCTGAGAACTATATACAGACACCAACCCAAGGAGGTGTTAAGTATCCCCTAAACACATGCCCCAAAAAACACATGTAATACAGAAGGTAGTCTCTCTGGATTGAAATGCATATATAACATACATGTTATGCTGTCAACATGTTTATATTACTAATATAATAGAAATAGCTAAACAAATATCCCCTTTAGAAAGAATACTAACTAACTATCTCAATAAATGCCTGGTAAGGTGTCACACCACAGCACATTCCAGTTAAAAAACTGCAATGCTGCCTGTACCAGTCATAAATACACGTTTGTTTGATGAATCATACTGGAAATCACACATTAGCTAAAAACTGCAATTCCACTCCTGGAAATCACCTTCACTTCTCAAGAAGTAGAAACGGCTTAGAGTTATATTACAAATCTGTGTAGCTGACAGTGGGAACACACGGCTTTCACTTCCATCCTAGAACCAAACCCAGCGCTCCTGGTGTGAGGGTGCCACCGCTGTCACACGGTCCTGGGTGGCAGCTGCTGTTTGTACATCCCTGCCAGGGCCTTGGCCGCGCTGTAGATCATCTGCCGGCGGGACATGCCCGTGAACACCGCGTGCCAGTCCGTCCTGTTCACGTTCAGCACGCTCTTCTCCAGCACCTCGCCCACCGTCACCAGCAGCCCTGACCACCTCAGGCTGTAGTCCTGAGGGGTCAGACTCTTGGCCTGCGGGTGAAAGTTTGAGAAGTGATCACTGAAACAGTTTGGAATTAGCGGATTTGCCTCTGCCTTCAGCTTTAACCAACTCTTCCAAGGAATCATTCTTGTGTCAACAGACCTATGTGGTAAATTAAAGGGTGTGAGAATCAAGTTTCAGCCTGCCCCATAATTTGCCTGGCCAATTTTTTGGATTTTGATGTATCATGATCCAAGCAACATTTGGAGAGTATAAATAGGATACTTGAGAGAGTGAAGACATACTGCCATTACCAGGAAGCAGTTTTGTTTTCTAAAACTGCCAACAGATGGAATCAAAAACATGTATTTATACAATATCCATTCATCCCCAGCCTGGATTGATCCTGTGGCTGCTCTCATCCAGGTGCAGCACCAGCACTTGGCCTTGTTAATTCTCATGGGATTCCCATTTCTCAATCTTGTCCACGTCCCTCTAGATGGCCCCATCCCTTGAGGGTGTCACTGCACCATCAGCTTCATGCCACCTGCAAACCTGCTAAGGGTGCCTTGATCCCTCTGTCTGTGTCATTAATGAAGATACTAAATCTACTAGAGAGGTAGAGCCATATTTCTCCTTTTGCCAGTCATCAACTTTTCAAAGCTGGAAGAACTCAGGAAAGTAAGAACTGAAACAAATGTTCACTTTACTTAAATTGGTGCTAATGAAAAAGGCCCCAAAGTTACTATTTGCTCTGCCAAAACAACATCTGAGGATCAAACCCCAAGCAGTTTTGGTTATAAATTCTTCACGGAAACATTAATTTTAAAAGAATTTTCAGGCCAGATTTAACTAAAGCATGACTTATATCTGCTGTCAGGCAACATGCAGTGACTGGAGTTATTCCCAGTCTGTGCCCAAAGGAAAATAAACCATCTCTTGAAAAACTTCTTTTGGTGGTATTTCAGAACTGCGCACTTCTGCAGTTCATTATTTCCAATTGAATGAACCACAGTATTTCCAATATTTAAATCTTTTGATTTCAGTATTTTACATTCTTGTCAGATAGCACATTGGAAATCAGCCTTGTCTTTTAGGTGGGACTCTGTGTGTTCATAGGGGACCTTAAGTCCAAGCATTGATCTGGAAAATGGGAATCTTGTCTTTAGGAATGAGTTTTCAGAGAGTACCACATGCTGCCTGCTTGGTTAGTATTTCTTCCTCTTGAACCTCAGGAGAGTAAAACTTATGCTCTAAAGTGACAGACATTGCAGAATGAGACTCTTGACTAAGAAAAGATTTACTATAAATCTCTGAAGATTAATTCATAAACATGATGCAAAAATATTTTGCATCCTCATTTCATAAATTAAAACATTTAAGTGTAATAACTTACAGTAAGAACTGCCAGCATAACTAAAATTAAAACCTCAGTCTTATGTCTCAGCTGTTAATTGCTAAGAAAACTGAAAACTCACCTGCTGAACATATTGTAAAGGCACTGGTGTTGCTTGGGTGAATGCTTCCAAGTGAATTCCATGAATTGGATCCTCAATAATCAGACATCCAATGTCAAACCACCTGCAGTGATGTGTAAATTGTTTTATTTCTGAGTACTGAGTATCACTCTGTTAAAAACCAACATGCTAAAAGTTGAATTATAAACATTTTACAATCTTTGTTACAGCTGTAGTAATAATGTAATAAAGAAACTCATCAAAGTGTTGTGGTATTTTGCAAGTGAAATTTACATGTGTCACTTTTTATCTATCTATCTATCTGTCATCTCTCATAATAGTGCATGTGTATGCATGTAAAATACATAAAATACACAGAAATACAAATTACATGAAACTTACAAATCAAAGGGGAAAAGAAAGCTGGAGGGGTGGGTGTGTGGGCAGACATAATCCCTTGGCCACAGTTATTCTGCTACAGTTTTCATTCAAAGAACATTTCTCATTAAAATAAACTTCCTTAACAATTTCTGAAGAAAATTGTCAATTTATAATTCCTGTTCTACATTCAGAAGACTTTTTGGCAAGTCTAATGCTGTAGCCATCATTTAAATGATTTATTCAGAGAAACATTTCTGCCTGTCTGGGCCACATAAGCTTCATGGTAAGAGTTTAGTGGAGCCAGACAGGAAGAAGCACTTCCATCATCTTTGTAGCAGGGAATAGAGCACTGGAATGCTCTGACTGGCAACTATTAAAGACTGCTGAGAAAGCCTCATGGTTAAATATAACTTGCTTCCAATTAATAATGAAGTTACTGGCATTTTCTTGTCTTCTAATGGTCGCATTTTTATGTGTGTGATGATGGGTTTTTATTTATTTTTTTGACAGATACTCTCCTTTTGCTAAAAATATATTTTATTTGCTAATAATATTTTATATTTGCTAAAAATATAAAATATTTTTACATTTTGTATTTTTAGTGCAATATGAATGAGGAATTTTCTAAAGGAAATAGAAGTAGGAAGAATTTTAATTTTTGTTTAGTATTTATTTCTATCTAGTCTCATTTTGGTGTTTTACTGTCTTTTTACAGAGGAGTAACTATGACATACATTATTATTAGAGGTGAGTGATTACTTGAAACTCCTCTCATTTGGATATGCACAAGCATGGTAAACAATAGAAGAAAACTATATAAGTTTGCATTAAGAAAAACTTAGCACTGTCCTTAGTGTTTTGGAAGTTAATTATAAAGCTGCTTCAAGAACTGCCTGTCAAACAACATTACAAAATCAAGTTGCAATGCATTTTTGAAAAAACATTTTTATGTCTGTGCAGTGCAAGTTAGATGCAGTAAGTACGTTCTCAGTGAAAGGAAAACAGAAAATATGTTATTTGATAAAATCATATTATTCTAAACGCCAGAATATCTCCCAACATCTCTTCAGATACAATTTCAGAGAGAAGGGAGGACGGACACAAAAATGCACAAACTATTAGCCAAATTCCAAATTTTACTGCTCCTTAATTTTTTCACTTCACTTCAAATTCACTTCACTTCAACTTCACTGTGTTTTTGCACTGTAAATCTACAAAAAACCTGACAATGATTTTTTTTATATTGAAGTCTCAAGATGCCTGGACAAAAAGCTGAACATCATCACCAAAACCAAGCTGGCTGGAAATACTGCAGACAAACCCTTTCCTCTCCTCTCTGCTTAAACTTCCACCAGCTCCTTAAAGGCTTTGAGTCAACAAGGAATATTCCCAACATCTCCCCACCCTCCTGGAATAAATTGAAGGTTCTCACTTGTCAGGAAGCAGCTCCTCAATGAAGTTTTCCACCGACACAGCAGGCTGCTTCTCGTGGATGACTCCTGTCCGGCGCAGGCTATCTATCCTCTCCTGGGCTCCCTGAGTGGCAACACAAGCTGTTAGACAAAACTCGGAACCACAGCTCAGTGCAGTGCTTGCAGATCAATCCCAAAAGAACCCTAGAACACACTTTGCAAAATGACTCAATAGGGAAAAAAACCCAGCAACTCAAACTAGTGAAAGGCCAGGAATCCCAAACAGAAACAAAACCTATGATAAAGCTAATTAAATAGTTTTAGGGTTTTTTACATTCCAAGAAAAACACCCAGGGTAGCATGCAAACAATTCCTAACCTGTGACAAGAATTCTTAACCTGTGACAGCTTTAACTATCAGTGAAAGCATCAGGGTAAAACTGTGTTACTTTGACATTTTTACAACTTAAGACTTCTTTGGTTTAGAGTCTTTAAGAGCTTTGGACCAACTTTTAAGAGCAAGGGAAAGAATCCACTTCTTGTGGTCCACATCCAACTAAAATAAAACACAGGAATTGTTATCCCTGAAATGGTTATACCCTGAAAACTACTATCACTCTGAAGTTGTAACAGAAATATGCAACACACTGCAGGAGCTAAACAAGTAAAGGAACATGCACATTGTTCTGCTCTATCTCAATATAAAATTGCATCAGGTAATACATTGCTATGAAGACAGGCTTTACTCCTCTGCAAGCACTGCCACAGCAGCTAGGGGAAGGGCTTCCTTTTTCATGAAGTTTTGCTTACATTTAGTAAAAACAGAGTATGAAATAGCTGTTTTCAGGATTTGCAGTTATTGACCAGAACTGGTGAAACAACCTTTGCTAACCCTTCCTTCTGGGGTGGCACAGCAGTTTGCAAGGCTGCACAGTGAATTCTTATTTTTCAGAGAGAACACAGATCTGTTCAGGAAGATCAAGTGTTGATCAAACTGTCTTTGATCTACAGAATCAGTGGGGAGAAAAAAATCAGTCTTGGAGCATCTCTTTTAATTTCCAACATGATGTGCTGGTAACAGACAATTCAAAAAATGCCTGAAATACTTTGAAACCACAGTAATAGCACAATGTATGCAAGACGGGATGGCAATCCATACAGTATAAGGAAAGTGACATAAATGCCCTTCACTTGCTGCAAATGTGTTTGCAGAAAACCTCAAAAATATTTCAGAGAGCTTTAAACTGATCTAATGATCTATATTGAGGAAAAAAAGTCAAAAAAACCCAAGGCCATTAGCCGCCAAGAAAACAAAACCAATCAAACAACAACAAAACAAATTAAACCAATAAAACAAACCCCACAAACCAAAAGCAAAACAAAAACTAAAAAAAACCCCAACAAACATAAAACAACAACAAAACCAACGAAGGAACCCAAACCACCAAAAAAACCCCAATCCCTTAAAGAAAATGTCTACCTATCCTAGAAACTGACCTTCACTTTACAGAAAACAAGATCCTTCTATATACTACTACAGCATTAACTATATATCTACTACTAGTACATATATATCTACATCTATATCTATCTATCTATCTGTATGTATCTATCTAGACTATACCTTTAAATATATATCAACTTTATATCAACTACTATATATTAACTTACTTTTAAGCCTGCAGCATAGCCCACAGGCTGGGGTGCAATGTTGGACTGTGCAGCCTCTCCAGTCACAACAGCCATCCCAAAGACTTCTTGAAAGGCATCCCGAATTGCTGCAACTTTCACCTCTTTATTAGAAGTAACCACTATGTCCAGCTCTCCCCCAGTTCCTGCAAAGTAATTTTGTAAAGCAATCTGTAAAAAATACATCCATGCATGGAATATTCCTCCTTCCCACTGCTGGGTAGTTCAAATACAGTTGTACACCTTCTCCAGCTGCTTTTTTCTTTCTCATGCACTGGACAATAGTTCTTCCATTAAGCAGAAGTCATTTAAGTTAGGAACTGAAATTCAGATGAATAACTAAAGCATACAAGGATGAAAGACAGGCAGCAGGAACTGACCTATTTTCAGGTCATACCAAAAAATCATACCACTCATTCAAGATGACAATTCAGAGTTTTAGGAAAATAACTGAAGGCATCCATTTCCAAGGATGTTCTGGTGTTCTGTGAAGCAGCAAGGAATATTGCAAACTCTTATGAATGGGATGAAGAACACTGATGCAGGTCATAAAATCCAGTGAACAGCTGCCAAATTACATGAGATTTAAAAGAAAGGCTCCCATTACTTTTTAGCTGTCCTTGGAATGTGAACTTCAGTGTAATTTTATTGCTTTTTTTATATATTAAATACATGTGGAACCAAAAAGCTTGTTCACAATTCTAAACATTTTCTACAGGGTTATATCTCCATAAAGAAGCAAGGGCTTTATGTCACCAGACTTTTTCAGAAAGAAATGAAGCAATTCATGATTTAAAAGAAATCTAAAATTACTACAGAAGACTCAATCACAACTCACATCTGTTTATCACAGCTGGATCAATTTTATTGTGCAGAAACACATCATAAAATGTGATCCTTGCTGTGAGAAGCTTTCTCAGGAACAGCTAAATCTTTTCTCAAATGTGGAATATGACACTAGAGAAAGCTGCCTAAATAAACTGCATCAACCACACGAGCTTACAGAGTTTGCAGTATTTATCCTGATTCAAGAAAAGTTCCCCCACTGATAAGGCTAAACCCAAAGCTTAAATTTTAATTAAAAAAAAACAATTAACTTTTTGGCTTGTATTACTCAGTAGACCTCAGTTACAGGAATAATTTTTATGAATAATCACCAGATAGACTAGAACAGTAGTAAGTCCTACTATTTTGGGAGTTTAGGGTAATTTTTTACCATTTTATTTATCAACTGCTTTGCTGAATAAAATTAGGTGTACAGATCACTGAACCTGGAGCCAATTTTTTAAATGCTGTGCAACGACTGGACTAAAAAAAATTGAGAGTATCTTTTTTTCATTGATCCCTTCTTGATATAAATCAATTGAACATAGTTAAACAAGTGCTTAAGATTGACTGCAGGCTTTTACTGAAGTCAGCCCTGCCTGACTGCTCAGGAACAGAAATACTGTTAAAAAGCTTTTAATGAAGCTAAAAACTAATCCATAACAGATCTTGGAAATCACTGCCTAACAATTTTAAGAATGGCAACTGTGCCTCATGTTTGAGTGCAGAATACAGAATATATTCTTTTGTATTATAGATCATCAAGTATGAAAAGTTTATCTTTTTTCATCAGACATACTACAGAACTGAAACAAAGATATTACATGGGTTAAAAGAGACCATTTGTGACAAAATCTAGTAAAATGGAAACCTAAAATATAACAACTAGACACACCCTGGTAAATGTAGGGGCAGAACCTTTACATCAAGTTAAGCTCCGGCACTTGAATGTGAAATTCCATTGTACCTTGTGCATTATAAACTGAAATGACCGTCCGTATAAATGAAAGGTCCGTATTTAATTTAAGATTCTGTGTTGTCTTTTGTTGTAAAAGCACTGTTGTTTATGCTTATGAGATGACCATTTCCTGTCTAGCTAGAAATTGTCTGTTCCAGGAATGCAGCTCAGATGACATTTTCACAATGTGCCACTGGAAACAGTTCAGCTCTTTCCAAGAGATTACAGAAATACTATTTGTACAGATGAGGGAAAAAAAAAAATTAAACCACCTCATGAAGAAGCTTTGGTAATTTCAGGTTTTGGCATGAGGAACATGAAATTCCTCTGGCATTGCAGTAATGAAGGGAGAGCACAGAGAAGTGGGGCTATTGTTGAGGACATAATTTTTGTAGAATACAATTCTACAAGGAAGTACAGGCTAAGTTTACAAACCTCTGCCCCATTTTGACAACCTGCAACTACAAAACCAATGCAGTACTTAAATGGCCAAGATGTACACAGATGCTTCCCCTTCCAACTGGACTTCAGAGAGTTTTGAGGTAACCATTGACTTAGTTTACTCAACCTAAATCCTACAAACAAAGCATTTTATTAGAATTACTTCCTCCTCCAGATAAAGTTGTTCTGTCAATAAACACTGGGTCAAACTATCCAGGATACCAACAGATCCTGTTTCTAAGAAGGGACGGTCATGACTGCAATACAAACCTTAAATACACTTTGCCAAATTGTGCATAAATTAACATTTACTGTAGGTTTGCATTGCATCCTGCTACTCTTCTCAAATACCTTCAGAAGGCATTGCTGGCTGGCCTCACTGGTACTATCTCCTCACCAGACAGCTGTTGGGAAATTTTCCCTTAAATGTAAGACAATTAACTACTGCTCAATAATTAGGTCATCTTCCCCTGTCCTCTAGTACAAAGTGCAGGCACAGTTAGCTGGGTCACCTAATAGGTTCAGCTGGAGAAAAAAAAAATCTCAGGAAAACAAAATAATAATAAAAAAATCATTTTAATAGTTTATTCTCAATGTTAGCTGTTTCCTGATCAGCTTTTTTCATAGGCAGAAAAAGGTCAATACTGACACACACAGGAGGAAGAACTGCTTATCAGGCTGCTAGGGGAAAGAAAAAAAAGCCAAAAGAACAAAAACCAAACCACCATGCTGGTGCCTTTTGCTTCCTTATTTTACTCTCAGGTCAGCTACATGTGACATGAAGTGTCGCTCAGTAAAACAAAAAATGGTGACTAACGAAAAGCTTTTCTTTCCTGTTAATTTTAAAACTGTAACTGAAATGCTTTAACACTTCAAGTGTAGAAGTGGTGTGCTATTGTAATAGCCTCTCCAGCATTTACAAGCAACACTTGATGGTTTATCATAAACACTTACTGATATAGGGAACCATGCCAGGATCCAGCGTTGTTATCATGCTCTCCACTGAATGCTTGGTTTTATCAAGAACAGACTTCACCATGGGATTCTCAGCTACACCCTAAATTTAAGCAAACACATTTCCATATTATCTTCTGGGTTGTTTTGTTTTTTTTTTCCCTCCTCAAGAAATTCAAAATGTTACAGTTAAAAAAACAACAAACAAAATCAAGCTGCTCTGCAACATCTGCTGTGCATTACTCAGCACAAACACGGCAGGATATGACTATCAGTGCATGGCTTTTCTGCTACAACCTCAAGTTTAACTATTACCTTCTTCATAAATGCAGAAACAGCCCTATCATCTTGCAAAGCCAAGCAGTGCTTCTCCACTTAGCATCCTGGCTGCCTAACTAAGATAAAGTTAATTATACAGAAGGTTCCTGAACACTGAGACTGCTTCTACCTGTGGAAGATGCCTTTATGTGTCCGTGTGCCTAGCACAAATAGGATGAAATAATCCATATCTGCATACCAATCCAAAACATGAACTTATTCCAACAATTATGTGGAAATCAGTCTTGGAAGTGCAATGGGATTGCTCAGGCATCTTTGAATGACTGAAGAAACTGAAACAGTCCCATTTGATTTCAGACTATTAATTTGTCAATTTTAGATCATCATAGCTTCCAGTATTAGTGAGCTTGAAGGAGATCTGGAAGGAAGGTGTAAGATTTCTTAACAACACCAGAGGAAAAAGGGTATATCACATTACTTCAACAACAGAAATAAAGATAACTGTGGCAACTACGGCTCTTCAACAGGAAATTCAGGATGCATTTCTGTAAAAAACCACCACCACATGGCCCAGATTCTGGCTCATCTTTAAAAAGCACAGACTCTGATGTGAGCATACATACATCATGAACTTGACAGTTTCAGTATAATTAATGATTCCTCACTCTTTCACCTAAGAAATTCTCAAGGAGTGGTTACTGAATACACAGAGTACATGGAATGCCTGATACTTCAACCAAAATCTTTATTACTGGAGTCAGTAACACAGATCTGCTCCATAAAAAGAAACAGGACACCTTCTGGATCCTAGTGGTAGCACTAAAAAGTGGATGAGGTTGGCTTTTCAATTAATTTGCAATTGAAAGCTCTAGTACTCTAAAACAGGCTACAGAATCCTGTTACAAGTAAAAAGTTTTCTTCTAGAACACTGCCACCTACTGCAAATATTAGGAGGAATAAAATACTGAAAGGAAAACATTGTTATTTAAAGGAAGAAGGAAAATGTGCTCTTATTATCATGAAAATGGCAGCATGACCACTCTGCTGTCACTGTACTGGTGGAGAATTAATCTTCCTCTTTAAAACTGTACCACTGCAGTAATGGAGGGTTCAGTCTGCACTGTCTTTTTCTGGCAGGTTTTCATGCCTAAAAGGGATTGAAAACCAAAATTCTTCAAGCGCACTGGGACAATAATCCTTATTCTTCCTTCACATTCAGTGTGAGATGGGACAGAATTTATTTAGTGCTGTTCTTGAAGACAGCTCAGTGTTGATAGCCTCAGATCTTTTTGCCACCACCTCCATGATGCTACTTAAATGTAGCATCTCTTACAGCTCCAGAAAGGTTACAGGCTAATGAAATTCTACTAGTTGATGCTGCTGCTTATTTCCTCTGTCTGATGAGATGACATCACAAGGAGTATCTGTTCTGCACTGTACATTTCATGCCTTCTAGCAGACTAATCTTACAAAATACCTTAGGCACTTTGGGATTGAAAAAATATGTATTTTGTCTGTCCTTGAAAAAAGACAAAATATAACTTGATTGTTATAGAACAAGCATGACTGGCATCCCACAGGAATCAAACTTGGGTAATTAGGAAGTTAAAAATGGGATATGCAAAGCATTCAAGCAAGGTAAAACAGACTTCTATTTTTCTGCATACAGTCTTTGTGAAGTAAAAAATACCTTTCAGGTCTGAAAGGGTCCTAGAATTTCCTCTGGTTAAAGAACACATCCATATGTAACAGGTTCTATCACAAGTTCCTATCACAGGATTAAAAATTAATCTAAAACACCTGCATTTTTACAGTCCCCTCTCTTCTATAAAGAGAAAAAGTAAAAGCATAGTTTCAGCAAACATTACTATCAAAAACAGCCACTTTGCACATGAGACTGGAAAAAAGAAATGATTTATAGTAGCATGCACTTAAAGAGTGCAACATGTCTTCCTACAGTCAGTACCAACTGGTAATTCCTCCTGAAGGTAACACACAAACCCCATACCTTTATAAACCCCCAGAGTCCTCCAGCAGGTGCTCCACTCTGGGCAGTGGACACTCTGGGATCTTCATGCTCCTCAGGAAAAGTGATTGCAGAACCAGCCCCAGGAGACAAAGCTGATGAGAAAGTTGCCTGTTGAGTAATGGGATCTGCCAGAACACCTGTAAGAGGGAAAGATAAAACACAAAGTGTTTAATTTGTTATGCTGAAGCAACATGCAATTGTTTAGCAGGAAATCAGCAGGAAAAATAGAACAATTCCAGGCTAATTCACCTCATTTCAAGGCCCAAGAACAATTCTGCCTGTTAAAAGCTAGCAGATCTAATGAATGCAACCATTGAATGCTATCTGCTAACAGAATTGAGACTGCCTGTGCATTACGTACAAAATTAAATAATTACTCTTTTTCTTATCACAGTTATTTAAAAGCTGTTCTTTTAATTGTATTCAATTCTCATAATACACTCTCAGTAAAGAGAGGGATAAGTGTAAGTCTCTGAACAAAGATACAGGAATGTTCTCATACAAGAGGAAAAGTAAATTGTCTAACACCAAGTGCTGAAAATCAATAGTAGAAAAAGGAGGAAGCTTTACGTATTTTAAAGGAAAACTAAAGAAACTAAAACAGTAGAAAAATAAAGTTGAACCCCTTGCCCCATTACTCAAGCTTATTTTAACAGATTTTTCAACATTTACTTTAATTTAGAGTATTTTTATTTTATGCTGCACAACTGATAGCTCTTTTTAGACATTTTCCTAATGCAGACTACTTAAAGAGATATCACCAATAATAACAAAAGCTTGGCCTAACTGCAGCTGAAGAGACAAGTTTTCATGCCACAAGCTGAAAATGACATCAGTTCATCAACCACAGCAACTGCCTGCATGGAAGGTATGTATTTTTAGCTTTCCTAATGTAATTTTGTGGCTGGAAACAAGAAAATAGAAGCTGGTGTCATGCGACCAGCAGCTTGTTAAGAGACAGATTTTCAGAACAAAACCCTGAAAATTATTTATTTTACAGCCTGTGATTGTCATTCTGGGGGAACATAATGGTTGAAGGTGGCTCTTTGAGCTGAAGGAAAGCTGTTCAGCTGGGCTGTGCTGTGCAAGGTAACAAAAATAAAAATTCTGAAACAAAAGATTTTTCCTGCCAACCTGAATGCTGCCAGAACTTGAAGTGGACTCTCTTGGTCCTGGACCAAGTTTTAAAAGTTATTATCCCTTCTTCTGAGTAGAACTAATTAAGTATACCTAGAAGAACAAAGCAGCCCCCCAGGAGATCCCCCCATGCTGCCCCACGAACAGGAAAGCAAATAAACAAAGAGTTACCTGTGACTGGAGGTGCAGAAAATGAAGGCATCAGTGGGCTCTGAGGTGCTCGGCCAGCGTGGCCTCGGGTGATGTCATAGGTGGAAGACATGGAAAACCCTGAAATGGGGGGACCAGTGGGAGGGGCAGGAAGGGTAGGACCAGCAGCAGAGCTGAGTGGAGGAGGAGCAGAGAACTGGGACAAGGGGGTGCTGAAAGCTGCAGGGGCAGCAGGAGGTGGGACGGGGCTTTGGGGTGGTGCAATTGTAGAAACAGTGGCAGAAGGCACAAGCGGAAGAGAGGCCGAGGTCATCATGGGAGGAGGAACTGGGGACACTCCAGCAGGCAAGGGTGGTGAGTAGGCAAGAGAAGATGGCATGCTTGGCATGGCAAGGGGGCTGGACAAAGCTACAAAAATAAAGGGGCAAAAAAAAAAAAAAGAGAGAAAATTATTTTAGAAGCCTCAGAGATTTCGGTTATATAATTGTTCAGACATTTCACAAATAATTTTTGGCCAGGGTTTTTCTCTCATTGAAAGTGAATTTGAAACTTCTGCTCGAGTTTTCATACAGCACCAATGGCACTTAATCCTTGGTGACAGTGCCTTGTGAGACCTCTTCCTGCACAGCCCTACTTGTCATTAGCATAAAAAGACAAGTTGGCATTTGACGACTGAGTTTACAGCAGCTGAAACCTGCCTCATAAATTTCTGCCTAGAAATCTCTAGTTATTCTAGTTATTCTAGTTATTCTAGTTATTCTCTGTTATTCCTGAGTGACTGCTGTATCAACTGATGATGCAGGAAGTGCTCATCTTCAGGAATAATACACACACTCCTAATTTCTGGGAGGGAATTCCTGTTCCAGAGGTGTGGCACTGTAAAATGGACTGAACCTAAGGCAGCCCTCTCTTCTCTGGCACTCATCTTCCTGATCCCTCTGCTTTCCCTGTTTCAGCTGATCCTTGGATAAGTCAATTTTCCTGTAAACCAAGTTTAGCCAGGAAATTAGGTAAGAAAAACAGAAATTGCCATTTTTGATGGCAGTAACATGCTAAACCAGCTTAAGCATCTCACTGGCCTCAGCCTAAACACCACAGTCAAATGATAAGCCAATCACACTAATACCATGGTCTCCAAACTTGGTCACACACACCCAGCAGTAAGAAAAAAACTGAGCACCCATTTGCCCATGTAAAATTTATTTACATATTGTTTACATGCACCACTGTACCAGTATGTTATGTATATTACAAAAAAAACACAACAGAAATTTTAAAATTATGAGGTAAAGACAAATGAAAAAAAAAAAAAGATTTCTTAAGAGTACAAAACATTTTTGCTTCCACTGGAAATTGTTTTGATAATATACTACCAATATAATAGTATAACTCATTAGTAATAGTTAACAAGTTATATAATACAGTCACTGATAATAACTTTTTAGGGTGAGCACTGCAACTGATGAAACCTCAGTAATTTTTACATCTTGGTTTAAAACCTGATCATGCAGGAGTTTAAAGGTCTGGTTCTACATCCAGACTGTTCTGCTGCTTGGGTTTAAGGACTGAAAAGAACACCTCACAGAGGGGGAATTGCCTCGTTGGAGTTCTCGCTGTATCATGCTATTCATTTTCCACTCTCACTCATAAACCATGCAAAAGTTTTCCCTGAAATTTAGCTGGCAAATTTTCATCTTCCCTGATGTCCATCAATTGCCCTTACAAGATGAATGTGCTGCATTTCTGTATTTTTAACAAGTGTGTTCAAATCCCACAGGAACTGTTTGCAAGATGTTTACACAGGTCAGGAAATTCTCCTTGCAAGTTGATGTCTACAGATCAGATAGTTTTTATGCAACACTTGCATTGGTATTGGCTGCAGGAGTGAATAATGATGGAAGTTATTTCCAAATATCACTGTTGGAAATGGTTTTTCAAAATGTAATTTTTTCACAAAAGTACTTCCTGCATTACTCCTAGCTGAAATACCACCTTTACTTGTGTGGAATAAATTATGACTGCATCTTTTTTTGAAAGTATCAGCTAGGTAGTACACATTTGAAAATGTCTAGGCTGAAAATCTGAAAATTGAAAATCTAGGCTGACAGCCTCTTGTCACCCCAAAAAACATCAGCAAATCTGAGACTTTGTGTTGGGGAAAAAGAAGTTCATGTCCACATTAACATCAACTCTATTAACAGACCTTGCTACTGGTGGCCAGCAAACCTCTGCCATATAAAAAAATATAAAATCTTTCATGGTCACTTCCTAAGTAGAAAATACTGCCAAAAATGTACTATTTAAAGACCATTTTTATAAAATTAACTTTATTGATGACATCCTGTAGCACTTCATGCACTCATGGCTCTGGTTTCTTTGCTTGTGTGTCAATGAGGCAGTGAGAATTTCATGTGTGCTAACATCTCTGCAAGCCTACTCCAGAATCTATTTTTATCCTAGTTAAAGCAACCACACCATCATAGGTTACATTTCCACAGTTTTAATTTTAAAAAATTGATTTTATTATTATAGAACCCATTTAATGTTGAGGGCAGATCTTCTCAGAATACTCCTCCTTTAGCATTTGACAAGAGAAACTGCACAAGTCTGATTCAATAATAACACATGTGCCTAAAAATTCAGTATCTGGTGTTAAAACACATTCAAATCAGAAAAAGTGCTCTGATTATCCCCCCACAAGTGAGACCTTAGAGCACCTTCCACTACCTAAAGGGGCTACAAGAGAGCTGGAGACCCCTTTTACAAAGAGTTTGAGTGACAGGACAGGGGGAATGACTTTGTAATGAATGCACTTAAACTTGATGAAGGCAGATTTAGGTTAGATATTAGGAAGAATTGTTCCCTGGCAGGGTGGTCAGGCCCTGGCACAGGGTGCCCAGAGAAGCTGGGGCTGCCCCTGGATCCCTGGAAGTGTCCCAGGCCAGGCTGGACAGGGCTTGGAGCAACCTGGGATAGTGAAAAGGGTCAACAAAATGATCTTTAAGGTCTTTTCCCACCCAAACCATTCTGGGATTCTATCAGCATTAAAGCACAGGCAATTATTCAGGTTTATCACTATCCCCTAGAGGACTGTAAATCTGTTTTCACTCCCTTCTGTGCTGCTCATCTAACTGTGGACTGTAGTGGAAGGTATTATGTCCCTGGCCCTGCATCCCTAAAAAATACAACTGCACCTACCTCACTTCCTAAAATACTTTCAAGAATAAAAAAAGTGTTTAAAATATTCTGTGTGATATCAGATGGGTTACAGATAAGGAGCCCACTTCCATGATTAAGAAACAATTTAAATCCTTTCAGTTAGCCTGGAGAAGAGAACTGCAATTATGCTGATTGTAACTGGTTTTGTAGTGCTTCAAAAGACAGGAATAAACGTTTCTGTACCTAATGTGACAGGTGTAGCAGCAGCTTCAGCCTCCCCTGCTGTGCTTGGAGGGGGTGTGCCAGGTGGAGTCGTCTCTATCCCACTCTCTTCCATCATCTTCCTTCAGCTACAGAAAGCTGTGAGGGGAAAAAAAAATAAATTAAAAAAAATAATATATATATATATATGTATAAATCAAAAATGCATCTTGAGAAACAAGGGAAAAGATTTTAAATTAGAATGTAAAGGCTACAAGACAGTTATTGCCATTCCTGAACAGAACAGGTAATTAAAATGCCAGGTCTAGGAATAAAAAAAGAAAACCACTGACTTATCTCAAGTACAAAATTATCTAGTGTGTCCCCCTTCTCCTGTGTCTTCCCTTTATTTTTAGCACTGTCATAATGCCTCAAACTCCAAAACTCTTTCTAAAAACCTTACTGTGCCTGCCCAGCTACTGCTTCCAAAATACACTGGTGGTACTTAGAAAAATAATAAGAGAGAAGTAATTACACATCACAAAACCCACATGCCACTGCAAGAAAAACTTAACAACTTAAAAACTTAACAACTAAACAATTCTGCTGCATTGTTGAGCTGCAATAATGCAAACCAGGACCTGTTACTTCCAGCATGATTAAAATTACACTGAAATTAATTTACACCAAGTTTCCCAGTAGAACCAATTCCTGTAAAATCCACACACCACACCTCTCTGGTGATGTTAGCAAAAGTGGAAGTAATTGAAGGCTTTGGATTTATTTTGAAGGCCAGAATTATCTTTTTGACATAATTGAATAAACCTTTAAAATATACTACTTCTAAAGAAATTAACCTATATGCTTATTTAACAACACTAAATTAATGTAAAAGGTCTTAGAAAAGTGGAAAAATTAAGATTTTCATGAACACCAGAATATTTTCATGCTTCAATACAGCAGAAGCTTTCAAAAAGTCCTGCTTTCTCACAAGTCTGGTAAACTACCTGTACCACCCCCTGAGGCAGCAGTCCTTAAGAAACTTTTACTGTAATAAATTCTTGTACAAATATATGTATAAATGTATATAAATATAAATAAATTATTGTAAATATATGTACATATATAAAAAATAGATAGACCCAAAACATTTTCCACCACATCCATATGTAATGTATGCCTATTGAGAACTGCCATCTTAGTCCCTTTAAGAATTCAGAGGAAAAGACTTAGATAATATGTTAAATAAAAATATTCATATGCATATAAAAAAGAGTTCCACTTAGAAAAATGCAGGAGCTTTCTTCTGTTTAAAAAACAAAAGTAAAAATTCCTCATTCTCTCATTTTTGTTTCAGAGATATAAATACATACAACTCTTAGTTTAATGCGAAGGAAAAATTACTATTATTATCAAACTGAAAAATCCAGACAGCAGGACATGAATGTCAGTCTTGACAAGTGCACTAAGGGTTTCAAAACCAAATGAAAGCATCAAAATCACACAGGAGAAGCCACAGACCCTCTGACAAATTACTGTGATTTGCATTAAGTGATTCAGGATTAAATGCTTCAGCCCAGTCATGGAAAGCGAGTAAATGTGGCTTATGTTCAGTAATCTTCAAGAAATTCTCATGATGGCTGGATTTTGGGTTCTGAGCATCTCTATTTCACTTAAGGACCTCCCCTCAGAAGGGATGAAAGGGTCAGTAACTGCCTGGTGGGGAACACACTGTTCTTGCAAAGTACATCTCATCATCCCGTAAAAAAGAAATGCAGAGTCTTCCATTAAACTTTACTCAGGGCAAGAATGTGCAATTTAATATTTCTGTCTTTTAATCAACCCAAAGGAGTTTACATTCCTCTGCACAGAGGTATTAAGATTCTTAAGTTATTCTTCCAGCTATACACTGCAAAGCATGAAAGAATTTTCCATTGTGCAATTAAAATAATCACTGACCAAAACCTAGAAACATTTTTTTTTGAGGCTCTTCCAATCTGCTGCTTGATTTCACCTAATGCCATGATTAAAAGCTGATGAGAGGTACTTACTACTTAAAATAAATTCTGTGGCCATGCAGAATGACTGGTAAAGTTCCACAGAGCAAGCTTTCCAAAAACTCTGTGCAGGGATTTTTCAAAGCTTCAGAAACCTGTTACAGTGGGGAGGGAGCAGGGGCAACCCCAAAAAGAGCCACCCGACATCTGGAAAGTCAGGAATTAGTGGAATTACAAATAAATAACTCTGTGGCTGTTTTTCACTGTTAACTTTGCTATAAGAAAGCTGAAGAACAGAAACAGTAATCCCAAATGTGCAAAAAATCATGTCAGCTGCTGAAATACAATAAAAATCCCATATGGAACTGACTGAAAAGATGTCTGGAATAGTATGGAGCCTGCACAAACAACAGCTTTCTGTACACTGATTTTTCAACATGATCCAGTTGTGGTTTGCAGGTACTACATTACGAAAAAAGTGAATGATTTAAAGAAAAAAAAATAAAGGGTAAATACCAGGCATGGGAATAAGCAAAAGGAAAGAGGATAGTACAATGGGTAATTTGAAGCTAATAGATCACAGTGTTGAAATAATCCAGCAGCACAGATTATTAAAATGATGCTACAGGATACTTATGAACATAACTGGCCTACCCAAAACCAGCTGAGGAATGTGAAGAATGGGTAGAAGAAGAAAATCATGGGAAAAAGGACCCAAGAAACCCATTAGTGGTGTTCCATCTTCAACAGATTCCAGTGGGGATTCCCAACTTCCCTCAGGGGAGATCCAGGGGAAAAAGTTTCCAAGTAGGATGAGACTACAATTCCTTAATAACTGCTGGGTGCAGAACTGGGCTGTCTGTTCAGTGGTTTGAGAAAAAACTCGGAAGTTGTAGCAATAACTCTTCGTAATCCAAGCCACAAACACACAATTTGCAACAGGGAACACCTGGAAACTGAGCCTAACTTCTTAAGGAAGCGACTTTTGTGCCTTTTTGCAAATTAGAGGATTTTGGTTTACTAAACTGAAGGGGCAAAGGAGAAACCCAGAAAGGGGGAAAGTGGATTTAGTACTAATATTAGTACTGCCATCTAGTGACTTTTGACCAGAAACTGCAAGTTTGATAATGCCACGTGTTTTGCTAGTAGAAAATCCTGGTAGAAAATACATGGAAATAAAAAGGAAGGGACATGGAAAAGAGAAATACAGAACAAACATATTTCCAGTGATCAGTTATCCTTAAAACAAATCCTTTAGGAAACAGAAGCATCAGTTTTGTTTGATCAATTGCTTGGTTAAAAAAGACCCCTTTTCAGTACAATGAAGACATTATAGGGATGATGCAAAACTCTCATACTACACAAAGAAAATACACTGCACCCACAAAGTCTGTCTCTAGAACTATTTCTACCGATTCTCACCAGCTGAACCTCATCTATTAATCTAACACCAAATCTCAGCCATTACCCTCATTCCCAAACTAGGGAATTACGTTGTGTATACTGAATGGAAAACCAGGCTAAAACTCTGACTGAAATTTTTAACAGAGCTTGTGCTAGAAGCAGGAAGTAAATAATTTGATTTAGAGACTAGAAGGCTTATCTGGCAAATTATTCATATTTTCACTTTAGTTTAATAGAAAGTAATTACATTTGTGCTAATATTTTGCAATAATCTTAATGGCTTAACCACACTTCAAAAGCATTCTTCAGGTTATTACTCTAAAAGACAGAAATTCACAGCTAATGATAAGATTACCTACAAATGGAGATTAGCAAATTTCATGTGGATAAAAACACATTATCCAGAATCAGATATAGAGTTTATAACATGTATTTTCAGTCATCTTTAATTGATCTCTTCTTCTATTTTAGTAGGCGCCCCTGCTAATAAAAAAAAGCAGAAACCCCACACAAAAACAAACCCCCCAGAAACCCACAAAAAGAAGCCACAATATATTTACGCACACTAAGAGGGGAAACTGCTCTTTAAATAGATCTTAAAATTAAACATAACCACTAAGCTGGAACACTAAATTGAAATGCCACTAAACTTTCTGACTTTAATCACAGTAGGCATAACATTTAATTAAGTTTTGACATGCTGCAGACACTGCTCATGGCTAAGCACAAACTAACAACTGTCCAGAATAAGGTGCAGCTAACATCAAATAAAGGACAACATTCTGCAAAAAATGAAACCAAACCAGAACTGGGACCTGAGTATATTTTAAACTTTCATCTGAAAATTCCCTCATGGTTTGTTTTTTTTTTTCCATTTTAGAAAGGGAGAGCACTATGGGCTTTCAGCCTCTGGTTTAGAAAATACAGCCAGATCCCAAAGGACACACTAAGTCCTGAATGAAGCCAAAGAAAGTGCACAGAGGGATCCTCAGTTTAATCACCTCTTGCTGAATGACTTGTTCCAAAGTCCAAAGTCTTAAAGAGAAGTAACCATGAGAGCGAAAAAACAACACAAAAAACCCCAACAAAACAACCCCGCCGAACTCTCCTCCACCTGTTTTCTGAGACTCTGGGCTCTTTACTGATGTCATACCTCGAACAATGCACCTGTGAGGTCACCCCTTGATTTGAAAGGTGGTGGCAGATAACTTTTCATTATTAAGGTTTTAGAGTAGGAAACTGAAGCTAAGTCAACTTTCCTCCCATTCATAATGAAGCTGACTGCACCAGGTAAACAGTACTGGGCACTATTTTGGGGCTCTGTTTAAATTGTTAACTTCCTCAGAGTTAACATGGGCACTTCAAAGATGTGACATGAACTGGAAAATCCACAAATCAGATAACAACGCTATTAAACCTAGTGCAGTGCGCTAGGTTACGCGTTTTGTGGTATAGCTTAATGCAGAGCCTGATATTGAATTATCAGTAGAGTGTGAAAAATATTCAAACTAAAAGAGAGTAGGTTTAGGTCAGATATTAGGAAGAAATCCTTGACTGTGAGGGTGGTGAGGGCCTGGCACAGGGTGCCCAGAGAAGCTGTGGCTGTCCCTGGATCCCTGGAAGTGTCCAAAGCCAGGCTGGATGGGGCTCGGAGCAACCTGGGATAGTGGGAGTGTCACTTCCCATGGCAGGGGGTGGAACAAAAATTATCTTTTCTGACCCAAACCATTCTATGATTATGTATTTCTTGCATAAATTACATTAAACACAACACCTGCATGACCTTTTCACCTTAAAATAAACCCAAAAAGCAACACCAAACAAGCCTTTTCACCAGCAGGCATAGCAGCTAAAACAGACCAGGACAGCTGGAAACACCAGGCGTGACAGCAAGGGCTGGTGGCCTTCCCTTGTCACTAGTGCAGACAGAATCCACAGACACCATAAACCCAGAAAGTTCCCTTTTTCCAAAGGCTGCCTGGTCTTATCAGAATCATCAGAATTCCAATTATTTCATTTCACACATTTTCATGCCATTGCCAACCCTCAGATTTGCAGCAAACCACCCCCCCACCCCCCCCCACTCCTTTGCTATCAAATATTTCAGTGTCACAAAACCCTCATGAAACCCCAGACAAGAGTGATGGAACTACCCAACATCATCCAGCAATGCCATGAAGTAACACCACCAAAGGAAAAGCCATTCCAACAATCTGCACCCATCAGTTTTCCAGGGCACGGAAATCTCAAGATGCGATGGAACAGCCCCAGCACTTTCAGAGGTGCTCTCCCAAAAGAAGTAACGCGGCTTTTTTCATGTGATAACAAAACCAAATAAATCACATAAAGAGCAAATTATGGCTCCAGAGACACGACAAGAAAGCAACAGGGCTCCTGAAGCACCATTTGCATCCGGCATTAAGAGATTCCCGAGGGTGAGGATGAAACCGCAGGCATTTTACCAGGACCAGCACTCCCATTCCTCGCTGCAGGGCTGGAATTCGGTGCCCCGGGGCTCCAGCACCCAGACTCTCCACGGAGATGGAAAGCCGGCCGGAGGCAGGAGCAGGACGGCACCGGCGACCCAGCGAAGCGCCGGGATAAATCGCACCGGGAATTCTGCGCAGTGCAGCTCCCTGGCCCTCACCTCACAGCGAGCCTCGGAGCACGTCGCTGGCAGCACTGGGAGCGCAGGAGCCGCTGCAGCCCTGCAAGGACGCGCCGGGTCAGAACACGAGGAGCGAGCCCCACACGTCCCGCAGCCTCTCCGGGCCCCGGCAACGCCCGGCCCAGCCCTCCGGCCGCTCCTCCCCGCCGCCGGGCACGACAGGTCACAGCGTCCTTCCGCCACCAAAAGCGCCCTCACCGAGCCCGATCCCCCCGTCCTGTGCTGTCTCTTCCCGGCCTTTCCCGTCGTAGGGATACAAGAAAGGAGGCCACGGCCGGCGCCGCCTCGGACTACAACTCCCAGCAGCCTCCGCGCCGCAGCCGCCACGCCATGCCACGTCGCTCACGGCCGGGTCCAACGGCCCCTCGCGGGGGGGTTTGCACCCCCGTCCTGCGCCCTCAGTTTGGTTCGCTCCGCACGCATATAAAGATGGCGGCGCGGGTGGGATCTCGGCTGTGCCACGTTGGCGGCCTGAGTAAGGGGTCGTGGGCGGGAAGGGCGGCGGAATGACGTCGTAGCTTTAAAGCTTGCAGCCGTTAGAAACTATCGGGCGCTCTGTATAGATCTTTATTAGTAGAGACACGAAGTACGTCTCGGTTGAAGTGATTTGTGCTCACAGAGGAAATTAGGTTGGGAAAGCCTCTAAGGTGAGGGAGTCCAGCCTGTGACCCGCTCCCTCAGCCCCTCCTGGAGCTCCAGCCCCTTCCCAGCTCCGTTCCCTTCTCTGAGCACGCTGCAGCCCCTCAATTCCCTGTGCTGAGGGGCCCAGAGCTGGACACGGCACTCGAGGTGTGGCCTCAGCAGTGGCAGCACAGGGACGGGCACTGCCCTGCTCCTGCTGCCGCCCCACGGCTGCCACAGCCCAGGGGCCATCGGCACCGTCAACATGAAGAGCTTCTCCGGCGTCCTTCCCTGCCTACAGGGGAGATAAAAAATAAGGTGGAATCTTCCAGACTTGACACCCTATCAGGCACCCATTATAGCTAATACAGGAATTTGGAGGGTATCTCAAATAAGGCTTGGCGAGTATGCTCTGACAACTGTGATGCTTACTATTGAGTCTATGCACAATATTAAGGAAACCTCAGCAAAGCCAAGTACTTTCCAGATTAATTTAAAAAAAAAAATTTTTTTTTTTTCAGGAGGTTGTTCCCTCTCCTTGTGAGCCTGAATTTTACAGTAAAATCTAAGGTTAGAGAAACAAGGAGAGGGCATGTGAGGAACAGAAACTGAAGCTTTTCTGTGACCTCTGACTTCCCCAAAACCCTGTTAATCCAATGACAAAAAATGTCCTCGGCCTTGACAGCACTTCCAACCTTGCTTACAAAACAGCAGAGTATGTGAGAATCTAAAGCTTGTAATACACCCTTGAAGTTGTATCCTGATGGAGAATAAATCTGTTTTGACTATACTGTGTGAGAAACACACATCCAAATACTGCCAGAATTCTTGCCTATACTCAAATGCAACTGGTTTACAAATTTAAGTGTACAGCTCCTCAATATGTTCCCAGATGTAGTTAATAAGTTATTTAGAATTCCTTGTTAAGAGAGGTACTGCGAGTGAAGTGGCTCTAGAGTCAATGAACTCTAAGGCTGTGTGTGCCTGGAAATGTCTGCTGGAATGAACAGCAGTCTTTTGTTTGTCTAGACCAGGCTGTGTTAAAACAAGCTAGTTGGGTGCATACACTGTATTGCTGTAGTATTTGCTGGTCACAACAATGTTTGCTGCTTCCTGCTGCTGGCAGAGCTGTGCTTCTGTCTCCTGACCAACCAGTCATGATGAGCCGAACCAGAACCACGACAGTGCTTTGGCCCAAAGCAGTCACTGCTGTTGCAGTGCAGAAGAAAGCAGGGCTTCCACTGTGCCACTGATTCCCTCAGTCTCCTGCAGGATTCTTACAAATAAGGTGTTGGCTCATGCAGATGAAGAGGAATTATTAAGTGTGGTGGGAGTTCTGTTAAGGTTTATAGTTCTTTTGACGTGTAGTTTTTGTTGTTCATGTGTTGTTCTGAAAGAATGGACTTAGCATTTCTACCAAGTGGGATTTCTCTCCTTTGTGCTAACCTCACAGGGCAGGTTGGAGAAAGAACTTGGGATGATCTCCTTGAACATGTCTGGGGGTAGAGTTACCCTGAGGGATAGATATCTGAGAATGGGAAGAGCAAAATTTGACACTTGGTGTGCTGTTACCAGTGTCACAGGCTTTGCAAGAGTCCCAGACACCATAAACCCAGAAAGTTCAGTTTGTGAGGAACTTTTTGCTCACCATTGGTGCCAAATCTGGGTTAGAAAATACTGCAAGTCTCTCAGGAGCTAGAAGTTCCTGTGGGGTGGTGACAGTCACGGGGGTGGCAGTCACCAGGAGCTTGCTGACTGTGTCCATGCTGTGAATGCGACATGGGCATAAAGACTGGGAAGCTGTCACTGGTCTGTGCTGGAGCAGTGTCACTGAATCCCAGTGCTGGTGGAGCAGAGGCACCCCAGCAGCAGGTGCGTGGTTCCCACAGGGCCCGTCATCCCCTCAGGGGATTTGAGAGGCTGGAGGTGGAGATGGGCAGAAGCCCAGCGTGGGCAATGTGGTGTGGTCAGCCAGGCCGGGAAGGCAGATGTGCTGGAGAGGCTGTGGACCAGGACGAGGCCGAAGGGGTGGCTGTGGCCTTGTAGCAAGCCTGTCAGCTGGGCTGTGGGACCAGGACTACAGCCTGAGGCACACACTCCTGGAGGAGGGGTCCCTGGCCGCTCCCAGCATGTGTCCCACAGTTCTGACAGTCCCAGGTCTGGCTTGGGGCTCCCTCAGTGGGAGGGACTCAAAACCCCCAGGAGCCAGCCTGGACTATGGCCAGTGCCCTGCAGGGACAGGGTCTGGTGGACATCAGAGGTGGGCACATGGGGAAGGCAGTGGCTGTTACCAGGGCGAGGAGAAGGATGAAGGAACAGGACTTTTTCTCAGCGCATTGTAGGGACACCTCATGGCAGGAGGGATGTGGCAGCAGGGCAGAGAGGCCACATCTGCTCCTTCAGAGCTGGGAAAGTTGCTTGGAAAGGCTGTGGGACCCTCATCCTGGGCAAGTGCCTGCTCCTGTTGGCCTGGCTGTGACATAGCAGTTTTACCAGCTACCTCCAGAGGTCCTTTCTGACATGAAGAACTTGAGGACTTGGTGACGGTCACTGTCTGGTACAGAAGTTTTCATGGGTCATCACTTCACTGCCCTGCAAAACAGGGTCCTACATTGGGAAGAGAGACTGTGTCATCCTTAGGCACAGAAACAGAACGTTCATGGGGTCCACAAACAATGCATGCCAGCTGCTGAAGGAAAGGTGTGAGGCAGAGTTACATACTGGAGACAAAACCATTATGACTGAAACTCCAGGGAATTAATGAAAAGTTACAGGGTTTTGCTAAAAAGAAAGTCATACCTGGGCCCAGCAAAGAGCTTGAATGGGGCAGCAGAGGAGCACTTGCAGCTTTATGTTGTGTTCTTTGTTCCTGCTTTATACTCACAAAAAGGAATGGCTGGATACACTTAAATTAGGTCAGCAGGGACACCCAAGGAAACATCACAGCCTTGTTTACAGGGAAAAGCCCTGACATTCTCCTTTCGGGAGAATGAAGGCTTCAAATTCATCATCTATACACTAAACTTGCAGTATTGTAAAATTAATTTTTAATGATAATTTAAATTATATAAATGAGAATTACTACTAATAGTGCCTGATGATGACAATTTAGGATATTTCAGTTAGCTAATTTGCTTTTATTTGTCAGATAATTGGTGGGAAACACAGGCATTTAACTAATGATAATTTTTCTTTTTCTGTAACTGTCTCAGTAATAATGAAAAGTATTTCAAAGGACTTTGAGATAACTGTTTCAAAAGGAATGATAGTTGTCCTTGTTTTTTGTCATCAGAAATGGCACAGGCACCCTACCACAACAAACTCAAATTCTAGTAATTTTACCACTTTTGTTGTAATCACCTCAAAAGTGATCTTTCAGAATCACTTGCAAAATTTTTCAAAATAAATACTACATCCAAACTAGTATCAAGAGTTAAAAGACAATGATGGAGTCTTAAAAATCTTAAAAATTATCTTAAAAAATTAAGAAAAATCTTAAAAAAAATTAAGATTATTCCACCGGTTTTCAAAAGTTACCACAAATTCTCTGGTTTATTAAAAGAAAAAAGAAAGTTCTTTAAGGAAGGACTAAAATTTCATCCCATATGTTGAACAGCTTAGGTGGTGGTGAGGAAATGGATACGGCAGCTCTCTGGCCCACAGGCAATGGCGCGACTGGGGCAAAAGCTGCCAGGCCGACGTCACCAACATTTGGACCCAGCGGGTGACTTTCTCGGCGTCCAGGTACGAGCCCGTGCAGAGGGTGTCCAGCAGGTACCACTCCTGATCCCTGGGCAGCTGGCCACCAGAGGCGTGGAGAAAGCACGTCGGCCCCAGCAGCCGCTCCCCGCAGCACAGGCACTCCAGCGCCACACGGACGCGCCCGGCTGGCGGATGCTCCGCGCTCTCCGGGACGAAGGAGTGGCCGGGGGGTGGCCGCAGCGTGACCAGCGGGCGGTAGGTGCTGCTGTTCTCCTGGACGCTGCAGACTTCACGGCTGCTGTACGTCCCGGCGACCAGGTGCAACTCCGGCATGAAATTCCTTCGGGACAGCACTCGGCAGACACCGAGGAGCTCGTCCACCAGCTCCTTCAGCCCCTTCGTGCTGGGCAGGTCCTGCTGGAGAAGCACACAGTCCCAGAAGGGTTGGGCTTGGCAGTCACCTTGCAAGGCCGTCCAGTGTGACCCCACAGCCATGAGCTGTGGGGACATTCTCAACTAGATCAGGGCGCTGACAGCGGCTCCAGCCTTATCCTGGATGTGCCCATCCTGGATGGGGTGGGCACAGCCAAAGGGCTGCCACCGCTCTCTGCACCCTTGACCTCATCCTCATGACTACTGACCTTCTCCTCTCTGCTGCACTTCTTGCTCACAACCATCACGTATTTCTTGAAACCCTTCAGCTCCCTGCAGCTGTCACAGCCACACTTCTTCTCACCAGCCAGCAGCCCACAGCCAGCAGAACCAGAAGCAGCGCTGCTGCAGTGGCCCAAAGCAGACACTGATGGTGCCGGGCAGAAGACAGCATGGTGCTACTGCTCCCCTCAGTCTCCTCCAGGAGCTGAGTCATCTTCTGATGCAGATATTCCTCATGCTCCTGTATCTGTTTTACTTCATCATTCTCAAATTGTAAATTCCCCTTCAGCACAGTGGGGGTGGCTAACAGAGCCGGGATGAGCACAAGTGTTGGAGACATTGCCTGGTGGGAGAAAGGGGGCTCAGCACCTCTGGGTGGGAGGGTGTAGGGGCCTGGGACACCTGCAAATGTCCCCAGAGCCTCTATGGATGCCTGCCACACTGAGTTGACCTGAGCCTGTGTCCTCCCAGCCCTGGGGCAGTGCTACGTGCAGATCACACAGGCAAGGGCAAGCAGGCAGAGTTGCAGTTGAGCCTCCCCAGTGGGACATGTCTGCCTGCCTGCCTTGCCTTTCTCACTGCCGTTCTCCTTTCCTTTCTCCTTTCTCCTTTCTTCTTTCTTTCTCCTTTCCTTTCGACCTTTCTCCTTTTTTTTTTTTTTTTTTTTTTTTTTTCCTTTTTCCAAACAGAACTACCCATGAAGGGCTGTCCAAGCACCTCACTGCAGGGAATGTCTGAGCCTGATGATAGTACCAGAGAACAGTGCAAGCAGGTGAATTATTTCTGTCAGGTAGCAGAGCTTAAGGGAGAAGTGTAAAGACAAAGGAATATCAGGGAAAGTGAGTGAAGGGAAAACAGACTGGTGGAGTTCTACTCTTCCATCCTTGAGAGAAGCCCATCAGGAGTCAGAGGAGCCCCCATGCCTATGATCATGCAGAAGACCTATTGAACAGGTGAGGGTGGAAATACAAAAAATAAAATACGAAATTCCACCCCCACCCAGCCCCATCACCTTCCCAGGTGTTGCTTCAGGATGGGTATGAGGCCCTGGGTCCAGGGGGTCAGGCAGATGACAGCAAAGAAAATAATCTGCCTGGAGAGTTTCCCAGTTAACACTTCATCTGTTGGACGAGTACCACCTCTAGTGTTAAAGAGAAAAGAAGGGTAGTGGTAGTTGTTGACTTCCTTCTGAGGGGAACAGAGAACCCTGGGTCCCAGAGGACTGGAGGTGCCAGTGTGACCCCATCCCCAAGAAGGGCTGGGAGGAGGCTCTGGGGAGCTCCAGGCCTGTCAGCCTCAGCTCAGTGCCTGGTGAGGTGGAACAGATCCCCTTGAGTGCCATCACATGGCACCTCCAGGATGGCCCAGGGGTCAGACCCAGCCAGCGTGGCTTTAGGAGGGGCAGGTCCTGCCTGACCAAACTGGTCTTGTTTTCTGGCCATGTGAACTGCCTATGGACGCAGGAAAGGCTGTGGATGTTGTCTGCCTGGCCTTCAGCGAGGCCTTTGACACTGTGAGCCACAGCATTTCCTGGAAAAGCTGCAGCCCACGGCTTAGGAAGGTGCACTCTGCGCTGAGTCAAGAACTGGATGGAGGCTGGGCTCAGGGAGTGGTGGGAGTGGTGCCACATCCAGCTGGGAGTCAGTCGCCTGTGGTATTCCCAGGGATCTGTGCAGGGCCCAGTCCTGTTTAGTATCTTTACTTACTATCTGGATGATGGGATTGAGTCCTTCATCAGTGAATTTGCAGATGGCACCAAGCTGGCTGTGCATGTGGATCTGTTGGAGGGTAGGAGGGCTCTGCAGAGGGACCTGGACAGGCTGGATAGATGGGCTGAGTCCAGTAAGATGTTTTACAAGTCCAAATGCCTGGTGCTCCACTTTGCCACAACAACCCCTGCAATGCTACAGTCTAGGGACAGAGTGGCTGGACAGCAGCCAGGAAGAAAGTGACCTGGGGGCTCTGGTGGACTGCAAGCTGCACGTGAGCCAGAATTGTGCCCAGGTGGCCAAGAAGGCCAGCGGCACCTGGCCTGGATTAGTAATGGTGTGGCCAGCAGGACCTGGGCAAGGATTCTTCACCGGTGCTCGGCACTGGTGAGGCCACACCTTGAGTGTCCAGTTCTGGGCCCCCAGTTTAGGATAAGGATAATTGATAAATCCTGGGAGAAGAAATAAACTCTCTCTTCCTTTCACCACACGTCAAGCGGTGTTTGTGTGATCAATTCATCTCCAGCAGTAACACTTCTCCTGACGTGGTGCCGCAGTCCTGGCTAACTCTGTTCTTGCAGCACCACACTGGGAGTGGGGAACTGCTCCTGACCTAAAGGACAAGAGCTGAACCTTAGAGCTGCTGCTCCTTACAGCACTTTGGATGCCAGTGCATGGAGGAGATAAAGGAGGAGGCTCTTGGTATGGGTTCCAGGGAGAGGTTTATTTCCTGAAGGGGTCAGGGACCAAAGAGCCCTGAACAGGGGTCTACTAGGGTTTTTATATATGGGGGATGTTCAAGGGGAGGGTAGAAAACTCCAACCAATAGGGAATCTGTGAGGGAGGAGTGAAGGGAGAAGATTATAGTTGAGGGACCAGTCATGTACGGCTTCGAGTATTAGGGGAATTGCAGGATAGGGACATGTACACCAAGAGGGATTGACAAGGGACTTCCTGAAACAAGGGGGAAGTGACAAGGGGAGGAGGGATGGGGAACTTTCCAGGGAAGGTAGACATCCAAGGGGAATACACAATTCAGGGGGGAACAGGGAATAAACCACTTACGTAACGAAATACATTACACCACATTTCCCAACCTGATGGATTCTGTGGCTCCATGAAGCATCCAAGCCCTTTGTATTCCTACATGGAAACATGACTCTTTATGGAGAATTTTAATTTATAACCAATGACTGCTTACCGTATGTAATCAGGATCACTCTGTTACTTTTTTATTAACAAGGTGGCTGTTTGTAAAACAAGTCAATTATTTAACGATTAAGCCCCCTGTTTCAACAGTTGTTGGGGTTGATTAGACAAAGAAGAGGAAGAGCTCAACCCAAAGCCATGGGAAACTTCCTCTTCTATGAGGGAGCTTTAAGCCCACCCCCAAAGGTCCCCCATTGGTTCTGTGTTAATCATTACCAGAATGTTCCTCGATCCTCATGTTCCTATTGGTTACTTTTTGCTGCAGTTATTATTAATATTCCTAATCCTCTGTCCTTATATGGGTCATTCCCTCGGACCCCGCCTTAAATCCTCCCTGTTCCATAATATATAAATGCGTAATATTTTGTGTATATTGTGTACTGCGTAAATGTATATATACTTGTCCCTGACCCTGGGCCCTGGTCTTTTCCAGTAAATCTCCTGTTACGTGTATGACATCCTGTTTCTTATTTTTGCCTTATTAAAGGTTCGGTTTTGTGTAACTGGATCAGACTTGTCTGTTTCGAATCCAAGTTGCCATTAACCAGTAATCCCAAAGACAGTAGGGGCTGGACCCACTCTGGGTCAGGGCCAGACTGCTACAGATGGTGCCTGAACAGGGACCTGTTACAAGTAAATCGATGGCTGCAACAAGTTGATTAATTGTTAGCATTTGATTATGATTGTTATTTAGTATATGTTCCTAATTAATGGTTAGTATTTGTCCATAGGGAGTTTGGGTTTCCATGCTTCTATAAGGGAAGGGGGTGAAGTCCAGTAATCTGCGTGGGATTGAATGGAATCAAGATTAATTTAAAGCTAATGAGATGCTGTTTAACAACGTGAAAGGCTCGTGAACTGAAAGAACATTCCAGAACATGACCTCATAGAAGTGATATCTGTATCTTGGACAACAACTGGTGGAAGGGCCGACCAACCACTCGATGCCCTGGAGGAATAATTGTTCTGGAGTGCACCCTGTTAAGGACTAATGGGAGCCTTAGAAATGAGCCAATCAGAGAGAGAATCAAGAATGAACCTATCATTCATGACAGAAGGGGGCTATAAAGGCAGTAGCAGGACTTCACCCTGGGTCCTCCTGCGGAACAAAATAGTCCAAAGGAGCGCCCAGTGTATTGCTGCGGTTTGTCCGATTTGCTGAGTGGGGCTCGGGCTTATCCTGGTCTCCTGCCTCCGTTCTTTTGTTTAATAAACGAGCTGACTTTTATTTTCACCCAGAAAGTCCAAGCCTTATTTATAACAGGTCCCCTGATATCCAGGTGAACTGTCAGGATTCAGATTTATCCTTCAGAGCTGAACGTAGGCCATTGCCATTCTCACTGGAGTGAGAATGGCTGGCAGCGGGTCGGAGTGGGAAGACACTTGGACTGCTAAGGAGCTGGAAGGAAGCTGCCTCAGCAACGACCTTCAGAGGAAGGTAGGAGAAGGGTGACATCTGCCCCATCTACTCGATGCAATTCTTTCTTTGGTTGGCATTTCAAACTAGTTTCAGGATGGGAGCAAGGATGTCGGTAGCTGAGAGAGACATCTCTGAAGCTTTTAAGTTAAAATCGGCAAACTGGGGAAAGAAATTCCAAAAGAAAGAGCTCCAAAATATAATTCAATAGATTCTTAGAAATATTCCAGAAGCCACTGAGCCCAAGATATATTTGACTGAATTTTGGGACCCAGTAGGGGAAAAAAAACCTCATAAATTTGGCAGCGGAGCGGAATAGCTTTGCACAAAAATTAATCCAAATATTCCAAATAGTATTCAGCGTGGCAAAATTAGAAGAAAAGAAGAAGGAAATTAAATCAAGGTTGTTCGTAAAGGAGCAAAAAAAACAATGACTCAGGAAACTGCAGGAATAACAAGCCCACCTTTTCCTTCAAAATCTCTCCTCTGACCATCCCAGATGTTGTCTCAGATGAGGCGTAGCGACCCGATTTGTGAGTGACACGACAGCTAAACTTACAGGCCTGTTGGGCTAATCACACGCAAACACCAATGTGGTGGACGGTGAAGAGCGTTTATTTCCGGTGCGCAGGTATTTATATAACCAAGGTATGATGACGTAAGCACCGTGACATTATGGGTTATAGAACTTCGGAGAAAGAGGGGTCCGATCTTCCCGTACAACGCGAGATCTTCCGATCGGCTTTCCCTATCTAACCACATCACCCAGAGGACAGACCTGGGGCTGAGATGGCAAATGCCTGTGCTGGTGGCTGGCCCGGGGAGAAGTGTGGCTTAGCCGGTGACTCCACTGCCCTGTGTCCATCGCCATCAGACCCTCCACCTGACATCCACAGTGGCAGTGCGCAGGTCATTTTGGACCTCTCCCGTTCTGTCCCACCAACCAAACTAACACCAAGCGGTCCAGTTCCACGATAATCACCAGTGGTTACAGCACCACCGGCCGCCATTTTAAGAATGTCGGCCATTTTGAAGGTTGCACTGACATTTCTGATCGATGCCCTGGTCTGTTGGGAGTCTCCACCTCCAGTCCCACCTATGATCTCGCCCATGCCTCTGTGCAGCACACCCATTACCCAGAGGAACCTCCCCTTCCTAAACCTAAGTGCCACACCTTCTCTGAGGAGACCGGAATTATGTTTGCTGCAATTCCAGAAGGGTCCACCTCCAAGATGGCTGCGCCTGGGTCACCATGGCCTACTGCAGGGCCTAGCTTAAGGCAAGGTCGCAAATACAAAAGGTTGCTCATAGCTGAAGGTGGCATCTCCCCCTCTGATTCATCCTCCTCATTGGAAGAGGATCTTTCCCAGCCGGAATTCTGGAAGAAGACTTGGGAAAAAATGAGGGCAGTGGTAAAAGAAGGTGACAAGGTTGGATGTTTTCCAATGTAACAGTAGAGCCAATCTGTATTGGGAGGCTTCAGCCTTTAGCAAAATCAAATAACTAAGCAAAGCAGCTGGAGAATATGGAAGGGGTTCTCCATAGTTTTCCAGCTTAATTTCAACAACTTTTTCCGCTCACACTTCAGCTCCACATGGTGTATGTTACCTCATGACATCGTTGCTAACCCCCACTGAATATTCATTGTGAGAGTTGGGTGGAAACATTTATTAAATAAGCTGCAACAAAGATTATGCCAGAGACCCTACCAGAACAGGACTGACCATGGAGCAATCAGCCAGAGAGCCAGGCCCATTACGGACCTAGATCAGCAAGCTATAAATCTACCAAGGTCTGCTGTTAATAATATTAAGGACACAGCCAGAAAAAGCCTTGCTGCAAATACCAGATGCCAGTAAGCCCAAACTGGACTATGCTGGTATCAGACAGGGCCCTACTGAGCCCTATATGGCATTTTTGCATCGCCTTAAATTAGTAGTCAATAAATAAGGAAGATGGAGCGCAGGAGAGATTGCTGAAACAGGTGGCTGTGGTTAATGCTAATCCAGAATGCAAAAAGGTTCTGTGTGCACTGAGGTCAGAGCCTGAGACCTTTATTCCTCAGATGGTGGAAGCTTGTAACAAATTAGCTATTCCTGTGCATGCTGCTGCTGTTCAAGCAAAAGTACTGACTAATGCTTTAGGTAGTTTTCAAAAGGCCTCCCAAAAGCAACAAAACCAGAAAACTGGGTATTGTTACAGCTTGTGGACAAAAGGGACATTGGGCAAAGAATTGTAACAAACCTAAAAGGGAGGTCTTCCAAAAACAATGTGACTGCAGTAAAAATAAAATACTAATCCCTCTGAGCTAGTGCAGGGACATTGCTGTTTATCGGGAAACCTCCGTCGGAGCGCGGGACAGCGGTGCGCAATGACACGAGATTCCCTGCCACCCACCTTGGAGAACATCAAGGGCCTCGGGTCAGCAATTAAAAGGTCATTAACGACCTTCCCGCCTCAATGCCAGCAGGTACCACATTGGAGTTGTCGACTGTCTGGTCAGTAATGATAACGGACTGTACACCACATGGAATGTGCACCATTCCTACAGGTCAGGCCCAGAACCACGGCCTGGAGACCTTTTAATTGTAGGAGCGGCATCCTGTTTGTTATTTTTGTCTTATTATTAAGTTCAGTTTCGTGTAACTGGATCAGACTCGTCTCTCTTGTATCCAAGTCACCAGTAATGGGTGATCCCGACGGCAGCAGCAGCTGGACCCACTATCCGGGTCAGGCTGAACTGCTACAAACAGCACTGAAGGGATGCTGAGGTTCTCAGCTTTGCACAGAAAAGCCTGGGAAGTGGAACTACACTTCTGCAATCCTGGATTGTAGCTTTTAAAATCTGAAACATCAGACCTCTATGATGTATTTTTCAGTTTTTGTATTACAATTAATAGTAGTACTTTATTTAGTTTCTTCCGATTATTAAACTGTTCTTATTTCAACCCACAGAGTTTCCTTTCCTCTACTCCTTCCTGGAGGAATGAGTAACTATCTGCATGGTACTCAGTTGCCAGCTGGGGTTAAACCATGAGAGCAAAAAAGACATTTCATACATTTGTCATGCTATTTCAAGATTCCCCTGTAAGCAAATGAAAATCAAAGTTTAAAAAAAAAAAAAAATCAAAGCACTTCCCATCTTTCATTAGAAACTTTATTGTATTAACCTACAGGTATGTGAAGTGACGTGAAATACATGGTAGTGAGAGGGATAATGATGAACATCAGTCATCTTTGGAAAATATATATATGTTTTCACAACAAAACACTTTTTTTGTTACAACTAAGAAAAAAGCCAGGCATACTTGATAGGTTTTCTTTAAAAATATAATACAGTTCAATCATATCAAAGTGAAGTCTTGTGGGCTAAAAAACAGAAAAGTTATGTTCAGTGCTCTAGCACTACTATGAGTGTATCAAATGACAAGGTTTTCTCTACAGTAACTGATAAACATACACTCATTTGTTTTCAGTAATTTCAGATACTGTATGTACAATCTTTAATATAAAGCATTTTTTGTCAAAACTAGCTCTGTGTTCTTCAGTCTGGACTTAAGAGCTTCGGTGTAAGAATTACTGTTTGGATACGTACTGAATAAAAAATTGTTGTTAGTGTATTTGAAAATCCAATGTATTTAGAGTAACACATTCCTTGCTTTTGATTTTATCCTAACTTCACTTCAATATGAACTTGTGGATTGTCTCAGCAGAAAGTGTGAGTACAATGAAATCTTCCTTCCCATAATCTGCTTGTGCATCTCCAATTAAAGTTAATGGAAGTACTCTGGGTAGATCAAGATAAGGACAGTTTTTATATGTAACAGTGTGTTGTGATTAAAATATTGGATATAGTAGAAAGCCGTGAGGTTCGTTACGCTTCTAAGTGGCCTGAATTAATAATGCCTACAGTATTTAAAGCCTAAAGTTTATACTCACTACTTTAAAGTCAGCTATTAACTCGGTGCCGCACGCCTCTAGGGGAGAGCTACCTCCATGTTCAGTGCTGTATTTTGTCACTATTGCAGTGTGAATATATTGAGGCAAGGCATCCCTTTCCATTCCTGTCTGTGGTGAAGCCAGTTCTCTGAGTGCTTGCTAAAATTGCTCCATCAACTGATGCATTCAGTCTCCTGCACCCTAGAGAATGCACCTTCAGAAGTATTTAAATGGTGTGAAGACCACAGTGGGATCTACAAGAAGAGCTGTCTGGCAGTCACGAGGACTGACTGGGGATCTCTGAAGCTTGAGAACAGAGTGCACTCCAGGAAATCGGTGTTCTGAGCACCTCACCAGCCATCATTCTCTGAAGTAAATTCGCAAGCCATTTGTTTGCCCTGTATGTACTGCAGATCCAGCTCAGATTTATGCAGACACTGCAGCTGCTGACTACACAGCAGGAGTTTCACCTGCATGCAGAAAGGCAGACCTCAGTGATGTGTACATTTAGAACACACACCATAAGCAAAATTACAGTAAACTCATTTATTTTCATGACTCTTTGAGTGAATGTATCACTCAAGGATATGTGGCATACTGGAAATTAAAAAAAAAACTCCCAACATTTACTCAGCTCTTCACTTTCCTATGTTAAAAGAATTGTTTATGTGATGAAGACAATTTACCTAGTGGTCTTCAAAAGAGCAAGACTTTTTTGTGAGCTCCCAATTGTTAAATGCAGCATTTTCTATTCATGGCTTCAGAGAAGAAAGGTTTTATTTTAAAGTCTGTTTCACACAGTACAAAAAGTTTGTTTGCATACAAACCCAATCAATACTTCATCTTAGACAGGGATTAAATGGCAACCAGCCTTAGAAATCTCATAGCTAATACCTGTACATTCCAAATCTAAACCATAATGGAATTCTTTATTCCAAGGATGCAACAGAAATGCCCAGGGAACTGCAAAGCAGCCAGGATCCTTTTCCTCATCCATCAGCAATGGGACAAGGTGCTACAAGAGGCACTGCCAGGTCATGTTAAACGCTGGCACCTCACCCTTAGGTTCCTAAAACTATCTTTTCACTGAAAGAGGCTGTCTAGCGTGTAGCAACCATGTTATTTTTAGGCTGATGTGTTCAGGGAAAATTCTGTCCAATGGATGGATACCTTGATGAATTTAATTTCCACTGAATCGTGGAGCTCATAATAGACTATTTTGGAAGGACTGAAAGCCCCTGTTGGGAAAAAGGGGCTGCTTTGGGAAGATGGTCTCCATCCACACGATCAACAGAATAAGCTAAACTTGAAGGAGGAGCTGCTTCTTTACTTTTCTTCTGGGTTCTTGGTGGCATTCTCAACAAAAACCACAATGATTTTCTTCCCCTGAATTAGTTCAGATTAATTCATTGTTAGGTATTCTTTAATCACCTCTGATAGACATCACTGTGAATTCTTACTTTTGATCCTCTTGCTCTGCCCAGAGGTCCTTTGAACTGGACAAAATAAAGGCCAGTTGGCAAAAATGCAAAAGAAATGGACACACACACTAGAATATTTTTGCAGTTACAAGCTAGTTCACTAAAAACACAGACACACAGCATAAAAATGGAGATAGAAGTTAATGGAGGTGGGGGGGTACATGTGTCACATTATTAGCAATGCAAAAGACCAGCTTAAGCATGTGTTTTCCCTACATCGACTATAAAAAAGAAAAGGTGCCTTTTTAGCAAGTATGCACAGAGTTTGCTTAGTTATTTAGAAGAAAAAAAAGTCAGAACACTTTACTATTTTTATCCTATATTACAGTCATTATAACTACCTTTTTATAAAATGTAAACCCTTCCTTGCAGTTAAGATTTACAGAAGTCATCACCTTTGTCCACTCCTTACATAATCAGTCCATGGTGACAAAAAATAAACTGATTCAATTTACATATTTTTTTAAGCAATAAACTGATATGTTGTGGATCATTAGCTTGTGTGTGGCAGAAATAGTGGTCACAACTGCAACGTATGAAGCTGAACTGTAGCAAAATACTTGTTGAAGACTGGTGCTGGGTCTGCAGTACTAAGAGATCTTGAAGCATCGTGTAAATATTGATGTATGCAATTATTTTATCTCCAGAACTATTCAAGCCAAGTACATCCACCACCTGCAATGGACGGCAAAGCCTGATGATGGATTTCTCAAACAACTGCAACATTGTGCTTCCTTATCCCCATCAGATCTTGTTTTTTCTTGTAATATGTCTTGACTAAAGATAAGAATGGAAGGTAAAATTTGGCAAGGCAGTTTTCCTTCAACTAGTGAATAACTGGTGAATCAGATCACCTGTACAAAGTGGTATTTGGTAAATTGCACTGTCCTGGGAGCATTACTACTCTGGAACATGACAGACATGAAGCCTATATTTGAAGTCCCTAAAATGTGATGTTACCAAGACTAATCTGCAAACTACTATTTTTTAAGCCAGTATATTACAGTATAAATGTGTTGCATACCTGTTTCTATAAAATTTACTGCCATGAATAAAAAGAGAAAGAATAATCAGGATCCCCAGAGTGTGGCATTTGTCCATCTGTCACTTGTATACGCAATACAGACCTCGTGCTGAGATTCTGCTCAAGGTACAGCAATTATCTGCCGGACAGATCAGGAGCCAAGAGAGATGGTAAACTAGAGAGGAAGGAGCACGACCGTGCCCCTCTGCCCCTTGAGAGTCCCAGGGCTGTAGGCATCAGCTTCTTGAGGGGTCATTCGCTGCTGACCTCCTTTGTGGAGGGCGTGGGGCTCTCTCGGACGGGAAGGAGGTCATAGTGGCATGGAATGTGGCTGTTTTTTGGGAGGTCGTAGGGATCCTGGCCGAAGCGCCCGCCGCCGCTGCCGAACGCGCCCTGGACAACGCTCACCGTGGGCTCTGTCAGGAGAGAGAGAGCACACTCAGCTTTAGGGAGAACACCGATACTTGATCTCAGTTTCTGCTTCAGTGGGAAGATTCATCATCCTGCTGAGTCCTGAAATGCTGCTGTAGAAACACAGGTTGGTGTTTTGGCTTCACACTTGAAGCAGGGCCCTGCCGTGAGGGTCTTCACTGACAGAAACAAGACAGTTTCTGTTCTTTATGTGTCTTTAATTTCAGGAAATTAAAAAAAACCCAACAAAACAACAACCTGAATTTGAGAGTTTTAATCAAGACTTTATAACAGTCCTTAAAAACAGAATGTGTATGTGGATGGGTTTCAGCGATCTCCAATTGCATGCAGAAAAGGAAAATACATCCTGTGACACTGCACACAATTTATCACAGCCCAGAGATGACTGGGATAGCTACCACTCCACAGGACCCCAAAGTTTTCTCTAACTAAAGAATTACAGGAACTAGGTAGGGCCCATTTCAGTGGAATGCTACATCTGTGGATGAAGATTTTATTCTCATCAAGAGAAGGAAACAGAACTTCAACCCTCCCTTACAGTCTAACCTAGAGCTGAACTCCACTGCATCAATGCTAAGCTTAACTTATGGTGTTGTTTAAAGGAGGGCTTTCACACCAGGGAAATTCAGAGGTACCTGTAGGTTACAGAACAGAGCTGAAGGTACTTCAAAGCCTGTTTGTGTGAATTAAACCAAAAGAGTAACAGCGCTGTTGCTACAGCTTTTGAGCAGAACACAGAATCTGAACACGTAGTTTTGTTTTTCCGGTGATTTTCACGTCTTTGACGAAATTGAATAGAAGAATAAAAAGCCCTGTGCTCTTGGTTCCTAACCCCCAGCACACAGAGGTGGATTCTGCACCTACCAACTTCATACACATTCTTGCTGGCAGTGGCAGAGCCGGTGATCTCGGCGTAGGGGGAGTCACGACGTGCCGGGGACTTCATTTCCACATAGCCACATTCTGAACTCTTTGGCACCAGAGCTGGTGGGTCTTTGATAGTAGCATAGGGGTTCTCAGAGCTGCTCAGTGAGCAATTACTTAAATTGTATTCCGAGTTCTTGACCAGATCTACCAAAAGAAAAACGTGTCACTGTCTCAAGCATGCTGTGTGCTATGGATGTTGCTACCAAAATAAAAAAGGTTTTTCTTTATTGCCGAGTTCTGAAAGGTCACTCAGAAGTGAATATTTAAATGGAAAGCGGTCATAACACTTCAACAATCAATGAAAGCATCTCAACTGCTATGCTCTTTAATGGACTTGGTCTTGCCACTAGCAAATTACTGTTGCAAAATCCAAGTGTCTTCAATTCTGGTTAAAATAGTACTTAGCATTATATTGACGTAAGCTGTACAACCAGTTTTTAACAAGCACTTCAGAACCCTTTCTGTTCCTCCAGGTGCTGAACTCGGGACACTTAAAATAACTGATCTGAGACTCTTGCAAGGGGCAATGTCTGGGTAAATGGCAGCATGATTTCTAGGGATGGTTTGGGTGGTACAAAATTTGAGTATTTGAGTACACTAAAAGAATAACCAACTTCTTCTAAGTTTCTGTAAGGCACACGCAGGAGAACTGGAAAGAAAACCTCAGGTGGTTTATGATACCAGGATTTAACTGAAGGGTGAAAAACTGGTATTTGCTCATGCTGGGAAGTGATTTTGCGGTGTTTGTTAATTTGTTCTCTGTGTTGCTTTGTCATATATTGTGTTATTTAACGTGAGACTGACCTCGGTGGACCTGTCAGTGGATGGGTGCTAGTGATTTTGTGACTCATTAGAACTGGGCTTTCTGTAATCACAGAACTGTACAACTGTTTAGGTTATGAAAGACCTTTCAGATCATTGAGTCCAACCATTTATGTAACACTGCCAAATCCACCACCTAACCATGTTCCAAAGTGCCAATTCTTCACATATTTTAAATCCCCCTGGGGATGGTGACTCCACCACTTCCCTGGGCAGCCTGGGCCAATGCTTGACAGCCCCTTCTGGAAGGAAGGAATTTTTCCTGATACGCAACATCTCCATTTCTGTCTTGTGCTGAGGGGCCCAGAGCTGGACACGGCACTCGAGGTGTGGCCTCAGCAGTGGCAGCACAGGGACGGGCACTGCCCTGCTCCTGCTGCCGCCCCACGGCTGCCACAGCCCAGGGGCCATCGGCCTCTTGGCCACCTGGCCACCCCTGGGCTCGTGTCCAGCTGCTGCCACCAGCACCCCCAGGGCCTTTCCCAGCTTGCCAGCCCCTCTGCCCCAGCCTGGAGCTGCAGGGCGTTGTTGTGAGCCGAGGGCAGGAAAAACCTGGTGTAATAAATCTTTCAACTGCGCCCTACTGCACACAAGGGGACAGCTGCTTTCTGTCCATGTGTTTAACTCATCATTCATATGGACTTTGCTACACCTTTTCCATTGTTTGGATATCCCTGGCCTGCCCTAATTAGGTACCACAGTGACATACAATGTAAAGTCGTGCAAGGTAACTGGATAATTCAGAAGATAAAAATATCACACCACTACCCAGATTTTCGGAATTGCTTCATTCCTGTCTGTGTCTCTGTATTTTGATATCCTTCCAAAGGGCATGCAGTGGATGTGGTGAAGGTCTGTGGTCATGCAGACCAGCTGCAGTTGGAATTGTCTCTCTTTTAGAGCCTTTCAGCAGAGGCAGCATGTGTTCTGCACTCTAGAACTGAGCTGTGCTGTGACTCAAGCACAACAGGAAACATTTCATCTATGTGACACATAAAATGTGACTTAAAATGGCTTGGTTTGTGGTTGTTTTTGGTTAAAAAAAATCAAAACCCAACAGCCTTCAAAAAAGATAAACTCACACCAGCAAACAAACCAATCATGCATTGATTCAGTGTCTAGGAAAAACTTAGTCCAGAATTATTTTTATATTCTCTTCACCTAGAAACCAAAGGTAATTCAGAGGAGTAAAAGGGATGCCTATGTAGCTTCATCTAAATACATCAGAAAACAACCTCACCTTTCAGGGACTTCCCCACATATCCCCTATCAAGTCCAAAAGCACCTGAGGAGAAAATGATACAGAAAAACAGAGTAGTTTTAAAACCAAAGAAAACAACTGTGATTAGACAAAAGGTTCTGAATGTTTAAAAATTGCCTTGGGACCCATTTCTGCCCTGGTGAAGTGATTCTCTTGTAAGGACTGTGAAACTGCCCAGGATGGGGGTACAAAAGCACTTGTACTATTTCCTTGCACATTTTCCAACAGGAACAGGGAAGGTGGGTTGTAAGGGACCAATAAAATACCAAGTTTCACCTGACAAAATGCCAGTTACTCACTCTTGAATAATCCTAGTAAGCGCTGTTGGACTAAAGCTTGCTATTTTAAATTTTTTTTTTCTGCCTGCATAAAACCTACCTACCTGAAAGGCATCCCACCTTGACCTGAAAATCTCAGGGTGTGCAGAGTTCACTCCCAATTCTCAATGCTCTGCTTCCAAATTGAATCACTCCCAAGTCAGGGTTACTCAGCTCCAGCCCCAGGGGCTGAACACCTCGCACCTGAATCTGCAATTAGCTGTTACTGACAGATTTCTCTCAGTAAATGTAAACTGCAGGGCATGACAGCTGTCTTGAGAGACCTGGCACTTTACTGATTACTGATCTATTCAAATAGCTTTGATTGATATTGTGGACAGCTAATTTTTTAATTATGCTGTATTGTGGTAACTATGCTAGAAATATTATAAAAGCCTAAAATGATTTTATCTGTGCACTATCTAAACAAAATTAGTAGTTTTAAAGAGGGAAGTGATATTAATTAAGGAGACTTAAACATAATTAGTTTTATTCCTTCCCCATCTTTATTAGATCTCATGTCAGCTGTCCTGTTTTCACAAGTTTAATGCTCAGGTCACCAGCCTTGAGTTACCCTGTTTGATTTTCTAGGAAACATTTACAACATCAGCATTCATCCAGTCCTCTGCAGCCTCCCTGTTGTGCTCAAGAGCTCCTGCCTTGGGCTAACCACAGCAAGTGTCTCTGAGGAGCATTTAGAGCAAGTTCAAATGCTCTGTGAAAACATAAAGCTGAATATTGAGCATTATGAGTGAAATCCTTTACCGAAAAAAAAAAGAAACCCAAACAAACCTCAAACACAACAGATCTGAGCCTGAATTGTAGTTTGACCAAGACTGGGGAAGAGCAGGGAAAAAAACAAACAGTGCTGCTTCCTGTTGTTCTGAATCCCAGAGTCTGATACATGTAAATATCAGAAATTAAGGTAATTACATTTTCTGAATTATACTGACACTGAAAGTCCTTTTTAAGGCTTTCACTGGTCAGCCTTTATGGAATGAATGAGATTGGAAAAGGGTGAAAGGACAGCATAAAGCAGGATACAGCAACTCTCACCATTTCTCAAGAATTTCTCTTAAAGACAATGCTCTTGTCTTTTAGCAAACAGGAGGCTGAGCTGGGAATATCTACTGTTTAGTAGTAATAAAGTGTCTCAGGTAATGAAAAAATACTTTTTAAACCACTGATTGCATTTTGTGGTGATTTAAAAAAAGAAAAAGAATATATGCAATCTTTCATTTATTAAGAATTTGTAATTTAGTCCAAACAGACCCTTACTTCAAAAACCCCATTATTTTAGGAAACTAATCAATAAGCAACTCTTTTAATAAAAATGGGATATTTTACACGTTGTGTCTTCACTGAGCATCAAAAACTGTTCCACCATTCCTCACAAGGGGTCACTTTCTTATCTCTTCTGCCTTAAGGGATGCATCCCACATGCAATGAGTAACATTCACATTCTCCTCCTTTTGTTTCTGCTCTTTTTTTACCAAGCTCATTGAGGTAGCCGCCGTGTTTCCAGTCTGCTGGCAGTGTTCCTGTGTAGTCCATGACACCACTTCGTTTTCCAGGCTCCATATTCTTCAGGTTCACAAACAGCTGGCTGTTTTTGGCCTGTTTCAAAGAAAGAGAGGCAATAAAACTGAAATTGTGAAGAAGATGCTGAATTTCCAGGTGATGATCGGGAAGAGCAAAAATGAGCCGAATAGGAGGGATCAGGGAACAATGTAAAATAAACTGAAGGCTGTCAGAGAAGTTTCCTCCATGTTTTTCTGCTTTACCTTGGCCAAGGCCAGTCTCTCCATGTTGGTGACATGAGGTGGGCTGGAGCACTGATTCAGAGTGTGGTAACTGGGGTTGGAGAAATAGTGGCTGTTGACATTTCCACCGTTGGTATGAGGGATGGTTTCTGAAAAGAAAAATGAAGGAAAATGAACAACTGAAAATAACACAGAATTTCTTTATTAAATTTTTGAGAGTGCTGCACTGATTTCTGAATCTGACCTAGAGCTTCTTAAAAAGAAACAACAAACCCCAACAAACACAGAACTAAATTTTATTCATTCCAATAAATTACAGACACAGGGCAGGAAGTGACAAGTCGTGTCCTCACTTTTTTATTAAGGAACATTCACAAGTGTAACCTGCTAACTTAACTCCCCTCTCTGCTGTGGTCCTTTTCTCTTTTTTCCTTTCCATCACTGCAGTCACTTGCACCACCAAGTCTGCACCACCATTTTCTGGTGCTTCAGGAACACCTGGATCTTTGCTGATCTGCTTTTTCTCAGCTCTGACAAGTCCTCCTGCTGCCTTCTTCAGCTGCTGCTTTCCTCAGCAGTGGCACAATTACCTAAAGTTTCACGTACCCACTGAATCTCAACTCACAGGCACTTTAATAGGTCAGAAACTCCCATTTCACTGCTCCTCCCTTAATTAGTTTCAAACCTTTTGCTGTTTCTCTGCAGAATCTAGACACAGATAGCATGAAATCCTGATTCTCTATGCTCTTTCTCTATTCAAGCTGTTGGCATTGAATTTAAAGTCCCTTGCAGAAAGCAGATTTTGCCACACTCAAGCTGTATATACAAGTAGGCACAGATGATAGAAATGTCCCTATTTAATGCAGAAAGAAAGTTGGAGGGTGCAAAATGTTGCACAGTAAAGTGGGGTACGTGGTCACTTTTCTTTACAATTAACACATTTTTCCCCAGTGTGCCACCTTCATGGTATCCAAAAGCAGAAATAAGTGAATTTTTTCACAGAACTCTGTGAGGGGCAGATCTGAGCACAAAGGCAAGAGATGGAGGCAGGGGAAAAAAAAAAGTGTTCTAAACATCACCTACCTGAAATGGTGTAATCTGCATTGATGACCCTCATAGCAGGGGTGTAGGTCACGGTGGGCATGTGTGTCTCCTTCCCTTTCTGCTTCTGCCTGTAAATGATGAACAGCACCAGCAGGAAAAGCACAACCAGGACAAGAATGATGATGCCAGCTATGGCTCCTATCTGGTAGGAGTCAGCAGGGAGGGCAGTGCTGGTACGGCTCAGGCTGTTCAGGTTCCCCACTATGATCACACCAGCTGGAAGAGGAGAAGAATTGAAAGTAAGTGGCATGAATCCTCAAGGGCCAGATGAGCAGGAGACAAAATTTCACTTCTAAATCTAACTGTATTTAATAATGCCAGAATAGACCTCTGTCAGTAACCAATCCTAAATTTAAGGAAGAACACTAAGAATCTTCACAGAAAAGAGATGCTTTCATTAATTTGAAAAAGAACATTCTTTGGGTGAAAGCATGGGGCAGGTGAAGTCTATGCCCCATCAGCACTTTTGAGCAGCCCAGCCCTGTCATTTCATGCAAATCTACACTCCAGTTACTTTGCTCCAGTTAATTATCACTGAGGCATCTAATTGAAAGCCTCCAAAACTGACATGAATTAACAGAATGTGCTACTTAAATAACCTATCAGATTTATTTAATGACACAGAGATGGTGTTTAACAGCTGAATCCATCTCCTGTGTGAGAAGATGACAATTTATTTATTGTGTCTGGGCTTTACCTTGATCACACCTGGCCCCTTTCCAGCCTGGGCTGCAATAGCAGGTCCCCGTGATGTGGTCACAGGTGGAGTTGTTCAGGCAGTCACAGATTTGGCGGCATCCATACCCGTATGTGCCCTGGGGACACTCTGCAAAGCAAAAACTCACTGAAGGCTTTGTGGGCAGCAGGTGGCAATGTGTCATCAGCATCAGATCTGCCCTGGAAATGCTCCTAGGAGGGAGCCCTCGGTGTGCAGGAGAGAGAGGAATTGTGTTTAGATGTGTACTCATCCTTCACCTGTAATGCCACTAAGGCAGTGCAGCGAGCAATCAAGGGGACAGAAAAAAGAAAAAAGAAAGCAAAAGAGATAAAAAGGGTAGAAGGCAGTGTAGAAATGGGAAAGGTGTGAATAAAGAGCTGGAAGATTCGGATCCCAGTGCCTGAAAAATCTCGTTCTCACACAGGTGGAGCCAGGCACCTGGATGGTGTCCTGTGGTGTGACAGATGTGCTGATGTAAAACAGCAAAAGGGCCCCGAGTCTAAAATGCACCACACACTTACAGAGAGATAAAACTGCTGCCCATATCATGCTCTGATACTGTAATGTATACACTGAGAAACTACTGACAGGAGAAAAATACCAAATTATGGAGAATAAGGTGTAACTGGGGAAGTTGTACTTAATTATTTGAATTACTTTAGTAATTCAATTACTGACCAAAGTGTCTTCTACCTCATGTTAGGTATCCTGGTAGAGGTTTGCCCTGATACACTAATAAAAAATATTTATTTTATACTGCCACCTCTTGGTACTGTGTGGTCTGTCACATTAGAGTAGCTGTGATGGTTTCAGCAAGTGTAGTATTGCTTCACTTTTTCTGAAATTCCTCAAGAGTTCTGCAACCATATTTGCTTCTGTCTTTTAAAAAGAATCTAACTCATCTTTCATGCATTCCCAATTTGGAATAATTTAAAAAATAAAATAACACAATGGCTGCCAGAGAACAGTCTTGACAAATCCCAGCTCAAGTGAAAAACTTTGTGTTTATGTACCTCCTCCTCCTTCTCTTGATTACATTGAAGAAAACAAGATTATAAATACTGAGGTAATTGGGTGGGCAAAACCCATCATGTCATAATATATTTTGGCACTTCAAGACCCGAAGTAGAATGAATACCAAAACATTCAGCTTAACGTTGTTAGATCATTATTATCAACTTGTAGGATAAAGTACAAAATCCATAACAGAGTTAGATTTGCCAAATTATTCAAAGTGATGTTTTGACATCAAGAGACTATCTTAGAAAGTTATCTTTTCCTGAACATTAGTGATGTTCTGGGGAGAAACACAGATGTCATCAGAATGCACAAATTTGGGAGCACAGCTCCGTAAGGTCAGCAAAAGTCGGACAAACAGTCCTGTGCTCACGAGCCTGATTATTCTTTTAGTCTTGTGTACAGCATTTTGCCACCAGTGGTGTCAGTGGTGCTATCCCTGATCTTCCTGAGGAGAGGAACCACACACATGTGAAAACAAAACGCCATCTACAACGCCTTCAGAACCAGCTGCGCTGTAAAACCACACTGCAAAGATTAATTCCATCCACCAGCTTAGTTCTTATCTCCAGTTTTCCAGCTATTAGCTGTCACTGTGGTTTATTCTAAGGGATGTATTTCATTGCTTTCACAGGGTGCTAATGAGAATTCCTTGGACTCATTTTGTTGCTTTTACATGATGGAGCAGTGGGGTGTTCTTTTAGCGTTAACGCCCCAAGCGACTAAAACGCAGTGCAGAGTAACAGACACCACAGTGGTAAAGACTTCATTCTGTCGGGTTTTAAACTATTTGGAAAAGCCTGTGGCCAGCAGGACTGTCCCTGGAGGCCAGAGGCTGTGTCCCAAGGCAGAGAGAGGGGTGTGCTCACTGTGCTCGCAGTGCCGCCCCATGAAGCCCGTCCGGCACGTGCACTGCCCGCTGATGTGGTCGCAGTCAGCTCCGTTCTGGCACTGGCAGATCAAGGCACAGTCCTTCCCAAAAAACCCCAGGGGACACCCTGCAACACAAGCAGAGGAAAGGGGGGACAGGGGTGAAACAGCTGCTCTGGGAGTGGAACATTCTAGTTCAGTGTGTTACTGAGGGCTTGCTCCTGCAGCTCCAGAAACGGAGAGCTCTGACAGCACAAGGGACCCAGACCCGCCTTGTCTGGAGTGGTTTAAAGCACACATCAGGCAAAAAAAAAATGAGGTGGGGAAATGGTGCTGGCAGCAGAGGTTCTGAAAAGACAGTTCCTTGAAGAAATGGGCTTCTAAAGAGATTTGAGGGAGGAGGACGAGGGCACTTTGGGAGTCTGGCCATCAGTCAGTGAACCTCTGGACATACTTCCTTTGTAGTTTATACTGAAGCATTAAAAAGCCAAAACAACAACACATTGTACCTGAGCTACTCACAGAGAAACCATTTCAGGATGAAGAAGACACACCACTGCAAAGAGATCATTATTCACCAGCAGGAAGCAAGAAACCCCTGCCAGCTGAACCAACATAGTGGATGTCTCCCAGAACTGCATCCATATGGTCCTGTAGTGTATCTGTTCTTGCCACTATGACATTACTCATTTGAATTACTCATCTGAAACAGCTAAGTTCTGATTTCATGGAAAACGTCGTATTTGAACACTAAATGCAAAAACACAGTCAGCAGCCCTGTTTTCCTTGAGGTCAAATATAGGGGTTGTGGCCAGGCTGACAGCCACCTGAACTGAAGGTAAAGCAAACTGAAAGTGTAATATGAAAAAGATAAAAAGTCAACTTTACCCATATTTATTTCTAACAAATGTTTATTTCTCAAACTTCTTATGAACTCTTAGCCAGCACGTAATGAATGCCACATAACTACACCCAGTCACTGCACAGCTATTTAACAAAAAGCTCTTGGGGAACAAAAACCAGTATTAATGCATTATTAAATGAAGAAAATTCAAGCAGAAATTATGATGTTACAGTCTAGCGAAATCACCATTCAGAGTTCTAAATGAAAACAGCTCCTGTATCAGTGCTTGAATTCCAGGTTCAAGCTGTTCTGAAGGATAATGCTGTCACTGATGCTCAGACTAAGAATGAACACAAAATTCACTCACTCTGTGTGCAGTAAAGGCCAGTCCAGCCCGGGGTGCACTTGCACTCCCCATCGTAGGCACTGCAGAAAGCTCCATTGTGGCAGTTGCACGTGTGGATGCAGTTTGGTCCCCAGTGAGAAGGTGGGCAAGCTGCAACAACCCAGAGCAATTAATTAACCTCAAATGACAAAGGTTCCTTGATGCACATGAATAGAGCTGCTTCCATTCACACATGAGGACTGCTCTGTTTGGTGTTTGCTGTTTCTGTCCCAAGTGCATGTTTTGGGCTGCTCTGCTCTGAACAAACAGCCACAGATTTACTCATTTGTTTCAGCTAAGGCATCATTGTGCTCCAGGTAAAAAGTGCTGGAAGATATTAAATGTGTGAAAAATGCACACTTGATATTCAGTAAATAGGACACTCATAGCAGAGAAAGCCTTTTCCTTCCTTCCTTCACTTATTTTTCACTCTGCAAGCAGTCAAGGTGATACAGGTTTTGAATCTCGAAAAATGAACAAAAACAGAGAAAGTTTAAACTCCTACATAGCCTAGAGCTTTAGATCCAATACTGAGCCTGTTTCTTGTGCTTCCACTGTGGAATTTCATGCATTTGCCTAAACGTGGTGAAGATAATCAGATCTGTACCTTAATCTGGTTAATTCAGTTGCTTCCGTGGGTCCAATAATCAATATAATATTTCTAAATACCAAGTAATTATTCAGAGAATGGAGATTATTTTGCTCACAATCATGTCGACTCATTATGAGACAGAATTTACTGGCTGCTTTGGAAATGTCATGATGGATGAATCTGATGCTACGTGCTGCCACTAGAACGGTGAAGTGGTTCCAAGATACTAATTACTATTTAGAGACAGCAAAAGATAATTTTCTTCATGGTAGAATATCACTAAGTGAAGAGGGTACTCTAAGAATAGACCCTTTCTGTTGAGTAGGATTCTCATCTTGAGAGGTTTTTTCCTTTAGCAAAGAAGGCAGTACTTTAAGTAGAACTAAGTATTTTTAAAATAAATAGTAAAATAATTCTTTAGTACTTTAAAAATAGTTCTATGGAAGTACAGGGTCAGTATGTCATAGGAAAGAAGAGACAGGTCAGGCACTGAAGCCTTGGTTTTATTCCTGTGTAAATTTAAAAGGGTGGAACCTCTTAATTGTTTTGTACTGATCTGGTTGCCTGAGACCAATAAAACTCTTTAATCCTTTAAATCCTTAAAAAATTTACGTAATGATTCACGTATAAGTGGGATGTAATTTTCAAAAGCATCACCTTTTCCCTCAGAATTTCAGTTCATTAAAAATTATATTATGATGAATTGAAAAAGAAAAAGGCATTAAGTTTGGGGTTTTTTGTTGCTTTCACTTCAGTTGTGCCTTGTAATTATTTTTTATTATTGTTTTTTGTTTGAAATTAGTGGTCAGCTAAGAAGGGATGTAAATCACATACAGGCAAAAGGTTAGAAGTTTAAAAAAGGTCGCTGGTTCTGAAAGAAATTAATGGAATCATTATTTTCCATGTGAACGAAAGGCCTTTATACAAAGCAAATAAACTTCCTCTGTTATGGTCCGTGAGCACAGCCTCAATAAACACTTCCATTCATATTGCTGGCACCATTTTCTTGATATTGATTCAGTGAGTAAGTCCGTCCTCCTCCTAAATACCCCTATTCTCCAACTCTCCCAACTACCTACTTATTTTACTGTAAAAACAGGGACCTTTGTAGCCACTGGCTTCCACAGGAATGGGCCCAAGATTTATTTTGGTATCATACTGGGCTGTGCATGCTAATCACTTCACAGGATTTAGCCAGGAAAGTTGTTTTTTTCGGGTTCTTTTCCCAAACTGACCAGATGTTACCCTGCACTTGTGCCTGTTAACCTGGGCCAGTCAAACCATAAATGATATAAACCAATGAGCCATGTTATTAAAAAATGCACTTCACTGGAAACCCCAGCACAATGCCTGACATTTCAGGGTATGGTGCAGCTTCACACAAGTGGGCTGACTGAAATTTTGGCACATGTGTGTTTCAGACTGTGTAGATTTTAGCACCTTATGGGATTGGATATGCTTCTCGTGAGAGTTTTCCTTAAAACAATTCTTTCCTCTAATTAGTAAGTTGCATATACCCATCCAGGCATATGGGGAGTGACTATTTAATGAAATTACTTTACAAAAAGTAGTAAAATTAGGGCCTTCCCTTCTCCTTTTTAAGTCAGTAACGAAGAGTCCAATGAGTTCAGCACACTAAGACAATCCTCACTGAGTGAGGCAGAATCACACTAAAACTGTCTATCTGTGAAAACACTTAAAAAAGGAAGAAAGAGGAAAATCCATCACAGAGTTACAAGCACTTAAAAAAAAGGGCATAGTGGAAAATTTCTTAACAAAATGTTTGAATGCTTAGTGAGAACAAGGATGGTTGTGCAGCCAGAGCACTAACCCTGTCTGATAAAATTTCTTTGTTCTTGGCCTGGCCAGGGAAGTTTAGGATCTCTCCATGATTTACCATGAAGTCCTAATTTCTGACTTAAGACAGTGTTTCTTTACAAAAAAAAAAAAAAAAGGTATTTGAAATAGCTGGACCCTGATTCTTTGTTCTAAAATTAAAGGGAAAAAAAAGAGCTGGTACTTACGCTGAGAGCAGTCACTACCAATCCATCCAGGGTAGCACTGGCAGGATCTATCAATTGGATTACAAGTCCCATTATTGGTGCAGGTGCATATTCCAGCACAGTTCTTCCCAAACCTGCCACTGGGACATACTGAGAAGGCATTGTCAGAATTAGAACTCCTTAGTGATCAGAACAAGATTTAATTTTCTTCATTTCAGGAGAAAACAACCAATATTTTGATCGAGAGAAGGCATTGCTTAGTACAAGGATAAAGTGAGGTATTATAAATTATGGTGAGTACCATATCCACATTCACTACACAAATAATGCAATTGAGAGTACAGAGGGTTTCATACTGAAGGATGACACAGCCTAAGATTCCAAGTTTATAAACTGAACATTCCAGAACAGAAAATATCTTTGGCCTCACAGCTCCCAAGTGATGGAAATCATTCCAGCACTTGGCGAGCGCATCCCATGGCGTCTTTCTGGCCAGCTGTACCTTCATTGCAGAGGGCTCCTGTGAATCCAGGCAGGCAGTCACACAGGCCAGTGATGTGGTGGCAGGGGCCACTGCTGTGCACGCACTGGGGGCAGGTCTGGCTGCAGCGGTGTCCGTAGAAGCCCGGCGAGCAGACTGGAACCAGAGGGGACACACTGTCACTGCTGCTGCCCTGCCATCATCCTGGCTCGGAGCTGGCTCTGCTCTCCAAGCCCAGTGGTGGTCCCTGTTATTTGTACAGCTCAGTGATTTACACTCCCAAAACAAGATCTGCTCCTTCTCCTCAAGGATTTGGTGTATTTTGGTTCATCACGACTCTGTTGACATTCCACTACATGTCAAGCCACCCTGAACTTGGATAATGTTTGGAATGCATATGTTCTTTATTTGGCTAAACAAGGACATCTTTTGAAGCACATCTGAAGTAACAGAGAGAATAGTTTTATCTCTAGAGAAGCAAGGTCATCTTAGACCTTGATTCCTGATGTGTTTCCTAACTTGGAATTCAAACAGCCATAACTTCACTGGATAAAAAGCACAGATGTTTTCCAATCAATCTTTCTTTTACATGGTACAGAGTCAGTCTAACTTTGAGAGAACCTGAGACCAGAAATACAGAGCTTACCAGTTAATTGTGATGCTAAAAGCACAAGTTCTCTAAAAGAAAAAGAAAAAAAAAGGGGAGGAAACAAAGGCTGTTTCTCCTTCTTTGTTGATCTAATCCCTTTTGGCATTTATTTCCTGATAAACTAGAATATTAGGTAACAGATCAAGAGAAATACCTGAACAGCTGCAATTAGCACTGATAAAACTACCTTGGAATCTTTCCAATATTTCAATTTCATTCAAGATTCAGAATTTTAATTACACACTTGATACAAGTTATATGGCCAGGTTCTCTCCAGAGAGATTAACTTCTCCGAGTGAAACAGTGCCAAAAGGTCTTCCTGTTTACTGAAAAGGCAGTTTCTGACCAGGATCCAAATTTTACATATGACCTTTGTCTTCCCAGCCTGCAGACCGTGCCTCAGAGGGGCACTGGACTAGGAACCTCTTGTCCAGGTTACAGGCACATTTCCAAAACACAGGGGAACATTTTTACATGGCTGGGTTACACTTTGGATGCGCTGATTGACTGCAGGGTCCTCAGAGATTAGATAGTGAGAATAATTACTGCTCACAGTCAGGAATGCTCAAGGAATACTAATGCCACACTGATGAGGGATTTAGCAGTGCCATGTCACAGCCTTCAGCTTGAAATTTTGCCATTCCTGGACTGAGAGAACTTCCCCTTCCTCTGGTTCTCCTTCTCCCTCACAGTCACCATTCCAGGTCATCTCTTCTGCCTTTTAAGCCTCTCTTGGAAGAGCCAGGACCTTCTTGGCTTTTCCTTAAGCCACCTGCTCCTGGATCCTGTTTCTGGGAGACCTGCTCTGGAAACGGGGCTCCCCTCCAGTTCCAGACAACTCACATTTCTCTTCCCTGAACACCTTTCCCTCACAGCTTCAGTGACTCAAACTGAAGACAGCTGGACTGCTGGCAAACGGTGACAGGTCTTGGGAGGGCACACTTACTATTTACCTCCCTGATTCTGGCATGATTTTCCTCAATTCATCCCTATCTCTCTTCGTGCAATTTGTATTTTACCCAGACAAGTTTTTCAAAAGGAAGCAGGGGTACATTTGACATCCTCTGTGAGGCCTGATCCCACTGACTGTTCTTACAAAACAAGTGTTAAAACCCCAAGTATTGACTAAGCTAATGATCCCAAGCAGACTCTAGGGAAGGCTTTTAGTTTCTGGAACTCAAGTATGTTTTATTTACCTGTATTACAGACTCAACGCTCATCAGTCAGGTTTGGAAATGCTTTAGAATGGAATCCCCTACAACACTTCTTGGAAAGTCATGTTCATAACAGTGCCACAGGACAGACAGTGAATAAAAGGAATAAATAGTGAATAAAAGGAATTCTGTACCATAACCAGAAGAGCACTACTAGATGGAAACATTTGTTCATTGCAGGTAACCCCTTTTTTTCCTGAATATTTATGTGTTTTGTCAAAATGTCCAATCAAGGAGTGTTTCCTGGTCTTTCACACTGCAACTAGCAAAGCATAATGATGATTTATGACACGTTTTCCAAGCAACTGAGGGAGAAACGGAGATTTGAAAAGAATTTATGTTGTCCTTACTTCTCTGGCAAGTGGTGCCTCTGTATCCTGGTGCACACTCACAGATCCCATCATCTGGAGAGCAGGATGCTCCATTTTTGCAGTAACAAGGCAAGGAGCAGTTTGGGCCCCACTGTCCCTCAGCACACACACTGTCACAGTGAATACCTGCAACCACAAACAAACAAAACATCTGTGAAGAGCTCTTGTGCACAGTTAGGTTAAACCTTTGCTTCTCAGAGGGCTGAATCTTTATCCTCAGATAAACACACCCTATTTATCAAAACACCACCAGCATCAGGAAAGTACAAGAAGATAATCTTGCATCTCTGTTCCTGCCTTCCCCAGAACAGTGGATTTCCCTGATATTCCAGTTTTGATGAGAGGTACATAAGTGGCTTTTGCTTCCTCCACAATGGATGTTTCAAAACAGCGGAAGATTTTTGGTTTCGGATTTTATGTTTGGGAAAGGCACGACAGAAGGTATTGCAGGAACTTTTCTCTCTCAGAATTCTTCGTGTCTGACATAATTTGAGTATAATAATGGGGTGCAGGACATGGAATGATTTCTAATTAGTGGTGAGCTGATTACTGCTCAGCCTTGCACCGAATGGAAAAATGTAGTGCACACAAAGGGTTTCCAAACACGCCATGTGAGCATTCCAAAATGCTTAGCTGCCACAGTGTTAAGGATACTGCTCAGTCACAGCTTTGCTTAACCTGCTTTGGTATAAAATTGATTGTAAAATGGCCACAACCTGAATCTCTACACATAGATCATAATACAAACCACCCATTACAATCATCCAGTCACTGTTTGTTTGCTGGGTTTGTTTGTTTGTCTGCCTGTCATTTTCCTTCACGTTGCAGCAACATTAAATATAATTTTTCTGCTTTTTAAGAAGCACTGTGCATGTTAAATGCCAGCAGGCACCCCCATGGAACTCAGACTGTATTGTGTCTGCAGCACTTTGCATTAACAACCAAGTTTTATTGTAATGCCTCTACTGAATGAACCAAAAGTGGACTGGATCCAACCACAAGCATGTCTTGCTTTGTAAGTATTTCCAGCAAAATATGCCACAGGTTCAATGGCTGCCAGAGTCCTAAAAAAAGCAAAACAGTTTTACATGTGACAAGGGGAAAAAAAAAAAAAATCAACTTTGAATGCCAAAACCTACTGCTTGTAAAAATCCTGAAAAATAATTACATGGTTTGCTGATAGATCAGACTAAGAGGTGATTCCTCAACACCCCCCAGCATGTGCCCTGCAAAGCTGCCCATATCTAAAGACCAACTCTCTAATTAGAGGAAAGGTGTAACTCCAGACTCCTGAACTGTTTTTCTCTGCAGGACAATCAACAGATGGAAGAATCAAATATGTGTTTCAACAGATTGCACCAACCTCTGCCAGCAAGACAGAAGAATACTTGACTTTAAAAATCCAGATACTGACAGACAGTACACAGGCCACCTCAAAGCCCTGACTGCACAATGATCATTAGTACTGACCTAAAACAAACCTATTGTCAGAAAATGAAAGGCTACTTACATCACTGCTTTTTCTCTTTCTGCCTGCCTAGACAATGTCACTCTCCTGTCTCCATCTACATTTGAGAGGCAGTGCTGACTTGTTTCTCAGCAGTCTAGTTCAGCCTTTTCATTACCTCATTTATGGATAAGCAAATTAAAGAGAGGGGTTTGACTTTGAGAGATGCTGGTGCACATGAGCAGCATGACACCACTGCATTTTAATTCATTTTTTCCCCCAGAAACAGGGCCACTTCTTCCAGCTGCTGCTTCGCCTTGCGTTCCCAGTCTTGAGAATTTGGGTGTGTGAGACTGTGAGAACCCTGAGAGCATCTCAGGGCTGAGCCCTGTGTCCATGTGAGGGTTATGTGCCGTATCACACATAGCTGCACCCTGCCGCAGAAAAGACATTTTTCACAGCCTCAATGGGTGTCAGCAGTGCTCAGTGTATAATGGTCACTATTAACAAGCCACTGGTTGCCAAGAGCTACCAAAGTGCATTATCTGAGATTATGTAGACCAGTGGCATACAATAACACCAGGCTCAATTATACTGCCTTGATCTGTGCACAGAGGATGCTTTATGACAGCAGAGTGTCCGAGGGTGATGCGGGATGGGGAAGACAATGGGTCCCACGCTGCACAGAGCCATGGGGCTTAGAACAGCCAGCAAATACCACTAAAAATGAAAAAAAGGGGGCAAAAAAAAGGCTCCTTCAGTACACATGAGGGAACATCATCCCTTAGGGAAACTGAAAAAAACCTGCCTTTTACTTCTCACTTTCACCCCTTACGAGGAGGTGAAGAATGGCATCACTCTACTTAGCAAATGAACAGTGTACACTCAGTGCCACTGAGTAACAATGATGACAACATAACACACTGCAAGACTGCTGAACATGATTCTGTTTCACTGTAATTTCATTATATTCACTCTTGATCATAGGGAAAATCAGTATCACTCCTCTGAGTGTAAAGAACCAATGTAGCAGGGTAGAAATAATTTAGTTATTTACTGCATCTCTACTTATTAAAACAATTTTCAGTCTCACTGTTCATTTTGTTAAGTCCACAAGGCACTTAACAAGTTGAGTTTCATGTCTTACAGTTGTAAAAACCAAATGTGTATTTTTGAGAAAGAACAGGTTAGAAATACTTAAGGGATTACAAAAAGGTCAAAAAACTTATTTCCAGAGTGATGTTTTTTTATGAAATTTCATCAAAGAAAGCTGTGCTTTAATAGAAAAGCCAGAAATTATTCAGCAAAAAGAAGCATTTTTACTAGAATCTTGCAAATCAAGATTGGACTCAGCTTTTACAGCAGTGTTACCAACCGGTTTATGACTGCCACAGTTTCATGCAAGCACTAATCTCTTACACAAAATAAAATTGTTTTTATTAAGTTTTCATGTTGGTTTGGATGCTGATAAGGATATCTGCAAGAAAATGTTTTTGCCAGAGCTATGGACAAAGAGCTCTTTGATGGCCTTCACAAGTTGCTAGGCAATAGCTGAATGCTCATGATAAACTTCAGCTAAGCTGCTCTGAAGAAATGCTCGTGCATTTAATGCCCAGTGCTTTATGCTGGGGGCCTCACATCCAAATCAGCATTCCCCCAGCATTTGTAATTGCATGAATGAAGTGAAGAATTCTTTAGGGATACCACTCCTTCTGCCCATGCTAGCAGAGTATTTGCACACTCCCTATGCTGTATTTTTAAGTTGAGACACAGTGATCCACCCAAGTCAGATCAACAAAGAGCTGATTTGTTTTAGTATTTGAAGGGGGGGTGGAAAAAAAAAGATTACCAATTATTTATTACTATCTTCCCAGGCAAATTTACTGTTGGAATAAGCTGTTTTCCAGCTTATTATGTTTACATTGGTTCTGATAAAAGGTTATCCAAACCTTAAGAATATTTTTTTTTTTGGTAAATAAGTTTTTTTTTGGTAAAGAACATGTATTTGCTGTGCAATTTATATGTTAACACACATGGAACCTTCCAGTAGAACCCCTCAGCATTAAAACCTATTTATATACTGGTGTACTTCCCATGTGTCAGTGCAGAATTGGATACATAGCAGCCTAGACTAAAGACAGAATAAGACCTTCAAAACCTGGAGGAATTTTGGTGTCATTAAAGCTAATGACACTTTCCCATTATGGTCCAAGAGCTCACCCTTCCTATTTGAGAAAACCTAACACTTCTATTCAAGGCAGCTGCAACTTCTGATGGAGAGAATTACTTTCCTAATTTCTCTGTCAAATAATGGATGGGCAGCCCAAAGGAAAGGAGGTGGTGAAAAATATCACAGGCACTATTTTTAAGTACCTTCAATGTCTTTGAGAGAGGAAGGTACCTTGCTCCGCTGCTGAAGGTAGCTAGAGGAATTAATTACAGCGTCCCAAACTGAGGAGCTAATGAGAGGATCAGAGATTTTTCTGCTGAAGCAGATTTTAGCTGCTTCACTGCAGCAGTAGGAGAGGCTGCAAGTTTTGGTAGGAAGTTAGCTAGAAAAGACTGTCAACAAGGACATCTGAGTTTGAAGGCAAACATCCTTATCTGCAAATTTTAGTAGCAGAATGCCTTTTGAGGTATTTCTAGTATCCTTCTGAAGGCCATGATCTCACTACATACTGTAGTATCCACTCCAGAGGTGCTCTTCTTTTTATCTGTCAATCTCTAGGCAGCAAGAAATAACACTTCTCCCTTTTTTTAACTTCTTGGTAGGCAGAAAACAGATAAACTTAATCACTGATTTAAAGCTATTTTTTTTTAAAAAAGGGTGGCATTTTTTCCACAAAAAGATCCGCCACAGTGCAGAGAGAACAGACATACAGACACAGCCAAATTCAGATGCAAAATGGAGCCAAACCTCTTATTGGAGGATTCCTCTTCCCAAGTTTGAAAAGCAGATTTATCATTTATCATGAGAGAGTGCTCAGGTATCATTTCATTCTGCAGCTCACTGAGTGTTCCTCCCAGTGCGGCCTCATCCTTCAGGAGGCCAGGGGAAACTGGTGGCAGTGGAGGGAAAACCACGTTTTTACAAGAGAATCTTGGCTTGGGTGCACTGGTTCTACAGCAGCAGCGCTCATTTTTGCCCTAAAGATGAACAAGACCCATGACAGAACTTTTCCAATTCTGTTTTTTTTCATTTTGTAGGAGGAAGGAAGGTGCATACTCATGGAAAGCTGAGGGTCAAGGCAGAGCTGCAGCTTCCCAGCCGACCTGAGTGTCAGATGGCAGACCTCCCCTTTATAATCCAGCAACAAATGTGCCTCTCAGAAATACTGTCAGAGGCACATGGAAGGACACAGGAACAACACATCTGGTGATGGGTGAGCTGAGTAATGCCAGCAGGTGTCCAGCACAGAAAAAGTCACCAACACCCCTCCTGCTGCAGCCTGTGGGTGAACGCCGTGCCTGCTGGTGAAATGTGGGCTGGTATTACTGCATCTGTCTTTTCCACAAACCACTGCCATTGTTTTGGTACAGATAGCAGACTAGTGGCATTTCATAATCCCTGGCATCACATAGCCTTCAAATCGATTTTGAGAGTAACAAATGTCACCCTGACGTGACATCTCCTCGCAAATGCAAAGGTAGGGCGGAGCTGCGCCAGTGGAAGCAGAGCAGTGATGTTTTTGATCAGGGACACCCACATCGCTGCAATTACACTGTCTGGAGGGGAAAAAAAGGCTTTTGCCATCTTCATTAATTAATTAATCATATTGCTTTTAATTTAATTGCTTTTAATTATAATTTAATTGATTAATGCTTTAATGCGAAACCTCGGTTTGCGAGAATATGAACTCCCTAATATTTCAGGAAATTTGGGAGAAATTTGTTTTGACAGCTGCTTGCACAACAGGTAAGAAACTAAAATGGTGCTGGCTGGTTTGCTTGTTGAGAGAAGTGTTAGGATGTACCTCTTTAATGGAAGTTAACCCCAAGTTTTGGTAAAATTTAATGGAAGAATTATCATTACCTATCAGGAGAGTATATTTTCTGTGTGTCCCTGCTGTTTTCTATTTGAAAAGTTCTCACTCTTTTCCACTCTCTGGCTACAGAGAAATGAAAAAGAATTTTCCCTCCAAAAAGAAGTTATTTATAAGATACAGTGAAAATGTCAAGGGAAGAGGGAGTTTGGGGCAGACATCATCCTCTGTGTGGGCGGATGTTTCTCATTTGTGCCATCCTGTCATGTGGCTCCTGGAACGTGATGGGATGGTGAGACTGCCAGGAAAAAAACATCACCCTTAACTCTTCCTTCCCTACACGGAATCGAGCTGCTGCACAGGGAAAGCATGATGCAAACTGCGGAAAAGCACAGGATTTCTAACAGGGGTCCTGTAAACCTAAGTCGCTTTTGTTTAGGATGTAACAGAATGAAACATTCTTTTCATTTCATTTGGGTTACATTTGGATGTAACCCAAATGAAAACCAGCAACCCCAAATAAAAACCTAATTACAGGTTATTTTAACTATTTCTTGAGTCTTGGAACACAACAGTCAAAAACTGAACTTTTACTCCTAAGCAGAACCTAAGAAGGAAAAGAGATCACCCCGGGAATGCGCAAAAATGAACTTAAAAGCTACTTAACTAAACTAAACCTTAGAGCATCTCCTTGTTGAGCCAGTGGGGAGCTACAGCTCTGCCTGGAGGCTGAGGCCAGGCCCTCATGCCCACGTCAGCAGCTCAGAGCTCCCTCACACCCCGAGGTCACTGATCCACCCTCCCCAGCCTTGTGGGACAACTGTGTCACTCCTTCATTTGCTTCTGAAAAGTTATATAAACTCTTCCCTCTGATGAAATTCCCTGGGGGAAGTGCAGATAGCTGTTCTGTTCAGAGGGCTGAGGAAAATGCTGCTTTTCAAGTACCTTCTTGGAAAATGTGTGTTGTTTTGATGGCATCAAAACATTTTGGGAAGTTCACCTTAGCGTCATGGATTTATTTGTGCTTAAAACCAAAAAACACTGACAAGTTCAGATTTTTAAGCTTCCTCAAAATGTATTTATTTTTAACACTACATTCCCAGTGGTTTTAAGCTAAATCCTTCATTTGGGTTGAATAAGCATTAAATTGATCCAAAATCTTGTTTTTCAACTAGGTAGGTAATACTACCCACCCAAAATTATTATGAAAAACTAGTATGAAATATGGTTACTTTCACAAATCCAACACCAAGATAAAAAAAAAAAAAAGCTAAGCCACTCTAACACAGTTTCTTTCATTTCAGAAGCTCCTGTATTTTCCACATTTCCTCCACCTGCTTCTCCACTCAACTCTATGCAAAGCCTTCCTCCTTAATCCTACAATCTACTGCTATTCCTGCAATGCACTGTTACAGCACAGCTATTTGAGAGCCCTTTCCTGAAGTATTCCCTCCTATTTTTTTTTTTAATCATTCCAAATATAAGCATCTGCACAAAGCCTGGATTCCTCACTGGGTATTGCTCTGACATGCAAAGTGTGGGAGGAGGATTTTTCCAGACACGGAGTATAAAGTCAGCTATGCTGTGGATGTTGTAAAGTGTGTCTAGACATCACCAACATGTCAAAACTAGTCTGTCACACACATGCTGCTCTGATGACATCACCCAGGGATGGGGGGCTCCATTTGATCAATAATTAGGCCTGAAGTCTCTTTCTTGTGAAGTCTTTTTCCTTTCTGAGAAAGAAGGCAAAGTAAGATTTCACTACACAAAATTACTACATTATGTCTTTGTCTTATTATATAACGTATATTACTGATATATTATCCTCTCCCATACCTGAGTCCAAGCACAGTCAAGTTTTGTGCTGCATTTGAAGCCTCTGTCACACCCTGGGTTAGTTGTATCACAGTGACCAGGTAGTTTTTATAACCTATTATAAAAACTGCTGCTAGATTTTTAATCTGGCCTTTCAAAACTGCCTGTTTTTACCTGGATCTACTCATTAACACAACTTTTGACCCTGATTGTCTATCTCAATTTTAGAAGACTCACAAGATGTGAGCTTCAAGCTGTGCCTTTAGGATTTGTGACCAGCTCTGCCTACCTGCACTGTTAAGATCAGCAACTGTTCACAGGTTTTTATGGTGGGTATTCTTTGATTAATAAATTTAGTAATTTATGAGATCACATTTTCAGCAGATTCAAATGTAAGTTTGTGGAAATGTGTCCAAACACACACAATTACCTTAAAACTACCTGAAAGTTAAGGACATTAACATCTTAACAGAATAAATACAAAGTAATGTCAGGAAAAATAGCAATAGCTGATATAAGGCTAATAGTATTTTTGGTAATTCACTCAGGTAGCTATGTTTTGCACTTCTGAGTGGCTGAGGGCAAGTACCACTTCAGGCTGTGGGAAGAGAATTGAACCAAGAAAGTCCTGCCCCAGTTAGGTGAGTGCTGGCTCCTGAAGCTCCTCTCACTCACACTGAGAGTGAATGGTGAGACAGGCCTTCTCAAAGAGCTAATGAACAGAAAAAATGAGTAAATAATAGGTTGGTCTCCCAGGGCAAAGCAGGAGCTGTTCCTGCCTGTGTATCTGTAATCCCTAGAGATTTCCACCTCCTACCCATAATAATCACAAAAGTCATGTTCATCTGAACAGAAAGTAGAAAAACAGCAGGTAAGCTGTAATCAGCTACAGTTAATCAACCTGAATTATAGACACTGAGTATTATGTACTTCAAACAAGATGCTGGCAATCCATCCACAGAGCTAGGAAGAGCATAATAAAGGTTTGGGGAAAAAAATCAACAGTAAGACTGTATCTATCTGAGGAGATTATAAGCTCACCTCCACCTACTTTGTCAAAAAGCACCACAGAAAAAGGAAAACAATTCTACCATCAACCTTCAAGTCACTTAGGCTAAACATCAGTTTATACAAGAGTGGAAGATGTCTTGAAATCACAAAGGAAACACAAATCACTGATTTTCAGAGCACAAACATGCTTTGCTCATTTGAGGTTTGTTTTTCATGCTGACTCCTCATGATTAAGTGGAAGGAGCCCACACAGACAGGTGATGTGAGATCTGACCCTTTCAGCACTGCAGCATCACAGTGAGGCAGTAAGTCTGGAACACTCCAAGAAGGGGAAAACTTACAGTGTTAATTAAACCTTACTGAAGATCAAAGAGCTCTTCCTAAGAAATTCTTGTGAGACTTTAAACTCCCTCCTGGAGATAAAGGGAACATTTCATGACAGCTGCCCTTCTGCACAGTTCCACCAGGTTTTCAATAAATCTTGCTCTCCACCAGCAAGAGGGGGCAGCAACAGTGCCAAACACAAATTCTGGTGAATGGTTTGACTGACATAAGTTCTTAAAATCAAACTGTAAGGGGAAAAAAAAAAAAAGAATTTTCACATAGGACAAAAGATGTGCAGAGAAACTTAAAGAAGGTTGAGACACTGAAATGGCAGCACGGTTTGTCACAGTCTGCATGGCTGTCTTGGTTTGAGACGAGTCAGGAGGCTGACAAGTTAGGGCAATGGTTCATCCTCTTCTTGGCTGCCTGAATGAAGCTTCCTGAGCTCCTGGACATGGATGCTTTACCCCAGAACAACCTTGGATAGCTCCAGTTGATCACCACTTCTGTAAGGAATTGTGTAGTGGAGGTGCCCAAGCCTGAATGTTTCCCTTTCCATTCCCAGTTTTCTGCAGATCCCACACTGCACAAAGCTTTCCCACCCGTGAGTCACAGGAGGGACTCAGCAGCCAGAGAACGGGGCCCTTTCCCCTTCCAACCTCACAAACTCTTCCTTTGCCCACAAAACCGAGTCCCACTGATGGGGAAACTGTGTTTGTGCTTCCCAAGGGCGTCTCCTGTACCTGACCATCCCGGGAGGCAGCGGCAGTAGCCCGTGGCGGGGTGGCACCCATCCGCGTGGCTGCAGTCACAGCGCTCAGCGCAGTCCAGGCCGTAGGTACCGTCCTGTGGCAACGAAATAAAACACAACAACCCAGAGATGATGGCAGCTGGGAGTTAGAGGAGAGAAAAGTTGTGGTCAGCCCAGCCTGAAAAAGCAACCACAGATCTCTCCTGAATCTCCAGGCTGATGTTAATGTAAAACACTCGCGGCGTTTGGAACATGTCAGCATCCTACACTTTCGTTCTTTCATTAAAGAGGGGAAGATAAAGAATGAATTATGCTCTCTTGAAAAACACCAGACTAAAGCAATTAAGTCTCCTTTCTGCATCAAACCCTGAGATCTCTGCTTATGGGTCAAAATGGGTACCACACAGAGGCATAATTTTTAAGAAAATGAGTGAAAACCATTAAATTACAAGATACCTTCAGTGTGAGGTTCACTGCATAAATAACGCAAACAATCACTTTCTTTTGATTAGAAACATTTCTCTTTTGATTAAAAACATTTCTCTCTGCCCTACAACATATACTCCATCAAAGAGAGATAATCTTTGGCTGTTGGGACAGTGCACAAAACAAAATTTTTATTTTTACCTATGCAACATTTTTTGAACCAACAAGAGATTAAAGTTACAAGCTGAATCATCCTGTTGGTGTATTTCTTTTTTCATGGAAAACATCTAAACATCTGAATTTGCTTTTCACAGAAAATCAACCCAAGAAACTGAGAAGAGCAGATTCTTTACAATTTCCAAACAAGGAAAAGTATAACAGTACACTGATCTTGAATTAAAAGTGTCAGAACCAAATTTAAAAACTAACATGGAAAAAAGGCCACTATAATTTACTGTAATACTTCAGGGTTACCCACAGCAAAGGCAAAGAAGGGAAAAAAACATGTCCAGTTTAACCCCCCACCATTTACATTCAAGGCTAAAAAGTGGTGTCAGTTGCATTAAAAATCTATCATAATCATAATAAACCATAACCATGTATCAATAATCATAAACCTTAATAAAACCTGTATGAAAATTAATCTGCTGTTCTTTGATGTTCATGCATACATTCCAACCAAGTGCCACAGGATTTGGCTATTCAACTGCCAGTCTTCCAAGTCTAAAGCATAAGAAAATCTTACATTACTTTGGAGTAAGGAGCCTTTTGCTCATCTCAACAATACATTCTTATATGAAGAAAAAGAAAAGATTAAGCATTTCCTCTGCATACAATCAGATTTGGAATGAAAGGAAATCCTCAAATATGCTGCTGAAAAGCAGTATTTTTAGCCTGCTATGTACTTGGACTGAAGTCCAAACTGTAGTTCAAATCTTGAACAACAATCTGAGCAGTGATAATAATGTTCTTAAGTACAAATTGAAATACATTGATTTAAATAAAGTCTCTGCTCATATGTGAAAAACATTTCAGATAACTGGAAGTATTTGAATTATTTTTTTTTATAAATTGTTATATTTATTATTATTTGAATAAACAATTTCTGCTTATTCCCCCGCTCTGGAATTTTGAAGCAGAATTTGCATTTGAAATAGGTAAATGCTTATGGAGATGGTTTGATGCAGATGGAGAGAGGGAGAGGAAGACAGTGACCTTGGGCATGCTGAATTATCTGATACAAAAATGCTTTTAAGCTTTATTTTACTAAGTTTGGGATAGTAATGCAGCTGCTCTGAAACGATACATGTCTTTTTTAAATGTCAGTTTTGGAAGAGCAAAGGCAGCTTGGGAGGTCTCATCGCCCTCCAGAATCAGGCACTAAGTGGTAAACAAAGCTGTTTGAGAAAACAGAAGAATCAGTCTTCTGATGGAGATGCATTGTTGGAAACATTGCACAGGTGGTACTGATATCAGCCTTGCAGAATATATTACATTTCCTTTGCCACTTTACTCATTACAGGAGTGCTTAGTCTTAAAACCAAATGTAAACACCCAAAAAGTCACTCCTGAGTGTTCCTAGTGCAGTTCAGCAGAACAAATTCTCATTCAACACGAGGTGATTTCCAGTTTTCTGCTGCAGTTCAGCTACTCCCATTGCTCAGTAGAGCTTGTCCAAACTGAAAGAAGCTTAAATCAGATGTGGGAGGGGAATTTAAAAGGTTTGTGTTTACTTCAGGTGACTCCTTTGCAGTTACATCAAGCCAACAACCTGCTCTGCACTCGTACACTGCAAAAGTTAACAACTGACAGGGGAAAGGAGAAGAGCAGAAAGCAGTTTATTTTAATAATTAGTTTTGTTAAAAATTTCCCAGAAAATTGAAGTCCCTCACTGAAAACAGTGGACTCTGGGAAACCACATTTTTTTATAAAATATAAAATATTTGTCTTTTCTTTTTCTAGTGTTTGAAATATAATTGAAACTGAACAGTTACACAATAAAACAAATCCACTTGGAATTTTACTATTAAAAAACTTCTGAAATTACATATTTGAATTTATGTATTTTACTTCCCCAAAACTGCAGATTACAAGATGGAACAAAGCTGGTAAGGAGCATGCTATTGTTGTCACAATGATTTCTGATTTTCCAAAGTCTGGGAGAGAGTAGAAGTCAAAGCCCCAGCAGAAAAGCAAAGCCCTGTCATGGAACTGGGTGCTGAGAGTACATTCTCACATTTGACTGAGAAGGAGTGAAAATTCTTTATTCATACTCTAACACAGACATAAGAAAAAAAGTAATTTAAATGACATTATTTGGGGTGTATTTTTGGTATTTTTCTCTCAGTATTTATACTTGAAAGTAGCTGAACAGCAGCAGTTTGATAGCATTTGGTGAAGAAGTGTTAGGAGAATTGTTAGTGCCTGTCCCTGCACCCTGTTCTGTGCACTCTGAAGGGACTCATCCAATATTCTTCTACAAAACCTCAAAATTCAGTGGGATTATTAAACTACCTGGCAAGGGAGTTCACATTTCTCTCCCCTCCATCCTGGGGCACAGGTACAGGTTCCATCCAGAGCGTTGCAAGCCCCTCCATTAAGACACTGGCAGGTCAGGTTACAGCCCAGTCCCCACGTGCCACTGGGGCAATTTATGGAGCAATCCACACCATGCCAACCTGCCAAGAAAAAAAAGGGATTACAGCCAGAAATTAATCGGTTTTTTCCCCATTGCTCTCAGAGGATGCTTGCCTCTGCCTGCCATGGAGCATGTCTCTGAGATGGGCAATACTGGGGTAAAATTCACTGCAGGATTTATCAGCAGCTTCAGCTGAGGGCTTGTCCAGGTTGGAACAAAGGTGTTGAAGGGCACCTTGTAACATCTGTGCACAGCACACATCTGCAGGTGGGTGCCAACAAGCAAAAGAGACTGATTGAAGATCTGAAATGGAAATCGAGACATCTTCACTGAGAAGCTCTAAATTACATTGAGAGTGTTAAGGTGTAGCCTGGAAATAAATAGGAATATTTTCCCTAGGCTCAAGCTGTTGCTTTCATAATTGTTCCACCAGCATTCAACTCAGGCAGTCCTCTAATATGGTTTTAATAGGTATCTAACAAAAAAACAAACCAACAAAATCCCGTGAAAGTATTGCATAAATTGGATTCTTCAAGGAAATACAGAAGAGCTTTCAGAGGATTTCTGTACTTCTCTCCAAATACAAAAAGAAATGTAATGGAAAATAGTTCTAAAATGCAGCATTCACCACTGATCATGCCTGATAGCAATGGTTTGCAGACTGGATAGACTGGGATGTGAATAGATTTTTTAAAACGTGATCATCCATTGGATTCAAGAGGAACAATGTGAGGCAGTCAGTCACATATTACCACCACCAGTGACACAGGCCAAGTTTCTAATTTTGTACCTTGTTTACAGTAAGTGGAGGGTAAAAATAATTCTGCACTGAGACTGATCAATAGCCTATGCAAAACACATGCACAGAAATCAGGCTGCCTCGTGCTTCATTGATAACTTCAAATTTAGGGGTCATTTCAGGAAGAAATGTATTCTTTACAGTTTGGCCAGGAAATTGAGACACTTTCCCTCAACTGTCTTCCCAGGATTTATAATCTTCATTTGTTTACATGGCAAGTACCTATGCTCAGTTTCATTTTACTTTTTGCTGCCCTTTTTCATTGTAGTATGATTAAAACTGCATGAGATACAGGAAGATAGGATTCTGCATTGCCCAAGGAATATTTTTCTCCTCATGAACTAGCTGCTTTGCAGCATCTACCTGAACAAGGTTAAATGAGCCCCAGTTCTCTGGAAAGAGTAAAAGTTCCACATTTACTCCACAACTAATTTAACAGTGTCAGTCCCTGAAAAATTTAGTGACTATTTGTCTAGCAAATTCTGTTTAGATGGGATATTGGGAAGAAATTTTTCCCTGTGAGGGTTGGGAGGCCCTGGCACAGGGTGCCCAGAGCAGCTGTGGCTGCCCCTGGATCCCTGGAAGTGTCCAAGGCCAGGCTGGACACTGGGGCTTGGAGCCATCTGGGATAGTGGAAGGTGTCCCTGCCCATGGCAGAGGGAGGAACAAAAAACCTTTAAGGTCCCTTCCAACCCGAAGTGTTACCAAATCCTCCAAAGTCCTTGGTATAAATAAACCCCTCTAACACTGTTCTGTGTCAGCAAGTCAGGCATTAGTTTACTCCTGGTCAGGGTCTGTGTGTGTGGCTGACAAAATTCTGGCCTCCACACAGATGCAGACAAAAAACTTGCTCACCTATTTATACATTTTTAGCAAACAAAGAAATTATTATTCACTGGTTCTAAATGATGTAATTCTCTTTCATTACGTAGCATTCTATCCTCAATTGGTAATTGATTCCTCGCTTCTCAGGCTAATTAGTCTGTATTTTTTACACTTTTTCTTATCTTTTCCCCATGTAGGGAGTTTCCAACACACATATATGGAGTCTTTGTTATCTTGTTGTCTTCCTCATCTTCTGGTTTCTGCAAAATGTCTTTGTAGCCCATAAATTCTGCACTTCTTGTGTTCATTTTGAACAACACATCTCTCTCTCTCTCTCCCTCCCCCAGGCTTTGTTCACTGAGGCATATCAAAGTTAGCTAAGTAGAACTTGAAGTTTCAGTAACTTTTCCCAAGCTGTATTCCCACAATAGCTGCTTATGACAAACTTTGCTAAATTGTGGCTAAAAGTGATTCAAAACTAACACACTGCTTATATTGAACATACTGGCTATGATTAATTAAAATCAAATTATTAAGAGTAAATGAAAATCATTAATTAAAAAAAACAAAACAGAAAGTTACATAATTTCCAATTGTTCTGGGATTCTGTATGATTTTGATTAGGAATGCTGACATAAAATAAAGGGTACAACCCACAGACCTCCTGAGAGAGAAAAGAACATGCTTTCCTCCCTGAGAACATGTTTTCCTTGTTTTCACCTCCCAGAGCAGCAGAAACATCAAGTGTCTGTTTCTCATCAAGTTTCCTCTCCTCTACTTCAGAAACCCAATTTCATTTCACAGTTACAGAGAATTAAAATCAATCTGAGGAGACACTTACCTGCTTTGCAGGCACAAGAGCCATCCACAGGTGAACAGATGGCCCCGTTTTTGCAGCTGCACACGGAGGAGCAGTTCACCCCATATGTTCCAGGGAGACAAGGGGTACCACATGATGCACCCTGAATTATAAAAATAAAAATAAAGTCTAAAAACTATCTGAGGAGCCTCAGACAATACAACTGACTGAAGTGATACAAAAGCCAGAATTAATACAGCTCAGGCATGTCCTAGGCTGTCACTAAATTATCTTTAATTTAGGGGAGAGGGATACCTTCATGCTTTTGAAGTATTTTTAAGTCTTTTTAAGTATTAGTTTTCTATGATTTGTTGTGAGGGTTCAGGTCACAAAGCACCTGGTTAGATCAATGGGCAGTAATGAAGGAGATCTTTATGAAACCAAGACAATAAGAAAGCAGTTTAATGGTAAATTATGTGGGTATGTAAAGTACTTTTAAGAGCTAATTTGGCTGACGTTTTCAGTTATTACTTTTACAAGAACAGTCATACTGTAAAATGGTAGGTTAGCATCCAAAGCACATGTAACAGCAAATGTGTGTAAAAGTTGCAGAATAATCTGTCCTGAAGTATAAAAAGAATTGCTTTTGGCTGGAGTTTCTGGGGAAGGAGCTTGAGGAGCTGATGACTGAAACCTATCATTCCTCCCTTTACTTACACCTCAACAGCATGGCCTCATTCTTACCAACATCTTATAAAGCAAACAACTTCTCCTTCTAAAAATACCTTCATTTCAGCACTGAGAACCCACCAGAAATGTTGACTTTTCAGGGTCCAACAGCACAAGCAGCGCTACCCAAACACCCTCACTTTCCCTTTAACCGTGGCCGAGAAAGGACGGGGCGGCACCCTGAAGAATTTGTCGCACAACTGGGGCTGAAAAACTGTGAAACTGTGAAAGTGAGACCTCTTTTACCTTAAATCCAGGGGCACAGGTGCACCTCCCAGTGACGCTGTCGCAGTCAGCCCCGTTCTGGCAGCTGCAGATCTGCTGACACGACTCCCCGTAGAAGCCCGGAGAACACGTCTCGTTGCAGTACAGCCCAGACCAGCCTGGCTTGCAGGAGCATTCTCCAGACATGGGGTGACAGCTGCCACGGGTGGGGGATGAAAGGTTAACTCAGTAATTCAGGACTAAACATGCCATAAATATTATTTTCTCTCCACAAGACAAAAAAAAAAAAAAAAAAATAAAAAAAAAGGTGTTGCAGATGGGTTGCGTGAAGGGCCTTGTGTGAGACGATTTTACTTCCCAGAATGTGATTTGGTGTGTTTATATAAAAATATGTGCCAATTAAGACAGGAAATGGAACATGACACAGCATACAGACATTTTGGGAGGACATGGAAAGAAATGGAGGGCTATCATTCTTCTGTCTGTATTTGAACAGAAACCTTGCTGAAACACCTTTTTTACCATAAGACAGATATCTACGGATACAAATATTAAGAGGATGAAACCATTAAATTCCCCAGCATTTGTTGTTACATTCCCACTCTCTAACAGGATGATTTTCTTAACACTGCAGAAGCTCAGCAGCGAAACATGATCAAGAAAAACAGCATGGCACCATCCAACACAAAATAACAACACAGCAACCCATCAGCAGAGCAAGAGAACATTCTTCTCATTAAATTAGCTCGGAAGAGGACAACTGGAATCTTTCAGGGAATGGTACAAAACCATCAGCACTGGGCAGAAGCCAGCTATAGCATGAGAGCAGTGACCTTTTGGGGAGTATCTCCCCTCTCTGCTGGCCATACCTGGTGGCAGAGCAGCTGCCTCTGTACCTGGAACAGCAGTTTCATTGAAGGGCCACGCAGGCAGCTGCTGCCTCGTAACAAATGGACATCATCAGCTGTGCAAAGATATATAGGCTGGGAGAGGGGACACAATGGGGTGCTCTGTAGCCCTCTGGCAGACAAAGCATTTGCTTAATTCTCACCAAAGGAAAGCCTTGCTATCCAAATCCAGTGTATTTACAATGGGAAGACTGTTCAGAGATATTTGCCTCCCACTGATTGAAGTGAAGCTCCTTTAAGAGTGCTGGAAGGACAAGGAAAAAAAAAAAAGTCTTCCTCCAGACAAATTAAATGACCCATGACAAGAGCCTGGTTTTGCAAGACTTGCTGACTTTGTGTGGGGGTGTACTGGAAACTGAGTGTTTTTCTGACCATTTGAGAGTCTGAAAAAATACCTGCTGCACTTTTAGGTGCTGTAACATTACAAAAGCAATCTTTGAAAGAGCTGCAGTGTTACATGGGAACACAACATTGGCTGCAAGTGCTCTTGGATTTGAGGGCTGCTCTTGTCCAAGTAAGAGTTTAAAATTGCTGAAAACAACCATTGCTAATGAGGGAAGGCATGGACTGTGAAAGCTGGAATATCACCATGTATTCTGCTTTCTGCATATTTAATGCACACGCTATGGCACCATAAAAATTCATGGGTCTTCAGAATATTAAAATACCTTTGACAGTGTTGACACAAAGTGAGAAGAAAGGCCTTTTCATGCAGAAGTGGTTCAAAACTCATGAACAGCCCTGGTTATTTGTTACTTACGTGCACACCTGCCATGAAACAAGATGAAAGGAAACTATTCTCATATAAAACACAGGCAAAATTATGAAGACACATGATGCAGCAAGATAATCAGGTTTGTACCCTGCCCTAAATTCCTGTAGGACCCCAAGTTCTCATCAGTGGAAGAATGCAGAGCAGGGAAATTTAAAAAAAATAAAAATAAAAAATTAAAAAAAAATTAAAAAAATCCACAACTAGATAGTCAGGATAAGAACCAGAATATATTAATAACATAAATTCAGTAGCACTGGCACGTTTAAGACATGAATCCCAGCGTTCATGGGACAAATTCCTAAAAGATCCTGACTGGAAGTGTGGTTTGTTGTTGGGGTTTGTGGGGTTTTTTCCCCTTCCAGGAGAGGGGGAGCCCACATGCATGAGGAAGCACTGGATATGAGGCAGAGGCATTGATATTCTGTGCCCCCCAGTGAGTGTCACTGAGGCGTCCTTGCACACGTATTGACTGACGCCCAAATTAGTATTCCGTGATTTGTAATTAGATGTAGGAAGCCAAAGCACTTCTGGAGGTTTTTGATGGGTTCTCACGCAGTTATCTTAATTGGCAATAATGTTTAAATATTAAGGTAGGGAAATAAAGAGATGCTGAGAGATACTGGCATTATGTCCTCTTTTATTCCTGGTTGTCTATTCACACCTCCTGGAAATGCAACCCTACTCTGTACAGAGGCAAAAAAAATTATTTGTGGGTAGTGAATATTATGTATTTGAATGACCTAGATGAAAAGAATGATTTTTATATGCTTCATTTATGTGTTTTGCTTTTAAAATATCCAACCAAATTGTGCATCACCCTAAAAAATAAACATAATATGAATAAGAATAAAATCTCCATGAAAAGCTCTTGTATCTATGCATACAGGCCCATTAGAAAAATGGAAAATTAAAAGGCCCTAATCTTTACTTTAAAAATAGAGCCAAACTACATGGACAAATACATGAATTCCACCAATAAAACTGCAAGCAATCCTACACAGGTATCTCAGAAAGGGCATGAGACAAAAAAAAAAAAAAATCCCCACTAGTGCTCACATCATGAATAAATCTTAACTTGCAGCCTGAACTGCACCAAGGGTGCTGGTACAAGGCTTTTACCTGTTGCCGTCCTCTGGGCCCCTCAGACAGATTAAAATCTCTCAAGTGTAGCTATTTTTATGCTCTACAAAGCATTTAATAAAGGCTGCTGGTACAACCAAAAGCAAGGAAGGGCTTGCCTTTCATCTCCAGGAGCTGCCATCGACCAACAGCAGCAGCAAAATCCCTACAGCTTATCCTACCCAAAAATTCAAATAATGAATTATTGTCAAAGCTGTTTTGATGCCATCTTTTTGTCAATCATAAAAGTAATAAAAAACCAAAGAAGGAGCATTTTTCAGCAATGTAAGTGTAGAAGTATGTGAAGAAAACTACTAAAAACATAGTTGTATTCTGTAAGTTACATACATCTTCTTTAGAGCAGGATTTTTTAGAGCTAAGCATATTTTTAAAATTAACCTTTAGTTCATTTCTGTATTGATTAATACAAATAACCCAGAGCTCTAAGCCTACCAATAGCTCCTCTTTGAGGATATCTAAACCAGTGATCACACCCAGATGAAAAAAAGCTTTTATGGTATCAAGGGCCCCCAGAACAGAACCCCAGACCTACAGACACATGAAGTTTACTTGCAGAAGGAATTCCACCCCCTTCTTTTTCGTGCCCTGGTATTACTTTGCTGCTAAATGGATTAGTGCTGTGAAGTTCCTCAGGCTAGAGCCAGGCCAAGCAGTGTTTGTGGCAGGCAAGAGAGGGCTGAGGGTGTCCCCCGACATGATTTAAGAGTTGCCTCCTGGCTGACTGACATCAAGAGGTGAGGACAGCCAGACACAAATGGCTTCCAAAAAGATTCCCCAAAGCCTCAACTGTCCACAGGGAGTTTTATCTTCTTCTTCATTACCCTGATTCCTGCTATTTATGGTCTTGGTTACCTGCTGACCCAAGGGTAAGGAACTTACATGTATGTAAAATTCACTTGTGAAGCAATGAAGATATTTGTTTTTCTCACACATCACGATGCTCTGGCAAATATGTTCCAGCACCTTCAAGGTTGTTAAGTGCCTTTGGATTTGTCATTCAGGGGGGGAAATGTCCCAAAAAAACCAGACCAGTCAAATGCTGTTGTTTACCAATGTGAACATTTGTGATCTGATTTGACCACGAGCTGTCTCTTCCAGTGGTATAAATGAAGGAGCAGCTGTGTGGAACATGAATCAGAAGTAATCCCTGTAATATTAGAAATGGTATACAGTGCAATGCATTCCTGTCAAACCAGGCTGCTGCAATGGTCTGCAGACAGATTTTTCAGGGAAGTAGCTAACAATATTTCATAACACAATATTATTTAGTGTGCTTGCCTAGTTTGAGAGCTGGAGGGCCTTGCATTATAGTGCCATTTATTCCTGAACACACTGCCCAAATAATAAACTGGTTGATTTTACATCAAAAAAACTCTGTATTTTTTTCAAGGTATTTCAGGCAAATGGGATGAGCAGAAGCACAAGTACACAACTGTAAAAGTATATGACAGGAAGGGGGATAGAATTCAGTTTGTTATCACACAGTTTGTCAACAAAAGGTGTGTTGGACAACTCCAACAAACCACAAAGTAAGTTTTCACAGAGAATTAAGACAATAGCTATTTCCATTCACAGATTTAACATCACTGCTAAATTCTGGCTAAAGGATTTTATTTTGTCTATGAGAAAAAGTGCATGTTATATTAATGTACAGCAGCATTCTATGTGACACTCAATAATTCCTGTAAATTTCCCCCCACAGCTACTTTCAGCAGCAAAAGTCCTTGTCCAAGGTACTGTTAATAGTAATGCAATTAAGTGTAAGTGAATGCACAATGACCACAGTATCTAATCAGAAGAACTGTTTTGTAACAAGAGAAAGCTGTCCACAAGTGTTCTATAAATATACTGGCTTGCCTCAACTGACATCTGACATCCCTCCCTCACAGCTGAAACTCTGTCTCCAAATAACTAGTTTTTATCTTTTCATAACAATATGCCCAAATGCTGTCAAAATCCATAAAAACTCAAAAAAAAATAGGGCTCATTGCTTCCTGAGTAAGGAGAGATGTGTAAAAGCTAAGCTATTGGGAAAACTATTTCTCATTTGATTTCCAGGGATCAGATTTTACCTGCTCCTTTGAAAAAGCAGTTAAATGACAAAAAATGTACTTTTCAAACCCAGATTTACAATAGTTATGGGTTTTGAAATTCTGTACTGAAATAGTCACCCAGAGCAATTATTATATACAGAGAGAGACTGAGGGAGAGGAATGTCCAAGCTTCTCATGCCCAACTCAGAGGACTTCACACATCCATTGATTTCAATTCAGTTATTTCTCATCTGCAGTAAACCAGAATATGTGAGAGACAGCCCATGACTATATGCAGTGAACAACATAATGATTTATTCAGGTGGCAAACACAGATAAAGGTCATGTGCATATGATTTGTCTTAGTATTTATTTCATGGGTCAAAGACCAAACACAGCAGTGAACATTATGATCAAAATATGCTTGCAAGTAAAAACTAAAAGCATCTTTTGGGTTGGTGTTTTCTTTCTCACTGTGGCCATGGAACGTCAAATACAAGTCTGTAGCTGCTCCAGTTTGCATGAAAGTATTAGAGAAACCAGGAAATAACCCCTTTTCAGGTTACATTTGTATTTCTGTGTTTCACTTAGGAAAAACAAAGCAGGGCAGAGGGTGCAACGCCTACCTCCAGGTGTTGGGCATGTGGCAGGGACACTTCTTATCACACTTGAGGCCATAAATTCCCTCGGGGCAGAGCCTGGTTTCACAGTGCTGCCCGGTGTAGCCTGGCTCACAGAGGCAGGCACCATTGATGTGGTAGCACTTCCCACCGTTCTCACACTTGCAGGTCTCTGCACAACGCAGCCCGTAGCTCCCCACTGGGCACTCATCCTGGCACCTGTGAGGTAAAAAAAAAAAAACCCAAACAAACATCCCCAATCAACAATCAAAAAAATGGTTGTATTTCCCATAAATGACAGCTTATGGAGGTTTAAAGGAAATAGGGTTTATGAGGAATGTCTTCTGCTGGTCAGAGACGTCACTTAAGTAAGAGCAAAAATGTGTGTAAACCAGAAAAACCTTCAGGAGATCAAACCCCTTCTTTTCATCTGATTTTTCTGACAGATGAAAATGAAAATCAGTAAAGACTGGAGTTTAACCCACATGGGGAATGATTTTTGTTGCTGCTTAAGGAAAATATATCTTAAGAAAGAGAGTTCTTCACCAAACTTTTCCTCCTCTCATTCACAGTTTTAAGAAGATATACACTTTTGCCAACAGATTTATTTCTTTAAGTTTTTATAGATGGAACATGTTGTTTAACCTAAACATCAGTCTGTATCTTTAGCCTGACTACTAGAATACAAAATTTCAGTACCCTGCTTCTCAAATTTGCAAATCATTAACTAATGATTTTCTGGATAGTAATTTCATTTGGCTGTGTCTTAAGATTTTGATGTTTTCAGCTTTGTCTTTCCTGTGTTCTAGAAAGGAATTGTTAAATTCTGATTGCCAGTCAAGTTACAGACTGTTAAAAATACTAGTTGATAATATAACACACTATTAATGGGGTGGTTTTTTGTTTTGGGGTTTTTTCCACTGTTTTTCTTATAAATTTGTTTTATTGTTTTGGTTTGTTTTCAGGTATGACAAGTGGTTCATTACATGAGAATTTAAAAGACACATGATACAAGTCACTGCAAAATGTAACAGAAATTAGCAGAGCCCTCCAACTGAAGTAAAATGGGTAGACATGTTCGTTTCATGCTTCTGCAGTATTTTTCTCAATATGTTGCTGACATCCAGAAGTTTCAAGTTATTTGTAACTCTGTCCTAACTGAAATCACCAATAAAATCTTATTTTCTCCTGGTAGCCTAAGAATAGAGCTAATTACCCTGTATCAATATTTCCTGATTTAAGCTATACAAATAAAGCCGTGAAAGAATTCTCTTCAAATGCCAACCAGATAATCCCAGCCAAACTAGACAAAACTTAACCTTGAATTTTTAGGTTTTTTTAAAATTCTTTTAAAATTTAACTTGCAAAAACCATCCCTTCAGAGGTGGTGTGTATGGGCTACCTCAGACACTGCCCACACAGTTCTCTGACGTTTTTAAGGACCAGTCTACAACCTTGCCATTGACTCCTTCCTGCCCTTGGAACCATCTTGAGAAATGAAAATTGAAAATACAGCCTCTTTTGCAGGAAAAGAGGGAGGCTCAGATTTGCAAACGTGATCGAAACTGCTGCAAACTGCAAGGCATTTCAGATGAAAGTCTGAAATTACTACAACATGAAAATATTAATTTTCAATTACAATATTAAATTATTACAATATGGAAAATTTAATTACTTTTAGAAACACCAGTGTAGAGGCACTGTGTAGATACTTGTGTGGTTACTCCTTTGATTCTCCCCTGGAGCCCCTGTCTGTGTCTGCCTAAATGCATCTACCACCTTCTGCACTGTTTCTTCACAGACACAAATATAACTTTGGCATGCAAATGTCTCTGGACTAATTATTCCTCTTCTTCTTGAGCTCTTTTTCCACATTATGTCTGGCAGAGCACTTCCCACGTCCTGTGAAGGTTCATGTGTGCATATGGTTACAATACCCACAGCTGCTGGCAGAGATCCCCTGGACTGACCCCAGTGATCAGGCTGCTGCTGACTCCTGCAAATGAGTTGTGTGCTGCTTAAAATACACGCAGGAAAACGTTCTTTCATCGCTTTCCACTGCCTTCAAGAGCGATGTCTCACACTGCTATCTTTCCAATCTGCCAAACTCAACTCATACAGCCATCAGAAGATTAAATTTTTCATTTCATTCGAGAGGAGCATTTTTAGGAGACAACTCTCCGGCCTGCAGCCTTTGAAGAGGGACTGACCGAGCCTCCCTCGCTGCTGTGAGTGCCAGACATCTGCACAAACCCACCAGCCTCCCTCCTCACCCCTCCACCACAGCACAGGCTGCACCATTCTGCAAGGCTCTCCAAGGGAGGAAGATCCACAAGAAGTGCCAGAGCACAGCAGGAAAACAGTGAAACCCCGCAGTTCCTTCACAGGAAGTGTTCTTTCACATGGGCTTCCAACTTGCAATCCGGCATCAGCCGAGTGACACGGCAAGCATTTTGTCACCAAAATTAGCACTTTTGATCATGTCTCAGATACTTCCATTGTTCTTTCTACCAGCTTCTGAGGTTCCCCTGCTGTAGCTGAGCCCTCCAGGCTCAGCAGCCTGGCAGGAGTGGGTTTTCCTTACCGTTCCCCTGTGTAGCCCGGGCTGCAGTGGCAGTGACCCGTCACCGAGTCGCAGGTCCCTCCGTTGTGGCACTGGCACTCCTGTGAGCAGTTCTTCCCAAAACGACCCTCAGGACAAGGCTGACCACACACCATGCCCTGTGAGTGCAGGAGAGAAATCTCAGAGTTGGGACTGCAGCTTGAATGGACAAGGAGAAAACGAGGGAAGGTCAGGGAGATCCTGTATTTACTCTCCCAGTGCTGATCTTGGAAATGCCAGACCCTTCTCCAGCTTTAAATTTGGGACATATTCCAGCACTGGAGGAATAATCTTCTAGGATTTCCATGTTGGAAGTAAAAGCTCATGAAAAATACTCTTTCTAAGCACCTGTAAAAACACACTTGTAAGACTAACTGATGTCAAGCTCTTCCCAGTTTATTTACCAGGATTACTATATATCAATACACCCAGAAATGCCCTCAAGTGAATAGAGGCTCTAATGCCCCAATTATTCTACTTTATAGTAACTTGGGTATTTTTTTCTGATGAATGAAAAAGCTGTTTGCAATTTCACTTAGAGAAGGATATCCTAAAAGCTTAAGTAGCATGATTGCTCCTTTCAGTGGGTTTCGAGTTTCTGCACTGCCTTTTACATCCTTGGAATTAATCACACCTGGGTGGTGAGGGAAACATCAGAACTTAAGACTTTTAGGAAGCCATTTCAAGAAAAAGGTATTTACAGGCATTTAATCAGACAAAAGACATCCAGGTATTTCATCTAACACAAGACCCTGCAGAATTTGCACCTGGCTACTTTAAAACTCCTGTACAGGAAAAAAAAAAAAAAAAAAAAAAAAGTTTAACTGACAAAATAGTGTTTCACGGAATTGAAAGCCCTACAATTGTAATTTATACTTAAATAATTACTTGGAAAATTAGTCAAAGGCCTAAATAATCATGTATTAGTTAATACGCACTAGTATAAAATTTTCCTCACTACTTCATGTGCTATATATCTCTTTTTTAGTAGCTGTGTATAGGGAGATAAAGGGAGTTAGGAATTTTTGCAAACATTGTATTCCAAGACCAGTAATTTTGCTCTCCTAGCATGAAATGCAATAAAAAGTAAAAATGGCCATATTCCAAGCTAGGTAGTCGGGTGCTCTGCTCAAATTGATAACCACAGATTGTATTTTATAGCATGCTCTCTAGTTGGTGAAAAACTGGCCTCTGCCACAGGTTCTTCTCAGTATAATACAGTCACAAGGTAATTAAACCATCAGTAAATGTGAATTTTCACCCAAAATAAACATTTAAATGGAAAATAATATCAAATGCTCACAATCAGTATTATCAGCAAATGTATTTAAAGAATTTATCTGGGCCTTGATCACCTTCTAGCTGCATTATTTGCCAACTCAGAGCAGGCAGCCTGATAGCAAGGGAAGGCAATTTGCAGCTCCAAGGTCAGGTCTTAATTCCCTGCCCTCTGATAAAAGGGAAAGAAGCCTAAAGATAATGTCAAAGATCTGATGTTCCATCTCCTCCCCAGCAGTGAACACATATGCAAAGGTTTGGGCTTTTTTTCCACACATACTTGACATTCAAAAATGGGCACAAACCCCACTATTAACAAACACAGTGGTGTCACCTCCCTGTAATATCAACCTACATGGAGAAACCAATGACTTGCAGGCAAGATCTAAAGGATATTGCCTTGTCACAGCACAACCATTCCTTTTGCTTCCCAGAATCTGATATAGTTAAAAAGGCAGTGCAGAGCTGGAGCATTTTCAGTAACAGATGGTTTCGCAAGCATTTTATTTCAGTCCCTTATGCTAAAATATGTTTCTCATTACTCCTGGCTACAAGCAGACTGCATTTGCTATCCTCATTTGCTACCCTTTTTTTTTTTCTTTTCCCCCCTTTGAGATGTACAAATATGGAAGTTTTGGGGGGGTTTTTGGGGGGTTTCAGAGCTCATTTTTTACCATCCATCCCGGCGGGCAGGAGCACTCCCCGGTGATGTGGTGACAGACGCCTCCGTTCTGGCACGGGCACCTCTCCTCGCACTGTGGGCCATGCTTCCCGGGGGGACACAGGTCCTCACAGCTGTGCACAGGGTGGGGACAGCACAGACACCCATTACCACAGGCCCCAGCTTTGTTTTCAGTGCTATCATCATCAGCTCCTCCAGCCAAAATTGTGGAGCCCAGAGAGCAGCGTGACACAGAGGGATGCGCACCGAGCGTCGTGCGGCATCCACACAACGGATCTAAGGAAGCAGACCTGGCATTCTAGGAATCACTGCTCCCAAAACATCTCTTTATACACAGTCTGGCACTCATTCAGTGCTGCTGACACAGCTCTGGAATGACCAAGGCCAAACAACTCCATGTTTCAATGCCATTTCCCAAACCTGTGATGGCCAACAAGAACCCTCTGCTGCTCCTTTTCGTGCATTTTTACCCGTCTGGGTCGACGCTTTATTTCCTCTTGGCCGCACATCTGAAACGCGCCCTGCAACGCTGGTTTGCCCAAAACTGCTTGCTCAGCATGGAAACTCACCCCAAACTCCTCCAAACTCATACCCCACCGCCCCAAAAAGCGACACAGCCACTTAAAGGCACTTACAAGGCGCCGGTGTATCCGGGGGGACACCTGCACTCCCCGGTGACGTGGTCGCAGGTGGCTCTGTTCTGGCACTGGCACTTCTGGTGGCACTCGTTGCCGTAGGAGCCGGGGTCGCAGCGCTCCTCGCAGCGCCAGCCCTTGAAGCCGGCGGAGCAGTGGCAGGCCCCGGTGATGGGGTTGCACAGGGCCCCATTCTTGCACTGGCAGCGGCTGCTGCAGTGGGGTCCCCAGTGGTCGCTGTCGCACGCTGGATGGGCAGAGGGAGGAAAAGCGCGGCGGTTTTAGAGTGATTTTTTTTTTGGGCTCCACTGGAGGTGCTGCGAGCTGGCCACGCAAGTTATGGAATGGAGATTGTTACTCCTCTTTGGTCCTAAAGGATCGTGGCAGGCAGGGCAGACTTGGTTTTTGAGATTCATGCAAGTGATTCTTCCCGAGAAAAGGCAAGATTATAAAACACTGGGAACTAAATGCAAGCTCGAATCTCTTAATTCTCAAAACTCTTCATTGTGACTCTCCGCCATCAAACCATGAACTCCCCTTTACAGAGGGAAGTCTAAGTTTAAAAAATGTAGTCTAAATCCAACAACAACTCTCTGAATCCCAAAAGGAGGTTGCAAAACTTGCTTAGGGTAGATTTATGATTTTGGGCAAATCAAAGAATTCCTACTTGTTCAGCTAATTGCAAATAATTCCTTTGCAATCTTGCAATATGCTAATAGGGCAAAAGGAGACATAAGAAGCACTTCAGCAAGCAAGAGGAAATCAACAATTACATGGTTAAACTTCATCTGGATGTTAGGAATTTGGTTATCCAGTGTGTCTTTACAATCATTCAAATCCATCTTCTCTTGTCTGCCCCAATGCATCCCACTGAAGCCCCATAAGCAAACCATTCAGAGGGTATTTCAGCATCAAAAGAACTTAATGTTAAGGAAGAAATTTTATCCTAAGAAACACAGGAGTTCTGTAAAGAGCCAGAAGATTAGGGTCACCTGGAGTTCAACAGGAATGTGTTAATCATATGGTCAAATGGTCTGATTTTATTTTTATGTTCTGTTGATAACAGCAGCACAATGGGAAAGCCTCAATTGCAGTGACTGTAAGCCCAGGCTCTCCTCTTGGAGACTGACAACCATTGTTCTCCCAGTCTTCTCCTGGGGCAAAAAAGCCAGGCAGAGAACAGGCACACTTTCCTAGACTAATGCAAAGTAATTCAAGAATGCTCCTCAGGGTAGAAATTATTCAGCTGTAAGAGCTGTTCACCCAGGCTACACAAATAAAAAGGAATTAGGGTCTTTTCAAGAATCTACTCCTTAAGGTTGGTTTTTTGGTTTTTTCTTTTCTCCAGGATAGGTCACTAGAACATGCATCCATAAATGGAGATATTGTGAGCACTTACACACAATAAAACAGAGAGCAACAGAAAGTAGTGTTATGTGTTATAAACACCCAGCAATGCTGCTGGGCTGTAAGAACAACTGCCCATCTTATTATTATTGGCCTTTCTCTTTAAAGATGTGTTGTGGACAAACAACAGGTCTACAACAGTTTTGTAACGTGCTGCTCCCTACAAATTGCCTCTTGCCGTGATAACTTCCAACATTTTCAACGTGTCTGCACAGAGTAGAACATATAATCCTCCTCCTCAACTAGCTATTTTGGGATATAAAAAAGACATGTATGGCTTTCAAGATGCCTGAGAAACTCATGTCTTCTGTCATGATAGAGCAGAAACCCCTATTTTTTTTTTAATGTTTTTTAAAAATTAACACATTAGTCTGCTGATGAAAGTCTTATTCCTTTCAGACAAAATTTCAATTTCTGCCATTCCTCAGGGAAATATTAATTAATAAATCAGGCAATTAATAATTTTTTAAAACTCCAAAACCCAAAAAGCCCTGTCCAGGCATGTCTGATAGAAGGGAGAATTCAGACTGATTGCCACACCACAACTGCTCCAGTGCAGAGCTCAGGCAAGACCATGCCCTGATGGGACTGGCAAGAGAAGATTTATTCTTGGTTGGTGAGAGGCTGTGCTCTTTTACCAGCTGCTGGGAATAGGGTGTTTGGTGTGGCCACCAACATTCCTGCAGCTTCCTGAAGACCCAGTGTAACAAATCTGTGAGCCAGAGGGATCAGAAACTTCTACCAAGCACCTGCCACTGCATCCAGCACCCAGCCTCACTTGAGGAGGATACACTGCACTGTGCATAACCATTAATTAGCCTCCTGGCATGGCCTTCTCATTATGTTCACAGGAAATCTTTACAATAAAAGCACATCCAAAGGCTGGCAAGGGGATTCTCAGCCTCAGGACCATTCCCCTGGCAATGACCAGGTGAATGACAAACACTTCACAATCTTTCATTATATTCCCCAGCACAGTTTTGCCACAACCCCTCCCAAAAGGTCTGTCACCAACATGTGACTTATGGGAAGAACTGTGGAGAAATGTGCAGAATTAAGGGGAATAAATAATAATACTGAACAAGATGGATAAATCACTCATTTTACCTCTGTGTCCCCTGACTGATCATCAGTAATATTCTCCATAGGAAATCAGAGTGATTTTTCAGAAACTGATGCTCAGTTTAGTACTAGAAAAGAAGAAGGCAAAGGGTAGAAATGTTTCCTGTGGCAATTTTGGATTACTTAGAATTAGTTTTGGAGCTTAAATTTACCAATTATTACCTCAGACTATTTCTAGCATTCAGACACTGAGAAAGCTGGGCTGGAAGTCACACACATCTGCTAATTTGGTGGAATGGGATAGTCTTGGAGTTCATGGCTACTGCCAGGCTACAGAGTGTCAGCTGGAGTTTAAGGAGGAGAGCTGTGCTGGCTGCAGCCAGGTCACAGGCACACATGCACAGGGCACACACAGGCAGCTGCAAAATCCTCATACACTGATTTTCTCAACAGATCCAGGGCCGTCATACCACAGCTCTCAGCACAAGGAGAAAGGGGAGCAACAGAAAGGCAAGAGAATGTTCAGAATAGTTTCAGCATAAGGATTGTGCATCTCAGCCCCAATCACTCCTGCAAAGTCTGAACCACTCAGAGGTGGTGCAAAACCCAGCCAGTAAACCAGCACTAATTTTCTGTGTTGATCCTTACAGAACTGTTTTTACATGGAACACCTTCACTACAAAAGGCCCTCTTTGCCTTTCACATGGTTTTTTTATGTTTTAAACAGAAGACTTACTATACCTGTCAGCTTTTGTATCAGATTCACAGCGTCCTTTCTGCCTTCCCCTTATGCAGTAGGGAAAAAACCAAAATGAACATAAACACTACTTTTAACACTGTGGTATTAATGTCACATCTTCTTAAAATATTTTCCTTTCATTATTCATCTGGGAACATCTTCTTTGTCACCACAGCATGCACGGTGCACATCACACAATGCCACAGACACAGGGAGGAAAACTTTGCTCTCTCCTTTGGTTTGTTGAGCAGAAGTAGGAATTCACCTTTGGAATAAGAGCACTGCACTGCATAAATTCTGTTTGACATGAGCACTGTGGTAAGACTCTCTAAGGCTATGCAGGTCTACCACGACAAAAACTCTTGCTGACCAAGTGATTTGAAAAACAGGGAGAATCTTAAGGATTAAATGGCAAAAAAAATCCCACCTTCTAGAAGAAGCTGAAACCCGTGATGGAAACTGCTACCAATTTGGGGCCTTTTGTAGCATCTTTGAAGATGTAAGGTTCTCCTGTATAGCATATGATTTCCTTGTAAAATTACTGTAAAGCATGTTGTTATTGTGCTGGGCTAAATGTGGTTTTATGCAAATGGTTTTTGTGATTTACAAACTGAAGTGGTGGGAGCCTGGATATTTTAATTTTTTTTTTCGTTTTTTTTTCTAAGAATCTGGAACATGTGTAGAATTTGGCAAGTACTTTATTGCTCTTTATATACAAAAAACACTTTTAACTAAATATGGCCACACACTTGTGTGTTTTTTTCCCTGCTTTTTAGAAATGTTGATTTCATTAAAGGGCAACACAAAAAAAAGTGCAAGTCCCAGTTTATTCCTGATAAACCCACCTTGACCACCTAAAATTCTGCACTTCTCTAAAGGTTGGCCTATAATAAGAAACATATAAGGCTATCAGATCAAGCCAAAGAACAGAAGAAAAACCTCCTTAGAAGCTCTAACATGCAACTACCTTTTAACTATGCCACAGTTTCCCTTATAACTTCACACTGAAGCCAGACAATGTTTATTGAAATGCTATTTTTAAAGATCACTGCTTTTTGTGCCATTGGGGAGGGAGAAGAACTACAGCAAAACGAAGATTTACGGTCCTTGCTGTCAGTTTCTTGCAGGTGTCTCATATGCAGCACCAAGACAACTAAATGAGATTTTAGTCTATCTTACCCATCTTTCTGCAAGACACATTGCAGTGTGTTCCTGGAAATACACACTGCTGTTTGAAAACAGAGGAGATCCTTATCACTCAATTAGGCTTATGTATTTTTATGGTCTTCTAGAAAAACTGAAAACAAAATTCCCTACCACAGACAGCAGGGAGTGAATACTCCCTCCCCTGGAATGTAATATTGTGAAGTATAAATTTAAAATAACCTAACACTGGCAAATATACATATTCCTACCTATCTGCCCTCAAAACTCCCAACCCAGTGAAAGGTGATTTTCCTTGCTTCAGCAAGTAAAACAAACAAGCTGTCCACAGCTTCATCGTCCCTCTCCTCTCCTCTCCCTCTCCCTCTCCCTCTCCTCTTTCCTTCCCTTCCCGCACCTTCCCTTCCCCTTTCCCTTTTTCCTTTCCCTTTTTCCTTTCCTTTTTCCTTCCCTTTCCTTACAAACAGCCAACCATAGATGGTGTGAGTAAAAAAAAGACAATATTGAGAAAACTCTGATTTATCCAGAGAAGTATCCCACTGAGAGTCTTATTACTACAAACAAAATTGCTAATCCCTGGACATGCCCCAGGGTGTGACCTCCAAGAGTCAACAGAAGGGAAATCCATGGATTTTTCTAAGCAAAAAAATGACAAAAATATGGATATTATCACTAATCTATACTCACATCACACCTACTGTAAAATTTAGAGAGTGCTCTTGAAACTACTCTCTGCTATTTCCATCTGCAGATCTAAATGGATTGCATTTGTTTCCCTTAGGATATTCCTGCAGGATAGGAAACAGATAATAATTCTCCCAATTGGAATTTAAGCCAAGTAAAAATAAATTCATGCCGATTTTGAAAGCTATAAATACTCAAAGTGTGTTTCAAATTTGACAAGATGCATTAAGCCCATGGTGACATCAGCCTGTCTGTCAGCCTGGACAGCAAATGTGGAACATGGCAAACAGAAACTTCAGAGATGAGTCAAAAAAGCCAGGAAACAAAGCCAGCTACTCTGAAAACTAGAATAAAAACATCCTGCAGAAAATCTTCAAAGTATTATTTCATAAAACCATGGGTTATTCTCCATGTTTTTTGTTTTTTTTTTTTATTTTGTTCTGTTCTAATCATATCAAAATGCTATGAAAATGGCACATGCATATTAAAAAACAAATAATCTCTTTTTTTTTCCTTCAGAGAACCACACATAATAATTATAAAATACCATTTTCTTTTACTAAAAGACCTACTTTACCTACATCCCAGTCACAAAAATGCATGGAATTTCTTTTTTTTTTTTCCAGAATGCCATTTCTATTGGATCTGGAATTTTCTTTCAGTCTTTTGTTTCTATCTCATTCCATTTATTATACTGTAGGCCTTTTACCCTGTGGCGTCTTTTTCATTGTTACTTTTTGTTTTGTGTATAAGAAAGGATTTTTATTCAAAATGCTAAGCTTAAACTTAATTCAGGGGGTTTTCTTGTTTACTTTATAAAAGCCTTTTGATCCGTGAAGTGGAAGAACAATGGAAATGTGTTTTTCAGATCTTATGAAAGGCTGGAACTATATGCCTTTCACATGCCATAAATTTCCAAGACTCTTTAAAGTGCTTTGGACAGCAGAACACAAGGATGGATAATTGATAAGGAAAACACACACAGATGGTTGTTGGTATTTGTTTTATCACATTACTGAGATAAAACCTGTTAAAAATAATTATTATTATAGGAAAAAATTTAAGAACTTTCTTGTACTACATTCTGTCTGTGACCCCAGTTTTGCAGAGATGTCCTTGTAGGAACCATAAGTTAGCTGTTTGTTGGTTGGTTTTGGGTTTTTCTGTTTTATTTTGGTTTGGTTTTTTTGCAATGACTTGAAGGTCATCTTAGTTGTGCTTTTTAATGAGCCACAAATGGTATCCTTCACATCCTTGAAAACCTACGAAGTGAGCCACTGAAAATATATAAGCCCGCCAATATGTAAGGCAGATTGAAATGAAAACAGCACTAAAAATACTTATGCACTGTTACTAGGAAAAAAAACCCCAAACCCACAGACTTTAGTCAAAAAATCAGCTTAGGCAAACAGTACAAATTACTAGGTTTCCAAAATGGTGAAAAGCAGAAATGAAAAGTTTCTCTGGTCCAGAAAATATTTACAAAGCATCAAAACTATTACCATTTACTGGAATGCCTTCCTTTAAGTAAATCTCAACATAAGTAAATTTAATAACTCTGTTTCGCAGAAGGCAATTTTTTTGTTTCTACTTTTGCCTAAAGACCGATCCAGTACTTAAGCAAAATTCTGAAGCGTGGCCATAAAATCTATTAATTTCCCTAGGACTTCCAAACCAAAATGGTCACAGTACCAAAAATATGCTAAACATAAGAATATTATTATTTCAAATGCACAGTTGTACTGCACCTCTACACAAGGAGAGGTGCTATGCAGCCCTGGAAATTTTGATGCCACCTACCACAGTGACACTGTAGTGACTGTGAAAAATGAATGCGATGGCAACTTCCATGAAATATCTGTTTTTCCTATTTGCACCTCATCTGACTTGCTGGTGGGTTAGTTTTTCAACTCAAAGGTATCCAGCCTTCTTAGAGAGGAAAATGAAGTGTTCAGCTGGAAAAAGTGAGAAGTCAGTTGGGGGAGTTACAGCAGCAATAATTATAGAAGAATTACGGGTAGTGAACATAGGGAAGATACATTAAATATGAACAGGTTCAATTTAAGATTGTTCATGACCCGCTGGCACGGGAGCTGGGCTGGGGGCAGTTCTGCACTACTTAAATAAACTATTTCTCTACATTTTCCATACAAGTAAACAGCTCTCTGCCAGGATACTCTGTAGGTTTGCCTGTGTGCTTACCAGCTCCCCAGTTCTGGGAACCAAGCCTTCCTAATGCAAGGATGTGGTTAAAACCAGAACTCATTTCTGCAGCCTGCTGGATGGCCTGGAAAACTCAGGGATGAGCTAACCCCCTAAGTGTGTCTTGCAAGCTGCATTAGTTAAAAATGCTTTTGACAAAGGAAAAAGGAAAGCAATGCCCTGGCAAAAAAAAATAAATAAAAAAAAAATTAAAATAATAATAAAAAAAGCTCAGTTTAGGAGGACTCTGTGCCATCAAAGTGTGCAAGGTGGTTCCAGGCAGGTACCACACAGGGGCTGCGTCACTTGGGGTGCAGTGGAAAAGTCACACATCCACCCCTGCAGGGTTAAAGGAAACCAAGGGCTGCACTGGGAAACTGGCACTGCCTGTGGCTCACGTGAGTGTCTCACACACATTAATGCCAAGGGATCCAGTTTCTGCCATGGCCTGCATCTGCCAAGTCCCATGAAGAAAACAGAGTGATTTTCACGGAATTTGCGAACTTTACAAAACACCCATGGCTGTGAAGGAAATCTGACAGTAGCAGAGCTACTGTAGTTTAAAAGTTACCTTAATAAGCCCATTTAAAGGTAAAGGTTTCTCTGAGGTGCCAAGCCTTAAACCTGAAGCTTAAAGTATTAAGGAAAAATCCTATTTTCTTCTCATGTTTTACAAAACCCTGGAGACAAATTATGTCTTATTATACCATTTTTTCTACTCCGATGCCTTCAGACCATAGTCCCAATAAAGCTCTACTAATCAACAACAGAATCAAATTACAAATTAAAACTCAGTCATTCAAACAGATCTCAAGATTACTGCGGCACAGTAAAAATGGAAGAATTCTACTCCCATTTTCATGAACAATCCTGACCATGCTTTAGTCATAAACCAAGGACATGTCATTCCCTTTTTTGCTTTACCACTCATGCCAGCTGCGGGGATCACAAGGCTATAACCATTTCAGACAAGTCAGTGTAATATTGATTTTTGCCTCTGCTCCAGCTTATCCAGAAAGTGTCCTATTGATTTCTGAAGGAATTATCTGTGAACTGCTAGGCATGAGAAGAAAAACAAAGTGGATGTCCTGGTTGTGGATCTGAACTGCATGCCCACTCAAAACTCACAATCAGGCTCATATATCATCTCTTATAAAATAGATGACAACATAAATAGAAATAAAATATAATATAAATAAATAAAATTTATAAATAAATATAAAGTACTGTTGCAGGAGTGTGAGCAGAAAACGGGCAGAAAACATAAATTATAAATGTACAACAAGGTCTAAATGTACAACTATTAGCACATGTAGCAACTTCTACAAAAGACTATTCTATTCTCAGCCTGTAGTCAAAAGCATTTTTCAAAACAACCCAATCTGACACCTAGCAGTTAAAAAATTTGATAAAACAGTAATTTAGTTCAGGAGGGAAAAGTTGTGTTAGTTTGTTTGATTGATTGATTGAAATCAATCAATTTTGTGTTAGTTAGATTAAATAAAATCTATTTGTTTAACCTATAATTTAGCAGTCCATGCACTTTTGTTACATTGCACTTCCCCAGCCCACAACTGTCCGACTTACATTTCTGGAATTCACAAGTATTTCTTCCAAGGGGAGCTGACAACATATGGATTCTGCTGATTTCACTCACTCAACACATGTTCTGTCCACTCCCTTGTCCTGACTGTTGTGTTCAATCAATAAATCTTTATTAGAATAAATTGTTTTTCATGACTGCCATCTCTCCCACTAGAATGCAAGCGCTCTGCAAAGAGGTGATCTCTTGATCCAAGTGGTGTTTCCTCTCAGGTCTATCTACATTTTCATCACCTTCTTGATCCACCTCACACTGACTTTCACTGCAAGTAAACACTGCCTAATACACTCTATTTCCTTTAAATAAAAGAAAATACCTGAAGAAAAATTACACCTTGTGCAGGAAATGCTCCCCAAGGAAACGTTATTTAATTAACAAAACTCCCAGGCCACCACTCAGGTTTTGCTTGCTGAAGAATAGATCCAATCCTGTTTTCTGTGCAGCTGGGATGTAATTTTTTCAGAAAGGCAGAGGATGTGGTGGGGAGCAGAGTCATGGTCTGGGTTAGAATTGAGCACTGAAAAAAGACAGGCTCAGCACTCTTGGTCAAACATTAGGCCTTCTCTCCCTAAACTAAGAGCAGCCACTGACCTAAACAATTCAGGAATTGGCAAAGAGTCATGGCAATAAGGAGATGATATTTGCTACAAAAGGAAATGGGAGTCACCCAAAAAAATTATTCCCTCCTGAGAAACAACTGATAAAAATCAGTCTGGGGGGTTGGCAGATGGACAGATGCTGCAACAGGACTAAATTTGTTCTCAGATACTTGCAGATAAAATTCCTTTGTAAGGAGAATAAACAATTCCAATAGAGATAGGACAGCAATTTGGAAGAAAGTGTTTAGTTCTGCAGTTTTACAAAATGTTTTGTCCCTAGGTAGAACAGTTCCTTCCAATATGTGTGCGTCCATGAAAATGAACAGATGACTACATCTGGAAGTTGGCCTAATACCTCACCCTTTGAGGATAGTATCTTCTGTTCAGTCAGGGCACTTTATCTGGTCATCAGCAGCCATAAAATCCCTGAACCTTTCCCCTACAAAAACATTGTCCTGTCTTTCTAATATGGTTCCACCATTCAGTTAAGTAATGAAAATGTTTATTTGATGGACATCAGTGCAGTAGGGAAATATGCACCTATTCCTACTGAATTAATAACTTGCTATATAAAAAAAAATATTATTAAAAAAGCATAGATCTTTATTTTGTATCATTGTACCTTTCTGTGACTAAAACAAGAAGTTCAGGATCATGCAGAAAATCCAACTAAAGAGTATCAAAACCTTTTACATTGGACAAGCAACAAGGAAGCTCAGAAAGCCAAGCACCTCTCACTGTTATTTCCAACATTATCCACCGTTTCTTAATTCAGTTTGACCTGTGTTGTAGCTCTTCAGACAAGGAAACCATGGACAGATAGCAGCAAATGTCAGCTCTCAAGCTCAGAAGGACAATCGAGTGAAATCAGTAACTTTCTTGGGTTTGTCCACACAGAAGGGGATAAATACCAGAACAAATGTTCCTGTAGCACATGTACAGAAATACCCACTTTCTCAGCCTACCCTCCTCCTCCTACCAGTGATCCCAAACAAATTCTGGCAGTTCCAGGTAGCCCTAGTGTTATACAGGAGCCTTTAGAGGATCACCAGCCTCTCCAGAGATCACTGTTCAAAGGTACACAAAAGGCAAGCAGCTGAGGAAGAAGCAGAGGAAAAGAGCTGCAGATGTATTCAGAGTGCATTACACCAAACAGGTAAGAGAAATGGACACCAGAAACCCTATGAGACGAAGGGTTATTTCCAAAGGCAGATTTAGAGGTTCCTGTCTCATCTAAAGCACACTTTCAGACTCGAAAATCTTAATAAATATATGTAACATAATATGTTACAATAAATATAACAGTATTTTTGCAATCTGTGCTGTCTAATGATTCACATTTCTTCTGCATGTTTGATCAGCTACAGAAGAGCTCAATACATAAGTTTTCAGAAAGAAAGATAGCAGGTTATGATGATTTATGTTGAAAATTCAGTACATTAGATTAAGACCAGTCTTACAGCAACACTGTTACAAAGAACAATGGCTCTCTCACTTTTATGCCTTATGCAAAACTTGGGTGTTTATTTGGAGTTATACATGAATCCCAAGTAAGTATACATGAAAACTACACAAAAAATGGTGTAATTAATTTTAAAATGCTTAAATTATTCCTCATGCCAACAAATATGCTGCTGGAATAATAGAGCAGCTCCAGATGAACTGAGTTATGACAGCAACATGTTTGAAAATTGAAGAAAACTTCCTTTTTTTAAAAAAAGAAAAATAAATTAGAGTTGTTAATTTTATAGGAATAATGTATTAAGTTAACTACCAGTGCAGTATCTTTGCCGTTTGCTAGAAATTTGTAAGGTCCATGGAATTTAACTTGTACATACAGTTGTTTTTATTGTTGGCTAAAATACATTTCTTTCAGCTAGACAGTCACTAGAACTTGTTACAAAAGATGTGATTTTATGTCAACCTCAAAAATACATTTTTAAAGACCTTAAAAAAGGGAGTTACACAGCTGGAATAAATGAAGAATTACAATGAATTGAACCATTACTTTGAGAAATTGTCTTTCAACCAAAGGGAAGAAAAGGTAATGGTTTCTGTTCTGCACAATTCTGCTCCCCTCACCTCCTGCACATGTTCTTATGGCAAAGGGAAAGGAGAAGAAAGTGGGAGAAATTTGACCAGAGTACAATGGAAAGACACAGAGAGTTCTGGGAGTGAAGAGTGAAGGGGAAAGCGGCAGAGTGAAAAAGGAGGACAGAGTTGTTAGGAAGGCTTTCCTCATAGCTTTTAAATGTGACCTGGCACCATCAAACTTCACACATTAGTAAAATAAAAACTGTGAGCTTTTCTTACATGTAAAGTAAAATTATGTCTGTACTCCAGATACCTTGCTATCTGCATGTTTCTGAGCACAAAAAAAAAGAAAGAAAAAAAAAGCTCATTAGTGCTGCTACGAGGGAACACCGTTTGCAAGTAAATGAAGAAAAATCAGGTTACACAGAGTAACCTGATAACTCAGAAAAAAGCCCTGATCAGACAGCAGAAGCCCAAGCACAGAACTGATGATTGTCTGTCCAGAAGAGAGGATAACACCATGGAAAGAGTACAAGACAGGCAGAAGCAGGTGAAAACTCACCACTGGAGCAGTTGGGTCCTCCCCAGCCAGGCTCACACTGACAGGTGTTGGGAGCAATACAACGGCCGTGGACACACTTATCAGCACAGTGAGCTGCCAGAGGAGGGAATAAAATAAAACAATTAGAGAAATCCTGCCACTGGGAAAAATCTTCTTTAAAATACTCTAAAATAGTCCTAACACAGTTCTTTTGTGTCTCAAAAAATTGTACCTCTTAAAAGCAAAATAAATACCAGTGTTTTCATGTTTGGTGGCATCTCTTAAAAATATATTTCACTTCAGTCTCTTCTATTTCTCTTAAGTTTGAAAACTCCAGCTAAAAAATGTTTTAGTATTACTCAAATACTTCCGAGGAAATTGTCCAAATTTAATGAAAAAAGAGTCAAATGATCCAGGTTGGAAACTCATTTGACCATGGTCCTGGACAAGGCTGGCCCTGCCTGAAACTTGGATGGGATGACTTCCACAGGGCCCCTACAATCTCAACCATCCTGTAACTCTCAAGCAAACCCTCATGCCAAGAAAAAGAGGGGAACTTCAGTAGGCATTCCAAAGAAATTCTCTTTTGCAACAGCATGGATAAAATATGATTTGCAACACCAGTATTTTAATACCGACTTTTCCAAATGGTTGCACAGTTCAATTGAAGGATAAACAGTTACAGTGATTAAAGCAAAGCATGACATATAAACCTTATCAATCACTGCAACCTTTATTCTAAGTGCTAAACAGGCTGCCTGAAATTTATTCTTTTTTGATTTATTGCAAGCACATCTCTAAGTTAAGCCTTAATTTGAAACAGATCTTTTGTTTGAAACATCTAAGAAAAAATTGAAATGGCCTTGATATTCAGCATTATCAATGACAGAATGTAATACACCCAAGAGGAAGAATCTTTGACCAGCAACAATTTACTGGCATCATATTAATCACAAAACACCCCTACCTTTCCAAAATACATACACTGTAATAATTTCCTTCTACTCTGAACAACACTAAAAGTTAGAAAATGTGCACAGGATGAGATTTTCCTTTGTACCAACATTCCCAGCGAAGCTAAAGCAGAAATCTGACTGTTATACCAATGAATACAAAGTTAGCAAGGGGAAAGAGACAAACATTAAAAAAAAGTTTAAAGGGGGTACCCTGTGGTTCAGAATTGATTGAAAAAGTTTTAGAGTAATTAGATATTTAGGTAAAGTATTTTCAAATGTTCTGGGTTTTTCTCTAGTTAAAGATGATGAAGCACATTGGTCATCTTTACATTTAGTGTGTCCAAGGAAAAGGAAAACCACACAATCATCTATAAAATAAAAAGTTTTGATCATATGTGATCTCAGCCATTAACTGCTTATTTTTACAGCCTTTAGTTTTCATTCCCAACTATTTCTAACAAGCTGCTTTTTAGACATGCATTAAAATGACCTTCATTAGAAATCAACAGAGACAATAATAATTTTTAAACGTTTGATGAAGCAAGGAGTTAACACAAGGTGTTGCTGCCTATTTATGTATTATGGAAAGACTGAGTTTAAATAATACATCACAATTTTCCATTAGTCTCGTAACTTGATGTGAATCACTTGTATCTTTGAAGATTCTTCCCTAGTTAGTGCTGCCTTGGGCACTGAGGCTCTCCACAAACCAGAAGTGTGAAAAACCTTGCCAGCAAAGCCTGAGGCAGCAGGAGGTCACTCTGAACATGCAGTGTGAGCAGTTGTGTGAATAACCCAGGGAATGCAAACATGCTCAGCCCAAATTTCGGAGCACTGAGCTTTAAATACAGCGAGGCAACGCTCCACCACCTCCTCTGTGAGGCAGCTGGAACAGAACAGGAAAGGAAAGAAGCTGCAAGAAACCAGACCTATCTCCTTGCGCTGCCCCTCATACCACGCTGAGCACACAGATCCACACTCTGGATATACATAAAAATCTGTTCTCTAAGCAAAAGAAATCACTCTTCAGACACCTTTTGGGCTTACTGATTCTTGGCAACTGATTCCTACATCTGTATAAGACAGGACATGTTAAAAAAAACCCCGAACATGTCACAGTGGACACAGGGATGAGAGAAACAAAATTTACTACCCAGAGCTACGAAGAGATGAGGACAACATAAAAAGCACCTAAAAGAAGCTGAAAAGACATGAATGATACCAGGAACAGATGAACTACTTCATCTTAGTTTTCTGTGGAATTGTTGGGCATGGTACCAAAAAAAATATATAGCTGCAGGAGAAAAACTTAAAATTAAGGTTTTGGGTTTTTATTACTGACCAGTGTGAAGAAGCACCAAAAAATCCATGACAGCAACTGGCATGTCTTCTTTTTTTCCAAGTGAAAGCTCAATTATAGTATGAAAAGCAGTCTGGGTTTACTCTTTAACATTTGTTTTTACATCTTATTTGCCCTTCTCATTTGTGCCTTACTGTTTTTTGTCAAGATCTTTTCTACAGTCTTGCCTTCATTATCTGATATTAAAAGAAAACTTGAAGAAATGTATTTTTATCTTTTATATAAGTTTATGCATGCATTTTAGGATCAGTTGCTTTTTCACTTGGAAAAGCCAGCCATAAACCAGTTAACATAAAATTGGAACACTTTGGCTGTAACTATGCACATAAAGTAAATTATTGCAAGGTTTAACTCCAACTTCTTCCAAACTCGTTGAAACAAATATTTGTCGTGGGGAAAAAAAATCAATTATCTATTAAACTACATTATAAACATGTTTTTTTTCAAATAAATCCTTCTACACTGTATGCTAGAACATACCCCTTGTTTGATCCTGTGCTTGATGGCTATTTGCTGGTAAAGTTAGTGATATTCAGTTATATCTTAAGATAGATGGTTCATTTTCTATTTCATGTTTTGAGAAAATTCAACAAAGATCTCCATTAAGTTTCTTAGAAATGTACTACAGTGTTAGAAACTAAGTGAGGTTAATGTTCAAGCTGCCAGGAACAATCAACTTTTGCTTGTGTGTCCATCTTCAATAAAGCCACAAGAAAGTATCTTAAAGCCTTTGAAATCTTTCTTTCCAGAAACATGCTAAAAAAAAATAAAAAAATAAAAAAGCACCTTCTGAAAAAGTTTCTAGTCTGTAGCTAAGCCTATCATGCCAAATCTCCTAGGGATTGCCACTGACAGTAGCAGACAAGTGGCAGGAAATTCTTTAAAATTAATGAGAAATTTAGTCTGTCACTCAGCCTGGGGTGGAGTTGCTAAGGCCAGGAGTTAGCTCCTTTATAGAGCTTCACAGGATTATTGTTCTGCCTTAATGTATCTGCACATAAACTGCATTCAGATCATCTCAGTGCATCAGGTGTAAACATTGCTATGTGCACCAAAATTTTTAAGAGTAAAAATAACAACCCAAGGTCCACTTAACCTACTGTTCCACAGAGGTACTGGAAATACTGAAGACAGAGGAGAGAAATTTGTACATTATTTATATCCTCTAATAACATGAGTTTCATAAGGACAGCACAAAGCATTCTTTTTTAGTGAAAGGTAATTAGTACTTACAAACAAGGTATCTACACTCTTATAAAACAGTCCAAATACTGACCCCATATAATTTTGGATTTAAAATTTTAATACAATTAAATTTAAATTAAGATTAAGTGAAATGCCACAACTAATAAAACACAGATTCCTATTATTTCTGAGAAGAAGCAATGAAATTCCAATTCACGCAATGTTGAGTCATACCAAAATCATCTAGCAGTAGACTTTTCTAATTTACCATTCTAAATTGAGAAGTCAAATAAAGGGAGAAACAAACAAAATATCAACAGCATCACGAGGATTTTAGCTTTCTAGAGGCATCTTGCATGCCTCTAAACAAAATAATCCACACTTCATGGAAAATAAAACTGCAGTAACAGAAATGCTCCAGCTGGAGATGATGAAGGCTGAAGGTCTCTCTCTTTCCTCCAAGGTCAAATAAATGCAAACTCAGCTACATGAAGGGTCTGTATTTTCACATAATTTAGAGCCTGAGGCATTCCACAACCACTTCAGAAGTCAGAGCAGGTATGTCCTGTACCATTATCAGGCATGCTTTTATGTAGTAACAGGAAAAATTAATATGTCCAATGGAATTTGAATTTTTCAGGTTCTGAATATCATTATGTTAACACAATGAACTTACTACATATGCTATGGCTGTGTATAACCTGCAGTCACATAAGAGAATCACCATCATATTTGTCATTACAAGTCAAACTGTAACACACTTCAAAAAGTATACTACCTAATAAAAAAATTAAATATCATTCATACATGCTGTGTAACAACCACATGTAGTCAGAAATCGGTTCTTTTGAATCTGATATACATACATATTACAAACAAAAAGGCTAAAATCATTCCCAATCTGATATCAGATATATTTTTTTTTACAAATATTTTTGACCTTGCTTTTTTCACATGCAGAAAATGTTTTGAATCAAAGCTTTTTTTTTTTTCCAAATTCCAGGATGTAAAACATGTTCTTAGCAAAAAACATTTTAAGACCTCCCTAAGTCTGTACAAGGCCACACAAGAGAGAGAAAAACTGAGCCAAGGTCGCTGCCAGACCCCCCAGACACAAATTTTCCCAGCTGTGGGTTAGATGAGGAGACAGGGGCATGTCCCACCCAAAAAAGGTGCAGAGACCTCCAAAAAAGGTGCTGAGACCTCCAAAAAGACCTCTGTGTCTCCAAGAGAGGTTCAACATGAGGATCTACTGGATCCAAGGAGAAAAGACTTCCGTTTCCCTCGTGGTTTTAAAACCTGGTGTTTATTTGCTGTGTTGGAAAACACAGATGTCTGCCCTGTTCATCTTTCACAGGACCATTATTTAGAACCACATCAAGGCTGGCTGGCCACTGGGACATCTGAAATCCAACCATCCTGCCATTTGCCATTTGCACAAGCCCAGCTGGCTGCAGTGAGAGCTGCACGTGCATCACTGATGAGTAACCCTGCAACTCAGCCTCCAAAAGTTACCCACCAGAGGGGAGTCACGCCAGCACAGGGATGGATGCATGGAATTTCAAAGCCAAAGAAAGAGAAAAGGAAGAAAGGAAAGCTGAACTTACGGACACACATTTCCCTGCTTTCATAGAATCCAGGGCAGCACTGGGATTTGCGCCTGTACATCGTTTTCTCACCATGTCTGTAGGCAGTGCGGTAGCTGATCCTGAGGAGAGGAGTGAGTGTTTGTCACGTAGCTTGGGTCAGAAACAAGACAGGATATATTCTTGTACATTTTAAAAAATATTCAGGTGTCGCAAGAAAAGAGGAAAGAAATGCTTCAAGTGGTCTTGATTTATCTGCTGTTCAAGAGTCCAAGGGGTTCCCTGACATGCCTTATGCTCATGGCTGGTCAAAAAACAGCACTTTTCCCACTTGTAAGGGTTCATACTTACGGGAATATTCCTCTGAGGAAAATGCCCTTCATTGATGTCACCAGGTTTTAATCATTGAACCCTTGCTTGCTTTCTGCTTGCACAAGAAGTTTCCTTCAACAAGTCTTTTTGCTTTTCTTTCAAGAAACATACACTTACTACCCTCAGAACACAACACTGCAGGCAGCAAGGGGTCTCCATGATATTTCTGAACAAATACACCTTGCAGGGTCTGGAGAATTTAGTTTTTCACAAGCTGTTCATTTTCTGTTAGCACTCCATGGGATGGTACACCCCAACCTGCTGATAAAATGCATGTAATACTGCTTGGACAGGCATTTTCCAGTTGACACAGATCACAGCAGTTAGACAGGCTGGGTACTACAGCTAAAAAATCCTACATACCATGCTTGATTTTGAATCAAGAATCTGAACAGTATCAGCAAATTGACAATACTAGGATTTATACATCACCTGTGTCGCGTGCACTTGAACCAGTTCAGGATGTCAGTACAACTGGTGTAGTAAATCTGATCAAAAGGGTGTGGATATGACTCTTGCACTGTAACTGAGTAACTGAGGAGAGACAGAGAGAAAAAAGGGAGATCATCAAGCAAGTGCTTTTAGTACAGTCTCATTTCATTAGGTCTTTTACAGAATGGAATAAATGTAACAAAACACCCATGTCTAAAAAAATGAGACAGAAATCTTGTGAAGAAAAGCATACAGAGAGCCATCATGCTTCTACTGTGTAGCACATTTGATGAAATTCCACTACTTGACATTTAAAGAAAAGTAATGTTCGCCTAAATTTTCTTAAAAACAGAACACCTGTATCTCAAACAGGCAGCAAATGGAAGCAGCACGTATCAGGTGTTCCCCTGTGGAAACTTTTATTAATGCAACTGGATAACTGGACAGCTAGTTAAGGAAACAGAAAATTAGGTTTTTTCTGTCATCACTCAAAATAGAAAAATAGGACTTTCTGAAAAATTTCTTGTAAAAACTGTATCTGGGCCTATAGGAAAACATTTAGACACTAAGTGAATATTAACACAGAGATACACCTGAGTAGTAATGACTGAAAAATTACATTACAGGCATACCACCGAACAGTCCAATCAGCAATCAAAATTAATGAATACTGAAGACCCTGCTTTCTTTTGCTTACTGGATAATTTTCAACACAGAACCATTCACACCACACCCCCAGAAACACTATACAAAATCCTACTATTATTTTTTGCCAAATTACACAGTGTCCTAGAAACAAATCCATGTTGAGAGCCTCCAAAGCTGTCAGTAGGGCAACAAGAGCAGAGCCCTGTCGCAAAAGGGGAAAATATTGAATCATCCTAGAAAACTCTTCGAAGAGGCTGTTTGTGCTGGCAGCCAGTCCTGGATTGCGCAAGGCAGCTTGAAAATACAGGAATGCGTGGCAAGCTCCTGCAGCAGGAGGATTCTGATTCCCAGGACCAGCCAAAACACTAAACAGCCTGCCCAGCTCTCCCTCACTTCCACTCATCACACCCCGACCCCTGAGCACCCACTGCAGGGTGACAGCCACAGTCTCCTCATCCTGCTGTCACCATCTACACCAAGGGGAAGCACATCCAGAGCCACTCACCCCTAAAGGCACACACCCTGCTCCCTGTTTTCCTGAATGAAGGCAAGCAGCCCTAATCCACCCAGCTGTCCCAGCCCAACAAAATACCAGTGGGATGCTGGCGCTTGCCTGAGGCTCCGCGCTCTTCTCACAGTTCATTTGTAAAGACCATTTTAGTACTGACTGAGGTTTATTTTTTATTTAAAGCACACAACAGTGCCAGTGGCAGTCAAGAGCTTCTGTCTGGGGCTTTGCCCTTTCATACTTCTGTCCCTTTGTCACCTGCTTTGGGCAGCAGCGTAAACCACCAAGTTTATTTGGAGCTCCGCCCCATTTCTGAGACACAGCACACGAAGGAAAAAATGTTCATGGAACAAAGTGGGCATGCTTGCTAGATGCATTCTTCATTATATTTTTCCTTCTGAAGACTTTGATTAGCTTGTTTTAAATTATATTACGCAGTGTGAATAGCTGTCTTCAGGGTTTCTTTCCCATTCTGCCTTTACTATCCTGTAGTTTCCCCCAAAACCACTTTTATCTACAAAAACTGCAAAGAAATCACACATTATAGGACAGAATCCAGTAACATGATAGACAAATGCCTGACTACTATGAACAGGTACTTAATATGGTGACTACTTCATATAAACATTGTTGTATGAACTAAACACAGCAGCTGAGGCAGAGGTGCCAAATGCTTCACATAAAACTCAGGTAAGTTTCCAAGGAAAGTCCATAAGTGTTGGGTGGTTTTTTTTTTTAATAGATAGACTTTATAAAAGAATAATTACAAGTTTCAATTTTCTTTGTAAAGATTCAGCCATAACAATCACAAATAAATGTACAGTGGGTCCCCATGATGTAGCATAAAACACAGTTTACATTAAGAGCAGAAAATACTGACATCCTCAAGTTGAACTGTGAAAATTAAGACTTTCTCATGGACCAGCTGATCAGTTACAGGCACAACAGTTATAATGAGACCAGAAGTCTTGTTTTCACTATCATAACTTTTGCACAAGGAAAGAACTTCAGCAGATGCTTGAGGCTCAACCTCTCCTGCCCATTGTGGCATTTTGCAATTCACATGAAATTGGATGAACAAACAGACCAACTACATTGATGATGAATTTAATTTTGCATGTTATAAATTTTTGAACCTCATCAAAATAATTAAACAACAAATCTTGATTCAGATCCTGTGAGTGCTGAATAGGAGAAAATCAGCATAATCAAATTTGGCCAAATTCCAGTATGGTTAATTATGTTTTGCATATGTAAAACTTCTCTTCACCTAAATTGGAAAGAGCTATTTTTACTCACTTCTTGTACCCAGATGGTTGTGTAACATTGCTAGTACCACTGTAGTGTTTTTTTGCATCCTAACCCCCAATGCAAAGATGCATTTCAGCCCATAGTCTTCTACATATCATGAACTCACCTGCCCATGCAATAAAGATAATTCTTTTTCCCCCATTTTTAATCTCAGCTAAAAGCTTTCAATAATTTGAAGCATGCCAAGTAAAGCAATGCAAAATGATTACATCACAATTTACACCACTTATTTTTCCAAAAGGAAAGTATTACCTTTCCCAGTGGCTACACACATTGGGATCCTCCAGATTCAAAGACACAGCTGAACCCATCCAGTGGTACAGGAGTATGACAGAGAAGCCAAAAAGGGAGTTGAAATGAAGAACCATCTTTCCAAAGAGGTGACTGTGAAGAAAAAAAAAAATAAATTAATCCATTAATACCATACAGAATATAAACTAGCTAATAATGTTGACCATCTATAATCAACCTAAAGCAAAGGGTACTTCAAGGAACACACACCTGCTTGCCCAGCAGCAGCAATACCATGCCCATTTGGGAAGAAGAACAACCCAAACAGAGCAGTTTCACATGGGCTCAGCTGGTGGAAAAACTGCATCTCAGAGGTGCTGCTGTCCCCTCCAGCTGCAGCCACCCAGGCTGGGTGTGCTCAGCCAGGCTCTGCCCACTCTGAGAGCCAGAGCTGGGGTCTGGGATAAAGGCTGGCACTTGCTCAAGACCACAAGAGTGGAGAGGCACAGCACCAGGAGCCCTGCACGTCCCTCACTTACAGGAAGGGTTTGTGCCTCCCCAGGTGCTCCCCATGGCCAGCACAGCCTCACATGTCACCCTGCACTGTCACTGCTCTTTAAACTTGGATCCCCAAAATTTAATTTAATTTATTTTAGTTCCCCCTCCTCAGCTGGCTGTAGTTTCCAAACAGAATAAACGCTCATTAAAAAAAGCTGTGGTAGTGACATGAAGGTCTAAAAAGATTATCCTAACACTTTCACTAAACAAATTGTTTTAACTTTCGTGCTGAAACACTCTTAATCCAACTGGTCATTAATCCACAAATGCCAGAATGGGTGCTATTAACATGTAATTTATTTGTAATCACTTAAGCTACATTTCCATTTCAGTGAACATCTGACCTTATTTCCTCACTTACACACCAATTCTAACATTATACCTAATACAATATAATTACATTTTAATTCTAACATTATATACACATTAATTCTAACATATATTCTAACATTTATATGAGATATATCTCATATAAATAAGATCCTTAAATCTAATCTGTAATATAATGAGAAAATAATTTCTAGCAAATATGTTTGACTTAATATAAACATTTTTAACCAAGTAAATTAACCCAGAAATAGCAATTTCTTACTTTAAATATTATGGGTATAAAGCAAATGACAGAAATCACTTTATTTTATGAGAAAAAAAAAGAACATAGGGCCATGGGGAAAAATAAGAGACAAAATAGTCTTACTTAACCCTTACTTCATAAGTCAGCATAAAAAAAGCTCACAACAAGAAACTATTACATCTAAGGTATCTGAGGATACAGAGATGATCCCATTTTGCTAAATTAATCTTGAAAAATCAAGCTGCTGAAAGATATTTCGTGGTCTGTAACTATTTCTCTACATGCAGCAAAGTAGTCAATGTGCAGCTATTTAAAGAGCAGCTGTATTTTCAGCTAATAAATGCACTGAAGTAGTGATTTCATTGAAAATATTCACTCTGATTAAGCGGACTGTAAATGGTATTTCCTTTTTTTTTTCTTTTATTCTCAACTTCAGCAACTTTCCTTTTGCAGGATACATTTAACAAAATTTAAAATTAAAAAAAAATTAAAAAAATAAAAAAAATTTGCATGAACCCCCTAGAGTAAAACTTGATTGCATTCCAGATCTTTTGCTTAATTATTAAGGAAAATCCAAACAGAAAATCAGTACAGCTGATTAGCATTGCTAAAGTGTTGATATTAGCAATAAAAGATGTAGATGTCTCATTTAACTCTTGCTGCCTATGGTTTTCTCCAAGGAAAACTGCTCAGAGATGCACTTTTCATACCATACATTGCTCAAATTATCTCACCCAATAACACAAGAGTATTTTCATTATCTGCATGTACATGGAACCCATAGTTAAAGTACTGAAAACGCTCATTTTGAGGAATGCCTGTGTAAATTAGTGCACAGGCAAATAATTTCCCATTATTTGTTGGGGAAAAAAACCCAACAAACTTAAGTTAATCCCTGGCATTTCACCACCAGGACTTCCTTCCACAACAGGACACTAAAATCTTACTGCCTGTTAGCTTTTTCTGCAGTATTTGAGGCAAAATCTCTTGTTGACAAACCTGTATCTTTATTCCTATTTCAGGCAGGAACTTTAAGGCAGGTGCAGTGTCTGTTCAGGTCAGATTTCTCTGTCTCCCTCAACTTTAACCCAGGCCCATTATCTAAAAATTTTAACAAGAAAGCAGTGCAGCTTCAGAAAACAAATGCAGAGTACTTCCCTAAATCTCTGTAAAATAATTTAGGAAATTAAACTTTTTCTCCATTTATTATTAAAAAATCAAATAATCAATAACAGTCATATTAAAAAATTAACTTGATCACCCCAAAGTTTATTATAATTAATAATAAGCTCATTTTAAAATGGTGTCCCAGGTGTACAAAATATAATCCCATAAATTACAGGTACTCCCCTAAACATGTTTAAACTTGAGCAGCTACATGAATTGCATTTGTCTCACTAGTAAGCTGATGAAAAATCCTTTACGTGCACTACATAAACACAGTTAGTTAACCATTAATGCACAATATATGAGATTTTTAGGCACTTTCTCTGCCACTACCAGCTGTGTTGTTTTTATTTGGTTTGGGTTTGTTTTTTTTTTTTCCCCATGTGGTGTTGAGGATGAAAAACAGAGAATGAACAAAAAAATAAAATTTAAAAAAAAAAATAAAAAAATGCTTTTTTATGAGGTGAAAAATAAGACATGCTTACAAATTAATCTCTCCACCCACCCAGAGCACACCCACAGGCAAAACTGAGGGCACACAGGGCACACAGTTCTCCCTCAGATTTATCATAATCAAGGTAAATAAATACAGGTGGAACTGGGCGGGGAGGGCAGGGGAAGGTATGATGTACACTGTAAAATAATTGAAGGTTGCTCAAGGCTGCAAACAGATATTTTTTGGTCAGCAAAATCAAATGCTGCCAGAGAATTAACCAGGATTAGAACTGCATGAGGAACAGAGAATAGTATGACACAGTTGCTAACATGACATAATGGACCCAAGACCAAGGGAAATGCTGATGCAGCTTTCCCATTACCGTGGCAAAAGCATTTTTACCATTGATACATGAAAAATGCAGCAGGAACGGGCCATTTAGTTAGAATTCAAACTGCAGGGAAGTGAGAGCCTTTCGTACTCTGTTGTTGCATCTCAAAGGTTTTACAGCACTCAGTCCTGCCTTTCTGCAATGTTAAGGCACAGGGACATCAAAATGTTTTCTGAGCTGCAAACCCATGGGCTGTTCTTAACTGCACAGACATGGCATAAAACTGCATGTACAGCAAGTGCTACTTGAAAATAAGTTTTCTCTTGGTCCATTGTAGTTTTCTTCAAATTTTGGACTGAATTGTAAACCACACAGTCATCTGTGCAGGGCCCCTTGCAGGTGTCCTTGCCTTCCCTCTCTCCAGAGCACCCCACACAGACTTGGTGACTGCAGCTGGAAATTACAGCTCCACGTGAGAAAAAGGAGTTTTTCTAAATATTTTTTGGTGAAGAATTGTTTGGCCTGCAGGGCCTTTTCCGTAACACTCTTCACTCCAGAGGCTCAGCTCCCCTACCAGGGACACAATTTGCTTATAAAAATGTCTCTCTCACGACTGATGTCAGGCAGAGCAAAATCTGAATCTGACCTAATCTTGTCAATGATGATTAATCCCATGTTAGCTCCGTGGAAAAAAAAAAAACCACAACTGATTGCTTTTATCGATTACATTAGAGAATTAATGGATGAAGAGAAGAAGGCGTTTTCCCTTTGGAAATCAGTAAATCAGTTTGACACTTTGTCACATGAAATCTCACTCATAAAGGAAATACGAAATAACCTGAATTAGGAGCATTATCACACAGACCCTAGGCTGGCTGAAGATGTACAGTCACAGCAAATGGAAACTGACTGGTCTTTTCCCAAATCCTCAAAACATGTCACTCCAAAGGCAGCATTGACTGTCACTGTCATGGGGAGCTCAGGACAGACCAAGCTGGCAGGGCTGAGACTCTGCCTGACAGAAAATGTGTGGGATCTGCACAGCCAGCATGAGAGTTTGCTAGAGGATAATCCAATATCCTTAATAATCCAATAGCCCTTAACTGAAGTGCCCTAAACTTCCACACCCTCCATGATCAGAGATTGTAAGAGGCCTTCTTGATGCAGCTTAATCAGATCTGACCCTCCACTTGTGCTGCTTTTCAAACCTCACTGTGAAAGAGACTGACACATCTGGAGAGTCCAAAGGTGCTGAAGATGGCTAAGCAAGAGATGTGGGAAAAACAACTCATTTAGACTCATTAGGTGTCTGAAGAATAACCAAGTCAGAGGCTGAGTGTGCTGGAGCAAGTCTCCTTGATGGAGACAGATATGCTGCTACTTTTCTCCTGTTATGCTGCTAAGAAATCAGTAATCAATAACCATTTTTCTTTGGTTATTAGATAATTTTTATTTTTAAGTCTCTCTTTAATTATCAGAGGCTTCTAAAAAAATGAGGCTTATGTAATCAAAATGTTTGTCTGTGTGTCATGGCCTCATGCCCAATAACTTGTAGTTTTATTGGTCACTTAAACTGGAAGCAAGAGAGGGGAAGAAGTCTTGAATTGTGGAGTTCCAGAGAATCCAGGGATAATGCAAAAGTCTGGAGGAAACCAGGCTTTATTTGCCCTAAGTGATGGAACTACCAGTTTTGAAAGCTACAGCATCAAGTAATGCTCTAATTTCACAGAATGCATCTCTCTATCATTCCTACTAAATATAAATGCAATAATACTTGACCTGATCTTAAATAACAGAGAGCACCTCTCAAACTATATTAAAATTCTAAACAGGAGTAAATTTTGGAGTTAAACTGTATTTTTTAGGTTTTTTTTTCCCTTAAACACAAACATTTTCCGGTGGAAACCTGGAGAGGTTGGGAGCTGTCACACTGCACATTGTTTTGTAAGCATCAAACAACCTCTTGGATTGTAATTACAAGCACAGAATGAAATAAGGTAACTGCAAACATGGGAGGAAACAGAAATCTTTACCACCCAGCAATTATGTGGATTTGCACTAGTAATGCCACGTGGTTTCAGGTGGAATGGGTGGCTGGATAGCATGGATCATGCTGCAGCACAGACCAAAAGCATGGGAATATTGCAACAAGGTCCTCAAGGACTCTGTCCTTCCCTGCAGAACACTCAGCAGTATCTTTTAAAAGACCTGTTCTCACTGCAAAAGACCACATGAGAGTTTCCTCTAGGAACTGTCCTCTTGAAAAACAAGATTCTCTTTGGCCCACGACTTCACCTACTGCCATTCAGTGGGAGTTTTGTAAGCTGGTAAACTGGCAGGGACCATATATCCACTTATCAGTCCTCTTCTCCCTTGAATTAGCATTAAAAGGGCAGGAAAAGACAGTTCAGTGGAAGTCAAGTCTGCACAAGGCAAGGAGGCATGGTAAAGACAAATGCCAGCATGCCAGATACTCTGCAGATGGACTCATTATTATTCCTCAGAGGAAGGCTGCCAAACATCACAAACATGGGGTCACTTCACTGTAGCTTTCATTATCTGCTAAATTAGGGCCCTTTCACTTGAAAGTATTTCCTTTTTTTTCAGGCAGACAGGAAGTATAGGTGTTGAACCACTCAGGTTACCTATAGCCCTTGGTATTGTATGTTTAAAGATTATTTCCATGGGGAGGCAGCAGGATTAAGCTTTTAACAAAAACCTTTTGGCTAAATACGGTTCCCTTTTTCCTTTTTTTTCCACCCAAGTGAAAATTTACCAAATAAAGACAGTTAAAGCTGTGTAGACTCCAACCCAAATTTTCTAAAAAGCACACTTTGAGAAGATGAAATAGCACCTTGAACATAAATCCTGATTTGCTTGTTTGACATAAGACATTTCAGGGGAAACATAAAAAACTATGTCCATACACAGATGGCACCTCTCAGCCCTAGGCATCCTTCCCAGGGTGGATGTTGGGAGCTAACAGTTCTCAGCAGAAGTTGCAAATGTCATGTAATTTAATAGAGTCTATACAGTATAGGTTTGAGACAAAAATCATATACCCCTCTTCTTCTTACCCCCTCCTCTCCCTTTCTTTTCTTTTTTTTTTTAAATTAATATATTTTAAAATATTTTTTCAAATAATGTATTCCTTACTGAAACACCTCTTTCTATTAACCTCAGGTCTATTTTAGTGGTGCAGGTGAACACTTTAAGTAAAAATGTCTGACTGCATGTGTTTAAGGAGAATTATTTCTGAAATTAGGTATTACTAGCATGTATGAAAGCTTTATTGAAGAGTTACAGGATAAAGATATCTGTATCAAATTTTTGTCATAGTCCCTCAGCCATATACCATCTAGATTTCTGATATTTAATTTTTTTTTTCCCCCTAATGGGAGTCATAAAAAAGGCACACTGCACATGGATGTAACTGTGAAAACTCTGTGGTTACTGACAAGCTGCCTGGGACAATCCTGTGGTTGCCTAAATACACCAATGCCCTGGTTCCACGGCTGTGGAAATTACCATTCATGGTTTTACCCTCTCCTGAACAAAGTTTCTGTGACCTCTCTTTTCCTATTACCAGCCTTACAGACACCGTGTCACTTCCAGTTTATTGCCAGGATATAAAAGAGTACAATCAAAGGACTCAGTTACTTCAGCTTCCTATGCAATTTAGGATCAATTTCAAATGTGCCTACCTTCATTTAAAAGTCTTCTGCTTTTCAGCCCTCTTCAAAGACAGCCTCTGTTTCCTTCCCTCCCCCATCACATGCATGTTCTCTTTTTCCACATACATTTTCATCATACATTAGATTCTTCCTTTTCCTAGACACAGCCTCTGTTATCACTGGCAAAATTCTTCAGTCTGCAGCTCCCTGCACTTGTCACAGCCTTTCACTGGACCCTTTCATTATGAAAATCAGACATATGAACTCCTGCATTTGTTTATAACTTCTAGCTGCTAACAGGATGCTATAACTCGTGCAAAAAATTTGCTGGCAACTCTGCTTCAGTACCTTTGTCCTTGTAAATCATCTAGTGAAATGCCATTTTGCATGTAACACCCAGCAGAAAATAAAGTTGTCCTTCCAGCTAGCTCCCGTTTTCATGATTTACACAAAGCATTACACTCCTGTAAATCTTTATCACAGCTCACAAACTTCACTTTTCAAATGATCTCCTTAAAAAACCAAAATTAATTAATTCTGATGCCATTTCCCCTTAACAGCTTCTGAAACATTTCAATGCATTACAGATCAGTTTTTCCGCCTCCAACAATCAAAGCATCTGTGATTCACTGCACAAAGACTCACATGCCCCCACCACCCTGCAAAGAAAATTCAAAACATTTTAGCAGAAGAATGGGGAATGCAAAAGTGTTTCCTTTGACAGTTCATTCGCTCACTTCTACCTTTTATTTTGGTTATTTTCAGAGGTTGGAATGCTACTAGCACTCAAAGGAGAAAATGGAAGAACAGGATTCAGAACCAAAAAGTGACTGGTTAATTCTAGTTCTTTAACAAACCCACAATTAAAGGGATAAATCCTATCTTTATTTAAGTCTTGAAGAACTTCTGCCTTGAAGAACTTTCACAGGGATTACAACACAACCTCAAGAGGCCTACAGAGTGAGGAACATGCAAAAAATGTAGTTTTCACAGTAAACTGGCTTAAACACATTACATCCTCCACAAACATTAATACAAACTTAAAACCATGTTTGCAGTTGTGGAATTCTAGTACTTAGTCTCCCTGTCTGCCAGCAGAGAAAAAAATAAAAAATTCCTGGGGAGAAATCCAACTTTGCCAGGTGCCAGTGGTGTCTGCAAGTTTTCTGCACAGTGAGGATATAAAATGTGCAGGTGAATGTACACAGGCACAAAGTGGTTCAATACACTCCTACAGTATCACTTGAAGTTGTAGGGTATGATGTTATGCTTCTGTGAATAAATAGAACCTCCAAGAAATAAAACTACCAATGCTTGTGGCAGGCAGTAAAAAAGCAAATTCTTTCTAAGAATGACTAAGTAAACAACTTTGTATTTTATGCCTCTTACACTAACAGAGTAATTTCATATAAAAGCTTCCTGTTCAGATTTATATCAGTATCAGTTTTCTCTTACCATAAATTTTAGGGCACCTCAGATCATTAAATTATTGAATTAATTAAGTCTAACGATGAATCAGAGGCCTTTTTAAAAAGAGTGCCCAATACATCAGTGGAAGAAACTAATGACAGAAAATGCCTTAGAAGCTTCAACAATCAGAAGACAACTTTTTTAGGTTATCAGTAAAGTTTCTCTAATATGTTAATTGGCCTGGGTTTCAGATTATCTGAAACCTTTTTTAAATGCCTGCTGCTGAATTCAGTTGAGGGCAACATACTTTGAACCCAGAAGAATCAAGACCACATTTTTAACAACTTGAACACAAGGCCCTAAATCCCACAAAATATTATCCTTCAGGACACATGTTGACTTCTTTTAGCCAGTACCTCTTTGCAGTTTGCAAAAGGACAGCAGTAGCACAACCACATATTTGTCATACAAAAATGGTCTGTTCATATCATTGTCTGACAAAGCACCTTTAGTAACAAAGCACCCTATTCAGAGATCTAATTTTTGCAGACATTTGTATGCCAAATTAAAAAAAAAAAAAAAAAAGAAATCTCGATGATGGTGGGTTTAATGAGGTACTCTGTTATTCTCTGTAATAAAAATTAAACGAGAGAGAGACAGAATTCTTCAGCTTAATTGCCACATCTGTTATTAGGCACTTTACTTTGATTGACTGGAGTGTATGTGTCAGAGACTGTGCCAGAAAACAGGCAAACTTTGTAAAGTAGACTTATAACTTATAGCCCAACTGGCACTAGCAGCATCTCTGTTACAGCTTCTGCTGCCTCTCAGTTAAAACTACAGGAACGTTGGCCTTGGTTCAGTCATTCATTATAAACTGAACCAAGTATTTCAAATTATACCTCCTTTTTTTTTTCTTTTCTTTTCTTTCTTTCTTAAAGGTAAATTAAAAGCAGCCCCTGTTTTCAGAAGGAAGACCAGTGGTTATCTTAATGTCTGAATGTGTCATCTCTCATTAATGGATGAGAGAGACATAAACAACTGAAAATCTCGAAGTCGCACCACATGAAATTTCACGTTCAGCGTGCATCTGCTGCCTTATCTTGCCAGCAGGTGAGCAAAGGGCTGAGAGGACAGTGACAAACAGCACAGCATTTGCAGAGTGACTGGACAATCACAGTGAAGGAGCTCCTAGGAAGAGCAAAAATGGAATGGACAGTCTCCTCTGATCTGCATGGAAACTTGGATAAAACCTGAACTCAGGAATTGCCTTTCTCTGAAATTCACATATGACACCTGGTGAAAACCCTAGCTATTTTGAGCTAGCCAATAACTGGTTGTATGACCAGCTGATTTTCTTTTGGCTCTAGAACCCAAACTCTTAGCATCTACTGTCCTGACATAGCAAAATGACACTTTCTCCCTCAACTAACTTTTTTTTTTTTTCCAATTTCACACCGGCTTTCTACCAAGAGCACAGAAATGTATGTTGCTATTGTAAGCATGAAGACAGACAGGCCAGCTGCAGTATTGCTGAAAACTGCTTTTCATCCACTTCATCCAGTAAGAAGTAAGGGATTATTTGACTTTCCTTACCAATTTTCTCTGCTGCCCCAGAGAGTGCAAAGAAAGGTAAAAGTATGTGTAGAAGAGCAACAAAAACTGCACCAATATCCACTGCATCTGCTCCTGAAAGGCAGAAGGATGCTGCTGTGCTGGAAGCTGAAGCAAAGCTGTCCACCATGGGCTAGGTGAGTGATGGGCACTTGGCCTGACCCAACCTGTTAGCTGCCCACTGAACTAATCCATGTATAAATCTTTCTTCTCTCTGGAGGGCAGATTGGGACACTCTAATTCTCCTCCTCCAGGAGAGCAAGTGACTGTTTTTTGGAAGGAGTCTGCCCCAATGGGTGAGACAAGCCAGGGCAGATGCTCTTTGTCACTGGCTGAAGGTTTTTGTTGGGCCCTCAGGAGTTCAAGGCTGCTCCATGCTACAAGGGGGTCCAGAAAGTTTCCACATGGCTCTCTACTTTGAGGTCTCTTCTTTTGCAAATATCTGTTTTCCCTCATCCTAGTGAATACAGCAAAAGATAGCACTCACTTAAGCACATTTATTTTAGATACACATTATGTAATAATCTCACATACAGCATTTTAATTGACATAACTCCCTACAAGATATACAACACTTCTAACACTGCACGGCCTTTTTTTTCTTTTTGTTACGAGGCTACTCTTAATAACCACACTGTACATGGAAAGTATTTGACTCCAGTCTGTCAAAGTGTTTCATCTTGTTTCACAAAACCAGTCAACAGCAGAGCTGAAAACAGAATTTAGGTCTGCTACTCTCCATTTTCAACCCACCCTCAGGACCCATGCCTCCAGTTTGATACTCTCCCACGATGGCAATAACATGAGCATCATGGTACCAACTGGGTGTAGCAAATCAGGAAATACAACCTTCTGGGTCCTAAACATTTACAAAGGAGTGACTACACCCAATGTCACGACTGAGAGAATTTTTTTTTACAGATTTGGGTCACCTCTGAAGAGGCCAATAATGCCTTCTTGTCAGTCTGCTGTTTCACTTCTTTGTTTTTCCCATTGGTGTTCTTGTTGGAATCAGCAATGAAGGAAAACACACACATATGCCTAAGAGAAAACATCAGTGTAATAAAGCTTTGCTATTTCGCTGGAGATAGGCCATGCAACAAAAAGCAGGGTAATTTTCGGAACTCTATTGAGAGACTCCCACAAGAGAAGGAGATAAAGTGAGTATCTAGAAGGGAGGCTCGAGAAACATTACTCAGTGGCATTAGACATTTTTGGAGTGATTGCAATGGATTTCTACTTAATTCCAAAAAACCCCCTTGTGCAGACCAAGAGGCAGCATCAGTGACCCCAGGCTTTCTTCACAACTTGTCTCATTGCTAGATGAGAAAGGGCATTTCCTCCCTGCATCCTGACACTACTTCAGCAAGCCAGCCAAACAAAAATCTCTTTTCTGAAGTTGATCCACTGTCACAATACGCACAGAAAGGTTGGCAATCTGCAAAAGCACAAAAAATCTTCTCCGGCATATTAGTGGTGCAGACCAGAACCCCAAACCACTGCATCCTTTGAGGTTCACTTACCATGAATGCATATCCTGGCTGTGATTATTCATACATAATGCAAATTGGCATGAACTAGTATTCAGCAAGAAAGAATGAAGCATATCTAAAACAAGCATTAATGTTGCAGAGGAACAATATTGTTCCAGAGATGAGATTAAGTCTCACAGCTCTCTGAAATGGGTTATGGAGATGGAAAAATCCACTGACAAGAAGAGGGGATACTTAAAACAAGGAAGCTTCTCTCTTGCTGTGTTTTTGTTTTACTATTTCAAGAACTACTCACCCAATCTCCTTACTCAATAATTAAAAATGCAATCTTTTCTGGGTTCAGAGTTTAAACAAGTTCCCTGGAAGTAGTGATATTTTTTCTTCAGCACCATCTTCTCTTTTGAAGTGATGGTGGCCTGTGGCATACCTGCAGAGCAGAATCTGAAGTGTGTAGACCCTTTAATCCAGACCAACCCTAAAGCACAGAGAGCACCGTATGTATTCTCAGCGGAGTCCATCACAGTGCTGGCAATTCTGCTTTTGTCTAAAAGAAAATTTAATTATCTATTAAAAGAAGCCAGTTGTTCTGGCTTTGGTGGAGGCAGCCTTGGTACATTTGGATGACACAGATGTGTGTGTCTTCACAAATCCTAAAATGCATCAACAATGGGTCTGCCATCATGAACTTTCACCTCAGTTACTCTGGAAGTTCAGTGATCTCACCTGAGTCACTCCTGGTTTACTAAATGCAAATAAGAGTAAGAAAACTGGGTTCTCTGTACAGTCACTCCTTTTATTTTAAAAGAAATAAAACTAGCTACATTTATTAATTTAAACAAACAAACAAACAAACAGAAATTACATTCTTTGCAGTCTGATAAAATCTTCATGAACTCTACCCCTCTATTTAAAATGCACATTTTAATCTCACTGGCAGGTACCCTTCAGAAACAGTTGTTATCTGCAGTATCAGTCTGGGGAAGGGGGGGAAAAAAAATGAAGACGAAGGAGGAAAAAAAAAAAAAAATATTAGAAGATCAAGTTACTCTTCACTTCCAAACAAGCCCGGCCACAGCTGTACATCAGCTTCCGAGCAACTGCTCTACAAACACACAACAGGGCTTCTGTCTTCCCACAGGGTTTGCTCGGGTCACCCGCATGTGGCGTGGATTAAAAAGGCAGGAAAGCTCCATTACGGAGCGAGCAGAGCCACGAGTTAAACGGGGGAGCCGGTGGCGCTGCTGGTAAATATCCTGCCCTGTGCTCCATCCCGAGGGGGCTCCCCCAGATCCGGAGGAGCCCACACACAGCTCTGGAAAAAGAGGCCCAAATCATCATTCTGCTTCCGTACTTTCACTGTCTAAGCAGGAAGAAGTTGGGAGGGAAGGTGAGAGGAATGACGGGTTTGTCTTTACAGACAAGCTGTGGGTCTGCTGATAAGATGCAGCTATCAGTGAGAGACAACAGAAACAATGGGATGGATTCCACTAAAAGATGAAAGAGGCACTGAAAGAGCACCATCAATTCCGCAAGAGTTAAGAATTAAGAAAGGATTATGCATTCGGTGGGGAAGGTATCGCAGGTGTCAGGCGTTCCGGGAAGTCTGTATCTCTCAAGTACCTCAGCCTATGGGGAAAGAGAGAAGGGACAAGCGGCCGGGAATTAGGATAAAAAGGAGGCTGCGCCCTCCAAAAATTTGAAAGAGCCCAGGGGAATGCCCCATGGCCTCTCCCTTTATTCGAATAAAGTAAAAGGACTCCTCGGTCTCCTTTTTGGACATAAACCTCTGGTGTTTGTGGATTAATTTTCCTGACAAAGGAGACCAGAGAGTTAAGAGTGGTTTTCATAGGCAAAAAGAGGATATGAAAGAGGCAGCCTCTGATTTTCACTGGTGACAGTGATGGATTCAGGCAGGCAGTCTGTGCAGATTGTGAGGTTCTTCTTATGGTAGAAAACAGCAGAAAGGAAAAGTGACACACAGCACAGTTAGGGAATAAAGCCAAACCTCTTTGCAGGGTGTGATCAGTAACTCTGGCCATCATCAAGTGCCACCTCCCATGTGCTGGAGAAGTCACTGCAGCCCTCAAGGCTGCAAAGGCAAACCAGCTGTTTTTAAACAAATACATTTCTAATTGAAGAGCTCTCCACTCCAACTGCTGTGTCCTATTTACTCGCTAGATTTCCAGCCCTGCTGCCTTTGGGACCAAGACTGCAACAGCTCACAACCTGTCAGGGATATTTCTTCGTGTATCAAGTGCTCTTGAACCCTTTGAAGAGGGTTTATAAATCACCAAACAGATGTTTCCCACAAACACACACAGCCATTATTTGTGCTGAAGTTCCAGAGATCATAAGATGTGTGTATTGACAGACCAATGTGGTCCAGAATTTTGTGAACACTTTAGGAGACTAAAACCCAGCTACACATGCACAAAAGCACACAGAAGGAAGCAAGGGAGCAAAGAAGCAAAGGAAGTGGAAGATCCACTTGGCCTGTTGGCATACTCCGTCTTATTCCCACTAAGTCTGCTCTGAACGCTGTGTTACATGTGTTTTGCTGATTCCTGACAGCAGCTTCTAAAAAAACATAAACAAATCAATTATGTCATTTTGTACTTAAAACTTAACCAGACCGTGGCATGTGCATACACACAAACACACGTCTTTTTATTTTTTATTTTTTATTTTTTTTGAAAACTTGCAAGTGCTTCCAGTGTGATCAAGCTTGGTCTGACTATTGGCTTTTGGAGGATCTGATGCCAGTCAGCCGTGCATAATGGGCTCTTTGTCTCCCTGTCACATGAGCAGCATTGTGTTACAATCATTGTCACTCTGGGCTCAAACTGCAAGGCATGCTTTCACACAAAACACTCACTTTGGGGGCTCCTTTTGGCAGAGCCCTGAGATCGAAAACTCTTCTGCTGCACTTTAGTTAATCAGCCCAGCAACGCTGAAACTTTAAAAGTCAGGATTCAAAAGCTCTCATCCAAATCAACCGATTATGAAGCTTCTCTATGGGCCACATGAAGAGCAGGGCAAGTAACGTAACATAACCATCATTTATTTAAATCACTTTAAATCGCTTTTCCTAGACCCTATGACAGCAGACAATTGTGCTCCAAATAACACAACGTGGGGGATGGGAAAAAACCCAAAAACCCAAGTCAAAGTTATCTCCACCTTGAATATTTTTCTCCTGCACTTCAGAAAAATGCCTGCAAGATAAAATCAAAACATTTCCACAGGACAAAGACAAGTAACTTACCAGGTGACAATGTTATTTTACTACTTGCTCTATAAATCCTTTAAATTCCCCAAGAACACCCGACCTCTCCCCTGCCAAAAAAAATTCTGAAAAATACATAGACAAGACTTCCGTACAGGAGGAACTTCAAAAGTTGCTTTAAACATGCTGAACTCATTGAAACCCTGCACGGATGTCTCTGCTTTCATTCATGGAAAGTATTCTCACAGGGCTGAGACCAAACCATGTTAAGAACAACATCCTCCTGCCCGTACTGTCTCTTGAAAAAATTTGTACTGGAAATTTTTTGTCTTGTACAGCTACTCTTGAAATACAGCACTCTGAAGAGGACTGACAGGACCTAACCCTGAAGGAAACAGGCACTGTGTGGGAAGAATTCATGACATAATGCCTGTGATGTGCAGAAAACTTTGGGAAGCAGTGGCTTCTTCCTGAAAGAAATGGGCTGTGCATGGAACAACAAGCTACCAGCTCGTGTACCATCTTCTGTCCAGCACATTTTTCTTTCGTTCGCAGTCCATCAAAGTAACATAACTTCTTCTGAGCCCTGGTTTGGTGTTCCACCCTGGTACTGCTCATATGTGTGCCAGGTACCCTAAGCACACATTATCCTTCCTCTGGATCAATTTTCTTTATTAAGCAGCCTGAGCCAGCCGTCCTCCCTCTCTACACCCTCCACTGCAGACCCTTCCAGATGAGCACTGCCCGGGAGAAGCATCATCATGATGGGTCAGGGCCACCCTGACTCTTGCCTGGACAATTCCACCCAGACCACAAACCCTTGATGGTCTCCTCTTGTCCAGCCTGACAAATTCACCTTCTGCATCATCCTAAGGTCATGACTTCTCTGAGATGCCCTTTGCCTTTCATGGTCTCTTCCCATACCCAGCATTTCCAGTACTTTTCAAGATGTTGACCCTTTGTTTGGTGAGGCCTTGGTTCCAGCCATCATTGGCAAGATACTGGTACCACAGAGAAATAGTTCCTCACCATTTCCTATCTGAAAAAGAGCTATTATTAATCCCTTTAAATGTATGAACTTCCATTGACTTTTCACAAAGAAGAACATGACTTTAACTTGAAACCTGTCTTTGTTATTTCATTGTCTCCTTATTTCCTCTTGCCTTTTGTCTTGGGGTTTAGATCACAAAAGGCAAGATCATTTTTTGCTACTGTTCTTCTGTTGTGTATCTCCTGCAGCTGCAGGGGTGGACACTAGAACCATACAAGCTGCAGCTCTTCGTGCCAGTGATCCTAATTCTAAAATGACATACTAATATGAAGTCTTTCAATTTCTTAGAAAAAATAATTTTGCACACACTTGCACCCCTGTGTGTTCAACAAAAATGATCTGGTAGGCTGAGAAGGGTGTTCTTTTACAGCAACAGAAAAACAAAATTAAATTTCTTTCCTGAGGCCACACAGCAAGTCAATCTCAAAGTTAAAATCATGTTTTTTTTGCTGTATCTTCTCATTGTCTTGCACATCAAAAGACCTCAGAATTAGTATCTCACTGCTGACTATGAGTAATTAATCAGATACAAAACACTGATAAAACTGGAAGAGATGGCTGTCCACATTTTAATATAAACCTAACATGTACATCCAAAGGCATGAACCACAAATCCTTACACAGGCAAAACATCAATTAAAGACCAGACAGTTTGAATGGGTTAATTAACATGAATGCTGACACAATCAATAAAGCTATTCCAGTAAAGTAAATCCCGCCCCAGAATATTTCTCCTAGTTTTCTGACAGATGGCTTTGGATGATACATACTCTTTTCATAAGTAAAAAAAACCAACAACCCTCATTTGGAATAGCAAGACACAGATTCTTCACACAGATGAAAAAATACTGCAGTTATATCTACATTTATGCTATGATGACTGGAGCATATGAAGTCAGTACTAATTACTGACAAACTAATCTGTTAATATTAAAAATCAGGATCAAATTCCTGGCAGTGAGTCAGTACCATAACTGCTACATACTGAAATTTGATTCCACTGGCATCATTCATCAAGGAAGACACCACTTAACAGGAGTAACGATGTAAGAACTTTGTCCTTTCACGACACCATTCCTGTCCATACCTGAAGAAACACTACTCATCAACATTGTGTTCCATTAAAATAAATTAAAAAACTAAATGGGATCACATCCATCTTACAGCACTGTCTACATAACTTTGGGTTTTTTAAAGCAGTGTATCTTTGGTTAGACTAAAACTGTGTCACACACAGAAAGAATTTGTTTTTTACCTTCCTCAAAAGACACCTGCTTTCCCTAATAAGAAGTGAAAATGCTTAGACTAGAAAAAGTGATGTAGAAAAACCACACAAAACTCCTGCCAAGTAATTGGAATATAAATTCAAGGGATCCTTACCAGCTGCAGTCAAAAGCCCACTCCAAACTCTGCTAGATGTTAATCAAACTTAAGTATGTTAATGCACAGTTCCTGTGTTCTTTGCATAGATGACTTAATTGCTTTTGTTAACTGCACTTGCTTCCTTAGGGGGTGTGTGTACCCGTACAGCTGAACAGCTGATTGTGGAAAACATGGTTATGCAAGTCACCAAAGGACTGTTCACTTGGCTAAACCCTTCTGCTCACCTCAAAACAACTCATTTAACACTAGAACCACCCCAGGACAGGTCCTCCTACTCCCACCCCACCAGTCACACTTAAAATGACAGCATTAGCTATCTAAGTAGACATTTAAATGGTAAAATTTATATAAAAAGGGCTATGGCATCTCCCCCCCACCCCTAACACAAGGGTAGTACAGTTTCTGTCTTTGGGGACTTAAAGACACAGCCAGCCCTGCCCCTGCAGAACTGTGCCACATCTGGACCGTTTTACCACCTGATACACCAGAAAAGGGCAAGTCTATTTCCAGAGAAATTAAGCAGACATAGCCAGCTGACTTCACACAGGTCACTGAGCTGCCTGCAGTTTAGATTTTTTTTGCCAGATACCGACTATAATCATAGTCCACATCTGCCAAATGTGGATATATCTCCAATGTCCATAAGATACAAATTCCATAGCCACTCCTGTGAACTGCTCTTTTCTGTCAGAGACTTGTAACACTCCAGACTTACAACCACACACTAAGGAGCAAAGCACAAAGCCATGGCACCTCCACAGCGGCCAAAACTAATACGATGCCACTGATTCACCCCCTGTAGAAGCAGCACACATTTAAATTTGATTGTGTGACAAGGCCACATGGTTGGCCGTGTAAGAAAAATTAAATGAAGTTTATTACATAATGTGCCATATATTGATGCTGTGCAGGTGCATGAGTTACATAGGCAAATAAGTAGAAACTTGGTCCTAAATTACAGTTTGTCCAGCTGATTAAAGATCTGAAGCACACCTGCCCAGCTGGTCTCTTTGATTTGAGATGGGAAATCAAACTAGATGTGTTAATATGATTTCATTTGCAGGACCAGTAAGTAGAAAGCAATACAGTTATTTGGCCACCCAGCCTGGTATTTTCCTAAATTCTGTCTCCAGCTCAGATAGTTGAATCCCCACTCCCTCCACTTCAAGAAGAACACACATACCTAATTACATATGCTTTCCTCCAAGTATTGTGCTATTGGGCACAAATACCAGTTAGGGATGTTGACAAGACAACTGAAGCCAGCTTTCAGTTTCAGTCTCACATCAGACATGCTACTCAATCAAAGAACGCAAGACTTTTCAGAAAAGATCTGCAGCTTATCTGCTGGGAAACAAATGCTACTCTCCAGACTTGTCTTTTTGGTTTTTTGTTCTTTGTTCTTCCAAGATGCTGGATAAAAACATTTTTCCTATAGACAGTCATTATGTTAATCAGCTTTCAAACACACTGCTGCCAAAGCTCAGTTACCAACTTGATAAAATAAGCTATGAAGCATCTTCTATACTGATGACACATTCCAAGTGAGGTTTTAAACTCACTCTGTAGTGAGAAGTTCGTACTTTGGAAAAACTTCAGAGCTGTATGTGATTCTAGGAAATGCATGCTCACTTTGACTACTTTTCAGTACTCAATGATTGGCAGCAACATTTAAGTAATTAATAAGATTATCAAAAGCTCTCCATTCCCAGCTCATTCGAGGAAAGGCAGCTGAGTATTTTTCCTAATTGATTTGTGCCTGCATTTCCAGATTGAACCTACTCCTTGGCTGAAAGACAAAATAGGAAATGTTTATGCTACTATTACTGTCGCCAAAAGAAAATCTGTGCAGGATACCACACAACTGAGAATTTCTCTAGGCAGCTTCTGCTGAGAGACATATGCTGGAACGGAATCAAGGTATTAAACAGATGTGCATTTTCACGTGCAGGTCACACTAATTTACATCTATACACAAGCATCCCTCTATTCCAGTGCATACACTCGCTCCAATCTCTGCTCACGACTGCCAAAAGCCTTCCGCGAAAACGAAGCATAACCTTTAAAAACAGACACTTAACGGGAAAAAAAGAAAAGAAAAAAAAAAGTGCTCTGAAGAGAAGCTGAACCGACTCGTCCACTCTCGGGACCGCAGCAGCTCTCCCGCATCCCGCCCCACCATCCTGTCACCCCGCACGAACGCGGGGACAAACACGCCTGAATGCTCTGCAAAGGCGGAGGCACCGCGGTCGGCTCCGCATCCCACCCGCTGCCCGAAGGATGCTTCTGCCGAGGGAAAACCCCGCTCCGGGAGCGATGCCGCCGCACCCCCGCTTCCTCCCCGAGGCTGCCGCACCCGGCACCTGCGGCCGGGACGAGACGGGACGGGACGAGACGGACGGGACGGGACGGGACAGGACAGGACAGGACAGGACAGGAAGGGACAAGTCCGGTCAGTGCCTACCTGTCCCGCGGGCGCCCTCCCCGTCCGACGGGCCGCCGGGAGCCACCGCCGGGAGCCGCCGCCGCCGGGACTTGAGCGAGGGGCGGTGAGAGCGGCGGGGCCGGCGGGGATCAGCCCCTCCTCCGCCGGCCCCGGACCGCCCCCGGCCAGACCCACAGACACTTTTAACCGCTTCCCCGCGCTCCGCCCGCCACTCTCGCTCGGGCCGCCGTGCTGAGCGGGTGCTGCCTACTCTGAGTCCCGGGATCGCTGCCCTCAGCGGGCGCTGCCTCCCCTCAGTCCCGGGATCGCTGCCCTCAGCTCACATGCAGGCAAAGTGCGAGCTGTGTAGGGACCCCATGGGGAATTTTATTCGGCCTAGTGAAAGATAGGTACCTACGCAAGAGGTTGTGGAGGAGTGAAGTCGTCTTTTCAAACGACTAAATACTTACGTTCCCCCCATGAGGGACTAATAACTCAGGCCCGTCAGGAGATTGAAATTTACAGAAAAAGAAACGTCATGTGCTCCTCGCCAGAGCGGCTTCGGGAAGGAAGAGCAGGATGACTTAAATATATTCTCGCATGTTTAAGATACTTCGCAAGAAATGTTGAACTTTTTCAAATTCTTTTCCCTATCTGAACATGCTGTCTCGGAAACGTTAATTTGGTCGCTGCTTGGCTCGGTCTTTGCCAGCGGCGGGCGCGTCCTGGAGCCGGCGCCATCGGCTCTGCGGGACGGGGAGGAACGTTCCAGCACCTTCTCCGAGAAGCCACATCCGTAGTCCCGTACGCAACTAAAACCCGACCATGCCACCCCATACAGCTCTTCCCCCATGGCCGTGAGGTCTGGGGGTGCTGAGGGTGCTGTCCCCAGGCGCTCTTGGGTTACTGGGTGCCCGGCTTAGTGCAGCCCAGGCTGTGGGGATGCCGAGTGGCCGCACCTGTGGGTGATCCCACATGGATCGGGGAGTGTCCAGTGTGTGGCAGGGTGCTGGTGCCGCTCGCCATTCATGGGCTGGGTGGGCGCTGCCTGAAGCGGCGCGGGCTGGGGGCAGAAGCAGCGGCGCTGCCGCCTGAGGAGGCGCAGGGGGAATCGGAGTTGGCCCTTGAGCCCCAGGCGGGTCTGCACAAGGTGGGAGCCCGGCAGTGGGAGCTCAGTGCCCATGGCGAGAGCTCCCAGGGTGCAGGGGTGCCTGACGGGGGCTGGGGCTATCCGTGGCTGGTGCTGGATGGCCGCTCCTTCCTGGTGCCAGGTTGTGCATTAGTAGGATGAACCTGCGGCAGTTCGCAGGAGCTTGTCCCAGGCACAGTATAAACTGCTGTGGTGCCGAGGGAGATCATGGCAGTAACACCGTAGACATGTGGGGACACCAAGTGGCCAGAGGGACTGCATGGGTTTGGGATGGCTGTGGGCTGTTGGCACCGAAGTCCCGCCGTGTGAGGGGATTTCAGGGACACAGGAATGTCGAGAAAGTTGTTCTGAAGCCGGATATGGGTCTCCTGCTGATGGAAAGGGGCTGGGGGTCCCCAAGATAGTTTGCAAGGTTGGGGAGCTTTTCTCAGGCCTGGTGTCACTGGGGCCTGTGAGTCCCTGAGCAGCCTGGTGAGCCCAATGGTCCCGAGATGGAGACCTGGCCAGCGAGTCCCCTTTTGGAGATGAGTGGCGACTGCTGCATCGCCAAGAACTGGTACCACCTGTTACCTGCAGGTGGAAAGGGAAAATGTCCTTCCCGAGGCCCTGGATGGGCAGAGTCGCTGAAATACAAACATGGCAGAAACAGTGATGCAGCTGGAGATGGAGACAGGATCTACAAAAGAGAGGCTAAAAGGAAGCCAAAGATTTGGCTGCAACCATAATGTGAATGGAGGTCTGGGAGGGAGAACAGAACACTGTTTTTCACATAACCTCGAGTATTAGGAATGGCAATAAAAATGATAAATGATGAATGTAAGCATTAGCGAAGTAGTTATGATGAATGTGTTAGATGAGAAGAGTGTACCGTGTTTGTAGCTGTAGGAGAATAAAAGCACAATTTATATACGACCCCAACCCCTTAAGACTGTAATATTTCGATAACCAAACAAGGCGGATGGCGAACGTGTAATAATCTCTGTAAGATGAGGGTGGCGGAGATGCACATGGAGGTGTGGTGTTAATCCCCTGCATGCTGCATGCTCCCTCCAGCCAGGCCTATAGAGATGTGCTTTAGTTTACAGTACCTGACTGTGGAGTAGATTGCTTGCGTGTCCCGTGTAGGTGGAAGGGGATGTGTCCTTGCTATGGCCCTAAATGGGCAGAGTTGTAGTTGAGATGCAGACATGGCAGGAATGGAGATGCAGCTGCAGATGCTGACAGGATGTACCTAAGAGAGTCTCAATGGGAGAGAGAAAGTCCTTACATCTTGCGTTGATTGGTTATTTCCAAACATTTTTCCTGACACTGATGGAGTTTCCTGGGTTTAGTTTGGTTGATGTAAGCAGATCAGCCCCTGCTTGCCAGGGCAGCAGGGGCTGAGCAGGGCCATGGGGTGATTCTGCATGGACATTTGCCCAAGCCTGCAGAGGGGCTCATGCCTGGGGCACTTGGCTCTGCTGGTTTCTTTTTCCCAGTGGGTGTGACGTATCAGAGAGGAGAGATGGATGTGGATATTTGTGGGTGCACAGCTATAAGGCAGCAGAGCTCTGTGTCCAGGCCTCCGATGAGTTGTGTTTGGGCTCTGTGCAGCTTTGTGTTGAGCTTGTGCTGTTGGTTGTTGACCTGAGGAGCTGCAGGTGCTGTCCTGTGTGATTGTGGTGGACAGAGCAGGGCCTTGGGATGATCCTGCACGGGATCCTGTCTGTTCCTGCAGATGAGCTCATGCATGGGGCACTGTCTTTCTCTCTCTGCCCAGCGTGTCTGCTGTTCGTGGAGGCCAGGGGAGAAAGGTCAGGCCTGGCAGCAGGCGTGGGCCAAAGGGCTGCTGGCAGCAGGTGCCGTGCCCAGAGGCTGTGGGCCAGGCAAGCCTTGAGGTAGCAGGTGTCTTTGGGGCTGTGCTGTGGCAGTGGCACGTCCCTCGCTGGCTCTGGAGGTGTGGGGTAGCCAGGCAGCGGCAATGGTGCTGCTGAGGGGCTGCTGTGGTGTCTGCAGCACTGTTTTGTTTGCTGCAAGAGTGGGGCGGGCATCACGTGTGGGATGAGCAGGTTGGGTGTCAGCTTCCAGCTGTCCTGCAGCTGCAGAGTATGTGTCAATGGGCCTTTGGAGCTGGGCAGGGAAGCTGGCAGCTGGCAGGGCTGGTGCTGGGTGCTCTGTGTGCTCATCGATGCCCATGCTGTCAGCAGTGGGCAGCCAAGTGAGAAAGCAGAAGGAGCCTCCAGCAGCAGCCTGGTCCATCCAGAGGTGAGCTGTCAGAGGGGCTGTGGCTTCTGGACAGCCTGTGTGTCTTGGCCATGGGAAGGGGCGGGTGCCTGAGACCTTGGCACTTCTGCTTCCATTCTGTGCGCAGTCAGGTTCTTGTTCTGGACGCAGCAGCCTCAGCAGCCACTGCAGGCCTGCCCAGAGCAGAAGAGGACCAGCATCATCTGCCTAGAGAGACTGGGCAATGAAAACGCCTTCCAAACCGTGGCGTGCCCAGCACATTGGGATTCCTGGTTCCGTTGGATCTGCAGCCAGGGACGGGCTCTGCATTCTGGCAATTCCACCTTGCGGTGTCGGGAGCCGAATAAGCCATTGGTTTGGGCAGTGCTCCCCATAGGGACCCAAGTCTGGAAGAGCTTGGCTACTTTTCTTCCAAATGGTCAGAGGCCAGACATAGTGCATCAGTGCATCACCTGTGGGATGAGCAGGTTAGGTGTCAGCTTCCAGCTGTCCTGCAGCTGCAGAGTATGTGTCGATGGGCCTTTGGAGCTGGGCAGGGAAGCTGGCAGCTGGCAGGGCTGGTGCTGGGTGCTCTGTGTGCTCATCGATGCCCATGCTGTCAGCAGTGGGCCGCCAAGTGAGAAAGCAGAAGGAGCCTCCAGCAGCAGCCTGGCCCATCCAGAGGTGAGCTGTCAGAGGGGCTGTGGCTTCTGGACAGCCTGTGTGTCCTTCTGGCCACGGCTGGGTGGGCGCTGCCTGGAGCGTGGGCTGGGGGCAGAAGCAGCGTTGCTGCCGCCTGAGGAGGCGCAGGGGGAATCAGAGTTGGCCCTTGAGCCCCAGGCGGGTCTGCAGAAGGGGGAGCCCGGCAGTGGGAGCTCAGTGCCCATGGCGGGAGCTCCCAGGGTGCAGGGGTGCCTGACGGGAACTTGTGGGCAAAGTGCTAAGTTTTAATGACCAATAGAACTGTCAGCAAGGGTGGAAATGCGTAGGAAAAGTATAGGAATGCAATTAGTGCCCAGTTGTAGAAGTAGCATCACTAATGTCGAAGAAAATTTGCTAATGCTTAGTTATGATGAATGTGTTAGATGAGAAGAGTGTGCCGTGTTTGTAGGTGTAGGAGAATAAAAGCACAATTTATATACGACCCCAACCCCTTAAGACTGTAATATTTCGATAACCAAACAAGGCGGATGGCGAACGTGTAATAATCTCTGTAAGATGAGGGTGGCGGAGATGCACATGGAGGTGTGGTGTTAATCCCCTGCATGCTGCATGCTCCCTCCAGCCAGGCCTATAGAGATGTGCTTTAGTTTACAGTACCTGACTGTGGAGTAGATTGCTTGCGTGTCCCGTGTAGGTGGAAGGGGATGTGTCCTTGCTATGGCCCTAAATGGGCAGAGTTGTAGTTGAGATGCAGACATGGCAGGAATGGAGATGCAGCTGCAGATGCTGACAGGATGTACCTAAGAGAGTCTCAATGGGAGAGAGAAAGTCCTTACATCTTGCGTTGATTGGTTATTTCCAAACATTTTTCCTGACACTGATGGAGTTTCCTGGGTTTAGTTTGGTTGATGTAAGCAGATCAGCCCCTGCTTGCCAGGGCAGCAGGGGCTGAGCAGGGCCATGGGGTGATTCTGCATGGACATTTGCCCAAGCCTGCAGAGGGGCTCATGCCTGGGGCACTTGGCTCTGCTGGTTTCTTTTTCCCAGTGGGTGTGACGTATCAGAGAGGAGAGATGGATGTGGATATTTGTGGGTGCACAGCTATAAGGCAGCAGAGCTCTGTGTCCAGGCCTCCGATGAGTTGTGTTTGGGCTCTGTGCAGCTTTGTGTTGAGCTTGTGCTGTTGGTTGTTGACGTGAAGAGCTGCAGGTGCTTTCCTGTGTGATTGTGGTGGACAGAGCAGGGCCTTGGGATGATCCTGCACGGAAACCTGTCTGTTCCTGTAGATGAGCTCATGCATGGGGCACTGTCTCTCTCTCTCTGCCCAGCGTGTCTGCTGTTCGTGGAGGCCAGGGGAGAAAGGTCAGGCCTGGCAGCAGGTGTCGTGCCCAGAGGCTGTGGGCCAGACAAGCCTTGAGGCAGCTGGCGTCTTTGGGGCTGTGCTGTGGCAGTGGCACGTCCCTCGCTGGCTCTGGAGGTGTGGGGTAGCCAGGCAGCGGCAATGGTGCTGCTGAGGGGCTGCTGTGGTGTCTGCAGCGGTGCTTTGTTTGCTGCAAGAGTGGGGCTGGCATCACCTGTGGGATGAGCAGGTTGGGTGTCTGCTTCCAGCTGTCCTGCAGCTGCAGAGTATGTGTCGATGGGCCTTTGGAGCTGGGCAGGGAAGCTGGCAGCTGGCAGGGCTGGTGTTGGGTGCTCTGTGTGCTCATCGATGCCCATGCTGTCAGCAGTGGGCCGCCAAGTGAGAAAGCAGAAGGAGCCTCCAGCAGCAGCCTGGCCCATCCAGAGGTGAGCTGTCAGAGGGGCTGTGGCTCCTGGACAGCCTGTGTGTCCTGGCCATGGCTGGCTGGGCTGGCTGGGCACTGCCTGGAGCGCGGGCTGGGGGCAGAAGCAGCGGCGCTTCTGTCTGAGGAGGTGCAGGGGGAATCAGAGTTGGCCCTTGAGGCCAGGCGGGTCTGCGGAAGGGGGAGCCCGGCAGTGGGAGCTCAGTGCCCATGGCGGGAGCTCCCAGGGTGCAGGGTTTCCTGACGGGAACTTGTGGGCAAAGTGCTAAGTTTTAATGACCAATAGAACTGTCAGCAAGGGTGGAAATGCGTAGGAAAAGTATAGGAATGCAATTAGTGCCAAATTGTAGAAGAAGCATCAGAAATATTGAAGATAATCTGTAGTAATAAAAAAAAGCATTAGCAAAGTAGTTATGATGAATGTGTTAGATGAGAAGAGTGTGCCGTGTTTGTAGCTGTAGAATAAAAGCACAATTTATATACGACCCCAACCCCTTAAGACTGTAATATTTGATAACCAAACAAGGCGGATGCTGAACGTGTAAATAATCTCTGTAAGATGAGCGTGGTGGAGATGCACATGTGTTGTAGTATGTTTATTCAGTTCTGTTACAATGGTTAATATTTCATCTGTTTCTTACGTTCCTGGTTCTCCCCCATTTACTACTTTGGTTGGTTCCAGTTGTCTGTTATGTAAACCCCTCCCAGTTTTCCTTAATGTTCCCCATCAATCACCTTTACCCTGCCCCATCTCTCCATCCATCATCGTAATCCCCACCTCTCCTTCCAGCTCCTTCCACGTATATCATCCCTTTCTTGTCATGTTATTGGTTGTTCTGTTCCCGCCTTCTTTGTATCCCCATTGGTCCCTGATATTGTAACCTCCTCCCCTTACCCCTCCCTCTGTGAGCTCTGATTGGACCCTGGACTGTGCCCGCCCCTGAGATAAAACGCAGTGCACAGAGGTGCTCTGGGCTCTCTTTAGTCCTGCTTTCTCCCAGCCCAGACCCTTGTGCTCATCTCGTCTCCCGAATAAACCTGTTCCTGGGAAGTACAGCCGAGCGAGTCTCCTCCTTCCTTTTGCCACCACCCATGACGCCTGAATTGGCAGAGCCCAGCAGGATTCGGTGCTCTGAAGGTTCTGCAGTGGGATCGCCTTTCCCCTGCAGTTCCCCACTCCTGGCGACTGCCCGTGCCGGAGAGGCACCGTAGAGCTAGCCCGGAGCTCCAGTGTGGCCAAGAGCAGCGTCACACATGGAGGTGTGGTGTTAACCCCCTGCATTCTCCCTCCAGCCAGGCCAATAGAGTTGTGCTTTAGTTTGCAGTACCTGACTGTGGAGTAGATTGGTCCTATGTCCTGTGTAGGTGGAAGGGGATGTGTCCTTGCTATGGCCCTAAAAGGGCAGAGTGAGATGCAGACATGGCAGGAATGGAGATGCAGCTGCAGATGCTGACAGGATGTACCTAAGAGAGTCTCAGTGGGACAGAGAAAGTCCTTACATCTTGATTATTACGTTGATTGGTTATTTCCAAACATTTTTCCTGACGCTGATGGAGTTTCCTGGGTTTAGTTTGGTTGATGTAAGCAGATCAGCCCCTGTTTGCCAGGGCAGCAGGGGCTGAGCAGGGCCATGGGGTGATTCTGCATGGACATTTGCCCAAGCCTGCAGAGGGGCTCATGCCTGGGGCACTTGGCTCTGCTGGTTTCTTTTTCCCAGTGGGTGTGACGTATCAGAGAGGAGAGATGGATGTGGATATTTGTGGGTGCACAGCTATAAGGAAGCAGAGCTCTGTGTCCAGGCCTCCGATGAGTTGTGTTTGGGCTCTGTGCAGCTTTGTGTTGAGCTTGGGCTGTTGGTTGTTGACGTGAGGAGCTGCAGGTGCTGTCCTGTGTGATTGTGGTGGACAGAGCAGGGCCTTGGGATGATCCTGCACGGGATCCTGTCTGTTCCTGTAGATGAGCTCATGCATGGGGCACTGTCTGTCTGTCTCTGCCCAACGTGTCTGCTGTTCGTGGAGGCCAGGGGAGAAAGGGCAGGGCTGGCAGCAGGATTGGGCCAAAGGGCTGCTGGCAGCAGGTGCCGTGCCCAGAGGCTGTGGGCCAGGCAAACCTTGAGGTAGCAGGTGTCTTTGGGGCTGTGCCGTGGCAGTGGCACGTCCCTCGCTGGCTCTGGAGGTGTGGGGTAGCCAGGCAGCGGCAATGGTGCTGCTGAGGGGCTGCTGTGGTGTCTGCAGCGCTGCTTTGTTTGCTGCAAGAGTGGGGCTGGCATCACCTGTGGGATGAGCAGGTTGGGTGTTGGCTTCCAGCTGTCCTGCAGCTGCAGAGTATGTGTCGATGGGCCTTTGGAGCTGGGCAGGGAAGCTGGCAGCTGGCAGGGCTGGTGCTGGGTGCTCTGTGTGCTCATCGATGCCCATGCAGTCAGCAGTGGGCCGCCAAGTGAGAAAGCAGAAGGAGCTTCCAGCAGCAGCCTGGCCCATCCAGAGGTGAGCTGTCAGAGGGGCTGTGGCTCCTGGACAGCCCGTGTGTCTTGGCCATGGGAAGGGGCGGGTGCCTGAGACCTTGGCACTTCTGCTTCCATTCTGTGCGCAGTCAGGTTCTTGTTCTGGACGCAGCAGCCTCAGCAGCCACTGCAGGCCTGCCCAGAGCAGAAGAGGGCCAGCATCATCTGCCTAGAGAGACTGGGCAATGAAAATGCCTTCCAAACCGTGGCGTGCCCAGCACATTGCGATTCCTGGTTCCATCGGATCTGCAGCCAGGGACGGGCTCTGCATTCTGGCAATTCCACCTTGCGGTGTCAGGAGCCGAATAAGCCATTGGTTTGGGTAGTGCTCCCCATAGGGACCCAAGTCTGGAAGAGCTTGGCTACTTTTCTTCCAAATGGTCAGAGGCCAGACATAGTGCATCAGTGCATCACCTGTGGGATGAGCAGGTTAGGTGTCAGCTTCCAGCTGTCCTGCAGCTGCAGAGTATGTGTCAATCAGCCTTTGGAGCTGGGCAGGGAAGCTGGCAGTTGGCAGGGCTGGTGCTGGGTGCTCTGTGTAGTTATCTATGCCCATGCTGTCAGCAGTGGGCCGCCAAGTGAGAAAGCAGAAGGAGCCTCCAGCAGCAGCCTGATCCATCCAGAGGTGAGCTGTCAGAGGGGCTGTGGCTCCTGGACAGCCTGTGTGTCCTTCTGGCCACGGCTGGGTGGGCGCTGCCTGGAGCAACATGGGCCGGGGGCAGAAGCAGCGGCGCTTCCACCTGAGGAGGCACAGGGGGAATCAGAGTTGGCCCTTGAGCCCCAGGCGGGTCTGCAGAAGGGGGAGCCCGGCAGTGGGAACTCAGTGCCCATGGCGGGAGCTCCCAGGGTGTAGGGTTGCCTGACGGGAACTTGTGGGCAAAGTGCTAAGTTTTAATGACCAATAAAACTGTCAGCAAGGGTGGAAATGCGTAGGAAAAAGTATAGGAATGCAATTAGTGCCCAGTTGTAGAAGTAGCATCACTAATGTCGAAGAAAATTTGCTAATGCTTAGTTATGATGAATGTGTTAGATGAGAAGAGTGTGCCGTGTTTGTAGCTGTAGGAGAATAAAAGCACAATTTATATACGACCCCAACCCCTTAAGACTGTAATATTTCGATAACCAAACAAGGCGGATGGCGAACGTGTAATAATCTCTGTAAGATGAGGGTGGCGGAGATGCACATGGAGGTGTGGTGTTAATCCCCTGCATGCTGCATGCTCCCTCCAGCCAGGCCTATAGAGATGTGCTTTAGTTTACAGTACCTGACTGTGGAGTAGATTGCTCGCGTGTCCCGTGTAGGTGGAAGGGGATGTGTCCTTACTATGGCCCTAAATGGGCAGAGTTGTAGTTGAGATGCAGACATGGCAGGAATGGAGATGCAGCTGCAGATGCTGACAGGATGTACCTAAGAGAGTCTCAATGGGAGAGAGAAAGTCCTTACATCTTGCGTTGATTGGTTATTTCCAAACATTTTTCCTGACACTGATGGAGTTTCCTGGGTTTAGTTTGGTTGATGTAAGCAGATCAGCCCCTGCTTGCCAGGGCAGCAGGGGCTGAGCTGGGCCATGGGGTGATTCTGCATGGACATTTGCCCAAGCCTGCAGAGGGGCTCATGCCTGGGGCACTTGGCTCTGCTGGTTTCTTTTTCCCAGTGGGTGTGACGTATCAGAGAGGAGAGATGGATGTGGATATTTGTGGGTGCACAGCTATAAGGCAGCAGAGCTCTGTGTCCAGGCCTCCGATGAGTTGTGTTTGGGCTCTGTGCAGCTTTGTGTTGAGCTTGGGCTGTTGGTTGTTGACGTGAAGAGGTGCAGGTGCTGTCCTGTGTGATTGTGGTGGACAGAGCAGGGCCTTGGGATGATCCTGCACGGGATCCTGTCTGTTCCTGCAGATGAGCTCATGCGTGGGGCATTGTCTCTCTCTCTCTGCCCAGCGTGTCTGCTGTTCGTGGAGGCCAGGGGAGAAAGGTCAGGCCTGGCAGCAGGCGTGGGCCAAAGGGCTGCTGGCAGCAGGTGCCGTGCCCAGAGGCTGTGGGCCTGGCAAACCTTGAGGTAGCAGGCGTCTTTGGGGCTGTGCCGTGGCAGTGGCACGTCCCTTGCTGGCTCCGGAGGTGTGGGGTGGCCAGGCAGCGGCAATGGTGCTGCTGAGGGGCTGCTGTGGTGTCTGCAGCGCTGCTTTGTTTGCTGCAAGAGTGGGGCTGGCATCACGTGTGGGATGAGCAGGTTGGGTGTCAGCTTCCAGCTGTCCTGCAGCTGCAGAGTATGTGTCGATGGGCCTTTGGAGCTGGGCAGGGAAGCTGGCAGCTGGCAGGGCTGGTGTTGGGTGCTCTGTGTGCTCATCGATGCCCATGCTGTCAGCAGTGGGCCGCCAAGTGAGAAAGCAGAAGGAGCCTCCAGCAGCAGCCTGGCCCATCCAGAGGTGAGCTGTCAGAGGGGCTGTGGCTCCTGGACAGCCTGTGTGTCCTGGCCATGGCTGGCTGGGCTGGCTGGGCACTGCCTGGAGCGCGGGCTGGGGGCAGAAGCAGCGGCGCTTCTGCCTGAGGAGAGGTGCAGGGGGAATCAGAGTTGGCCCTTGAGGCCAGGCGGGTCTGCAGAAGGGGGAGCCCGGCAGTGGGAGCTCAGTGCCCATGGCGGGAGCTCCCAGGGTGCAGGGTTTCCTGACGGGAACTTGTGGGCAAAGTGCTAAGTTTTAATGATCAATAGAACTGTCAGCAAGGGTGGAAATGCGTAGGAAAAGTATAGGAATGCAATTAGTGCCAAATTGTAGAAGAAGCATCAGAAATATTGAAGATAATCTGTAGTAATAAAAAAAAGCATTAGCAAAGTAGTTATGATGAATGTGTTAGATGAGAAGAGTGTGCCGTGTTTGTAGCTGTAGGAGAATAAAAGCACAATTTATATACGACCCCAACCCCTTAAGACTGTAATATTTGATAACCAAACAAGGCGGATGCTGAACGTGTAAATAATCTCTGTAAGATGAGCGTGGTGGAGATGCACATGTGTTGTAGTATGTTTATTCAGTTCTGTTACAATGGTTAATATTTCATCTGTTTCTTACGTTCCTGGTTCTCCCCCATTTACTACTTTGGTTGGTTCCAGTTGTCTGTTATGTAAACCCCTCCCAGTTTTCCTTAATGTTCCCCATCAATCACCTTTACCCTGCCCCATCTCTCCATCCATCATTGTAATCCCCACCTCTCCTTCCACGTATATCATCCCTTTCTTGTCATGTTATTGGTTGTTCTGTTCCCGCCTTCTTTGTATCCCCATTGGTCCCTGATATTGTAACCTCCTCCCCTTACCCCTCCCTCTGTGAGCTCTGATTGGACCCTGGACTGTGCCCGCCCCTGAGATAAAACGCAGTGCACAGAGGTGCTCTGGGCTCTCTTTAGTCCTGCTTTCTCCCAGCCCAGACCCTTGTGCTCATCTCGTCTCCCGAATAAACCTGTTCCTGGGAAGTACAGCCGAGCGAGTCTCCTCCTTCCTTTTGCCACCACCCATGACGCCTGAATTGGCAGAGCCCAGCAGGATTCGGTGCTCTGAAGGTTCTGCAGTGGGATCGCCTTTCCCCTGCAGTTCCCCACTCCTGGCGACTGCCCGTGCCGGAGAGGCACCGTAGAGCTAGCCCGGAGCTCCAGTGTGGCCAAGAGCAGCGTCACACATGGAGGTGTGGTGTTAACCCCCTGCATTCTCCCTCCAGCCAGGCCAATAGAGATGTGCTTTAGTTTGCAGTACATGACTGTGGAGTAGATTGGTCCTATGTCCTGTGTAGGTGGAAGGGGATGTGTCCTTGCTATGGCCCTAAATGGGCAGAGTGAGATGCAGATATGGCAGGAATGGAGATGCAGCTGCAGATGCTGACAGGATGTACCTAAGAGAATCTCAATGGGAAAGAGAAAGTCCTTACATCTTGATTATTACGTTGATTGGTTATTTCCAAACATTTTTCCTGACACTGATGGAGTTTCCTGGGTTTAGTTTGGTTGATGTAAGCAGATCAGCCCCTGCTTGCCAGGGCAGCAGGGGCTGAGCCAGGGCCATGGGGTGATTCTGCATGGACATTTGCCCAAGCCTGCAGAGGGGCTCATGCCTGGGGCACTTAGCTCTGCTGGTTTCTTTTTCCCAGTGGGTGTGACGTATCAGAGAGGAGAGATGGATGTGGATATTTGTGGGTGCACAGCTATAAGGCAGCAGAGCTCTGTGTCCAGGCCTCCGATGAGTTGTGTTTGGGCTCTGTGCAGCTTTGTGTTGAGCTTGTGCTGTTGGTTGTTGACCTGAGGAGCTGCAGGTGCTGTCCTGTGTGATTGTGGTGGACAGAGCAGGGCCTTGGGATGATCCTGCACGGGATCCTGTCTGTTCCTGTAGATGAGCTCATGCATGGGGCACTGTCTCTCTCTCTCTGCCCAGCGTGTCTGCTGTTCGTGGAGGCCAGGGGAGAAAGGTCAGGCCTGGCAGCAGGCGTGGGCCAAAGGGCTGCTGGCAGCAGGTGCCGTGCCCAGAGGCTGTGGGCCAGGCAAGCCTTGAGGTAGCAGGCGTCTTTGGGGCTGTGCTGTGGCAGTGGCACGTCCCTCGCTGGCTCTGGAGGTGTGGGGTAGCCAGGCAGCGGCAATGGTGCTGCTGAGGGGCTGCTGTGGTGTCTGCAGCGCTGTTTTGTTTGCTGCAAGAGTGGGGCTGGCATCACGTGTGGGATGAGCAGGTTGGGTGTCAGCTTCCAGCTGTCCTTTGCCTGGTAGGTCGTGGGTCCTCTGGTTGCTTAAAAGGGCTGGGGGTCCCTGAGATTTCTTGCAGGGTTGGGGAGTTGTTCTCAGGACACCGAGAACATATTCACATGGTCACTGGTGGGCTGTGGGACACAGGGCTGCCTGGTGACCCCAAGACCCCCAAACTGAGACCTGCCAGAAGACATACAAAGGTATTCCAGCCTTCCTCCCAAAAAAGCCCTCCATTTCCTTCTAGACCTACATTCACACTATGGTTGCACCATTTTGTACTCCTGAGCTTCTGTTTTGGACATCCAGTCTCTGTCTCCAGCTGCATCTTTGTTTCTGCTTTGGCTGTGTCTCATGTACAGTGAGATCTAATGAGTCTCATTAATAATTAATAATTGTAATCATGTATTATTACATCTGATGAGGGCCTACTCAGGCCTACTCAGGGACTTCACCCAGGGACACATGTCCTTCCACCTGCAGGTGACAGACAGCATCAGGTTGGGCTTTGGGCACATGCTGGTGTTGGGGTTGATTCTAATAAAACAACCAAGGGTGACAGCCTAAGGCCATGGGAAAACCCTTAGTAAGGGAGACCAAGTTTTGCCCCCATAATTCCCCTTTTTCAAGTATGTTAATTTTGCTCAAAAGTTCTGTGTTCCATTACGATTGGTTGTGTTTAGCTGCAAAAATCTGAATATTCCTAACTCCCTTCCCTCACTGGTCTCTTTCCTTAAACCTCTCCCTTCCGCCTCCCCTTATCCAAGTTGTTATATATCCCTGTTACACCCTGACCCCTGCTTTTCTGCCACTGCTCTTGTGCATGGTAAAAGCCTCCTTGTGGCTCCCTTCCCAGTTCGTCCCATAGCATTTTTCTGGCTTAGTGTTTGTTATTTTCACATTATTAAACCATTTTGTTTCAGGCAACCAGGTCAGGCTGTATTTCTGAACCCAGTTGCCAAATCTCATGAAGCCGGCAGTCTCAGCATCCAGGCTGAGACTGGCCGGAGGCTTCATGCTGGCATCTGTGACTGCCTTGCTGTGCCCTTGAGCCAGTGTGGCAACGACAGAGCAGGGCCGTGGGGTGATCCTGCACGGACACTAGCCCAGCCATGCAGAGGAGCTCATGCCTGGGGATTTGGCTCTGTTACTTTCTCTGTGTCCCCAGAGTGTGTGGTATGTCAGGCAGGAGAGGTGTGTCTGGGTATTTGTGGGTACACAGCCATGAGGAACAAGCTCTGTGTTCACACCTCCTGCCTGATGGGTTCTCTTGGGGCTGGATGCAGCATTGTGCTAATGTTGGGCCATTGCTCATTGATGTAAGGTGTGGTGGCTAACAGCTTGTCTGAAGGCCCCACAGTTATCAATAATCCTAATGTTATAAGTGAAGTAGAACTATGTAACTAATTATATTAGTACGAGTCATCCCTCCTGGGATGCAGGGCCAGAAAGACTTCAACCCCATATAAGGTTATGTTTCTGAAATGTGCCTGATGGCACTTCATAGGTTCATCAAGTTATCCCATTGAAGGTTTTGTTTCTAGAATCTTCCTGGATCTCTCCCCCAACTGGTTGCAATTTGTTGCAGTATTTTGCATCTTTCTAACCCCAGTCTGTGTCTGGACCCATGCCCTCAGACTGCGCCCTCACACCTCCCCTAAATATTGTTGTCTCTGCCCCTAGTCCTGGTCTTTGCACTTCATTCCTGTGCTGCACAGGCTTTATGGGCCTCATCCCTACTTGATTTTCCTATTCCAGTTGGTTTTGGGGACTCCAGGTTGCCCTGGTGTCAAGGGACTCTGAAGTTTTAAGGGTCGTTGCGGCCACCCTCAGCAGAGCAAACACCTGAATTATGTAACTCGACCAGTCTGGACTGTTGGGGAGCAGGTCTGGGCCACTGGGGACACAGGCAGCTGTTGACCGGGTGACAGCTGATCCAGCCAATCAGGACTAACAGTGCAGACTTTCAAAACTACGTAAGAAGGACAGCACTCAACAAAAGTTGACCGTTTTCACGTGAATCTGGGTTTGTTCTGTCACATACTTGTCTCCAACATCAGCGACAAGTGGTGACCACTGATGTGACACAACAAGCTGCCGTGGGAATTGCAGGGAGACAGAGCGCAGTGGGGATTGCTGCCTGCAGCCTGTAGGACTGTGGAGAGCAGTGGGGAGAGCTTTGGTAATCCTGGTGGAGCAGCAGGTATAGATAGCTGCATAAGACAATGGAGAAAGCTGCGTTGGTCTGGACCTTTTGGGAATAGAAGATGCTGCCAGGGACTATTGGAGCATAGGCTTCATTACAGGAAGACCCCGTTGCCAAGGTACGGACTCTTTAATTTAAATAAATGAGGAATAAAATACGACAAGCTGGCTTTGTTAGCCTTGGTGATGTGGTCCGAGAACCACAGATTAGACATGACTGAAGGAGCTGCCCTTGACGATAAGAACATGGGAGGGGGCAGATTTATAACTGAAGCAGCTTCCATAGGTGATGAGCCAGCCATTAATGTAATAAAGCTCTGGAGGTTCATTGTGGACTCGTCGAGGCAGTTAAAGACCGAGTGTGACACAAGGATGGCAGAGGAGACACCGCGGGTGCTGCCCGCCGAGGTGACCAGCAAGGACAGCGCACGGCAGCAGGGAGACGCTGGCATTGCATTGGGCAGAGGGGAGAGGAGGACAGATGAGACAGCTGCAGTGCTGCCCCGTGCTGGGACACCTTGCTGGAGGAACATCTGCAGCCACACAGAGTGGAGTCTCTGGGCAGGACGCATGGCCAGTGGAGCACACCGATTGAGCCGCAGCTGAGTGAAGCTGCTGCGATGTCACACCGAGCCATGGCAAGGCCCCATCAAGCTGCAGAGCCGAGTGTGCTGCTGAGCCATGCCATGCTGCTGTGTCTGGCGAGTGCTCTTGAACCGTGCCAGAGCTGCAGGCCTTTGCTGCAGTTGTTGGCCAGTGTGATTGTGGTGGATGAGAGCTTGAACAGCTTTTAGGTGTGGGACAGCGGCCACACAAAGCTGGAGACAGCCAGGAAGGCTGGGCAGGATGTGGCAAGAGCAGGAGCTTTGCAGTGAGACAGGCTGGTGGGAGCTGCTCGTGGAGGCCAGGGGAGAAAGGTCAGGCCTGGCAGCAGGCGTGGGCCAAAGGGCTGCTGGCAGCAGGTGCCGTGCCCAGAGGCTGTGGGCCAGACAAGCCTTGAGGCAGCTGGCGTCTTTGGGGCTGTGCTGTGGCAGTGGCACGTCCCTCGCTGGCTCTGGAGGTGTGGGGTGGCCAGGCAGCGGCAATGGTGCTGCTGAGGGGCTGCTGTGGTGTCTGCAGCGCTGCTTTGTTTGCTGCGAGAGTGGGGCTGGCATCACTTGTGGGATGAGCAGGTTGGGTGTCAGCTTCCAGCTGTCCTGCAGCTGCAGAGTATGTGTCGATGGGCCTTTGGAGCTGGGCAGGGAAGGGCTGGCAGGCCTGGTGCTGGGGTCATCAACACAGGAAATTACAGTTCTGGTTTTATGCCTGAACCCCTCTCTCTTCATCTGCAATGTTGTTGGAATCCAAAATAAAAGCCTCTCTGAGCTCCTTAGAGAGAGAAAATTATTAAAATATATTAAACCATATATGTAGAGTAGAAGTGTAGGTTTTAGTTTTAAGTAGGTAAACATATAGCTTAAGTGCCCTATGAGTCTGTGTTAGCTAGTGAAAAGCGTTATTACCTAGTTTAAAATTCTATTATAATACCCTTCACAGATTCAACTTAGCTCTAGACATAACGAAAATATAATTTGCATTCTTGGATAAGAGCAGGTAGGATTATTCACGTAAACAGATAATACCCTATACCTAAAATCTAAGTAAAAAGAACATTGCTTTCGCACGTTAGAATTAAGTTCAGATTGGTGTAGAAACTATTGTTTTAGAAGCGTGTTTTCAGCTGATTGGATGATTTATGAATTTAATCCCCTGTATTGGGGATCAGGGAAGAAAGAACGACTGAAGGAAGAAGAACAGCAGCTCCATCATCATTACCAACTGCTTCTGTGGCCCAGGACAGCAAGGACAACAGAACTCCATGCTGAGAAGCTGCTGCCCCGACCATGGGAACCTTATACTAGAGATCTGCTGCTCAGAACTCAGGACTTTATGCCAAAAGCTTTCAACAAAGACTTTAGCTCTCTGAATTCTTTGCCTTTGAGACTGACGCTTTTACACAATAAATACCTTTTAGCAACCATCAACTGCTCATGTCTCTTTGAAACCTAGAAATATTCCTGGAATCCCCGTTGAAGCGTTGACATGGCAAGGGCACTGTTGTCACCCAAACTTATCTTTGGCTTTACTGTCACCATGCCTGCAGATCCACAGGCGATGTGGGCTCCAATCCTGGGTCACAATAGGTATGTTGCAGAGTGTGCTCTATCTCAGAAAGGAAAAACCTCATATTCATAGGACTGTTGGACACTGGAGTGGATGTCACTTGTAATAAATAGAGACCCTTTTGTTCGCCTATGTTCACTTACCATTTCCTGCTCCAAGTGGCCAAAGGAATGGCCCCTTGTACCAGCTGCTGGGGTCATTTTGCACTGGGGGAGCTACCACCAGTTTCAGGAGCTGGGACAACATCTGCTTTGGGGGCTCTGAGAGCAGAGTAGGCACAGTGAGACCTTTTGTGGTCTGGGGGAGGGACCTATTATTGCAGGGGGGGACACGACTAGAAATCCTCACCCTACCACTGGATTTCTAGTCAGGGACACTGAGCAGTGTACCTCCAGTTAACTTGGAAGACTGACAACCCCATATGGGTGGATTTATTCTTCCAGAGAAAAAATTAAAGGTGCTGCAGTCCCTCATGCAGGAGCAGGTGTCCAAGGGTTGTATAGTTCCATCTGTTACCCCTTGGAACACGCCTGTCTTCATTATTCAAAAACCAGGCAAGGACAGGTGGTGGTTCCTGAAAGACCTAAGAAAGAGCAATGAGGTTATTGAGGGTAAGGGTCCCTTCCAGCCTGGCCTGCCCTCAGCCTCTGTGATTCCCCAAGACTGGCAGATGGTGGTCATCAACCTGAAGGACTGTTTTTTTAACCTCCTGCTCCAGACAGATGATGCCCCCAATTTGTGTTCTCAGTCCCATCCCTAAATAGGCAGCTCTGCAACAACACAGTAACAGTCTTGTCACAAGGCATGAAGAACCCACCAAGGATCTGCCAGTGGTTTGTGGCCCGAATCTTGTCCTCTTTTAGGAGGAAATACCCCAATGCAATCATCCTCCACTACGTGGATGACATTCTCACCAGTGCAGGGACTCGTTTCCTGTTAGACTGTGCTCTTCAAGATGTCACGGAAGCTGTACAGAGCAGGGGGTTTGAGATGGCCAAGAAGATCCAGCACACCACCCTGTGGAAGTGCCTTGGCCTCACAATTGCAGAGAGGATCATCATGCCCCAGCCTCTACAGATCAAGGATGAACAAAGGACCCTCTGAGATCTACACTGTCTCTTCAGAAGCACCAACTGGGTTTGTTCACTGCTGGGGATCAGTACCGAGGACCTCACACTGCTGTTCCACCTCTTGAAGGGTGATGAGGATGTCGATGCTCTGTGATCCCTAACACCAGAGGCCAGGGCACTGGTAGAAAAGGTAGCTGATGGCATAAACACCAGGCAAGCACATGGGTACTATCCATAGATACCTTTCTCCTTACCTATGCTCAGCACCGGCCCCAAATATTACACACTCATATTTCAGTGGGTTCCCCAGATATCAGATCCTGTGATAAGAATTGAGTGGGCTTTTAGAACCCACCAGCCTGGCAGAACCATCACAGCAGCACAAGACATTACAGCTCAGCTAATAATAAAGGCTAGGACCCACCTGTATGCCCTAGCAGGGATGGACCTCGCTAACATTTATTTGCCCTTGACCACTGACCATCTAAATTGGTTACTCCAAACTTCTGAGCCCGTGCAATATGCATTAGATAGCTACCCCAGACAACTTTCATTTCAATTAATTTTCTTAAACTGTTCAATTTGGCTTTCAGTTTGGTCCCAAAACCTGCGAAGTTCAATTCCATTAAAGGCTCTGACTGCCTTCACCGATGGATCTGGGAGTTCCATAACTCCGTCATGACCTGGAAGGACCTGGCTACACAGCAGTGGGAGTCAAACATTGAAATCATCCGTGGGTCTCCTCATATCACCAAATCAGCAGCAATGGTCAGAGTCTTCTCCATATTTGATTAACCATTTAATCTGATTAACAATTTAATCTGGTCACTGATTTGGCCTATGTTGCCAGGGTAGTTCAGAGGGCAGAAAATTTAATCCTAAAAGGTATTTCAAATCCCCAATTACGTAATTTACTTACCTGTTTATCTTCCATCCCACATAAAAAAAACCCACTATGTTATGCAGACAAGGTCCCATTCCAGCCTTCCCAGCTTTGTTGCAGAAGGCAACAGGCAAGCAGGCACCCTAGCCATGGTGGCAAACATGTTTGAACAAGCAAAAATAAGCCACCAGTTCTTCCACCAAAGTGTACCCACAATAGTGACAATGTTTAAAATTAGTAGAGAGCAGGCCAGATCCATAGTGGCTACATGCCCTGTCAGGCTTATACTCTGCTGTCTCTCAGAGCTGGAGTCAACCCAAGGGGACTGCAAAGTCTCCAGCTTTGGCAGACAGATGTGACCCATTTTGCCCCCTTCAGCCATGTAAAATACATTCATGTGTCCATCGACACATCCTCTGGAGCTGTCTTTGCTTCCACCCACACGGAAGAAAAAAAGCAAAGATGTCATCAAGCATTATCTCTTACCTTTTTCCAACTTCCCCCAAGAAATTAAAACAGACAATGGCCCTGCCTACACCTCACATCAGTTCCACTGATTTTTAAATCAATGGGGTGTGTGGCATAACACAGGCATACCCCATTTCCCAACAGGACAATCCATTCTGAAGGGGCCCCACCATTCCATCAAATGGGTCCTTGATCAACAGAGAGGGGGAGTCCAGGTAGTATCTCCCATTGAGAGACTGGTGAAGGTGTTCATGTTCAACTTCCTGAACAATTCATTCAGGGAGCCTACTCTCCTGATCATCAGGCACTTTTCCAATTTGACCCAAGCACAATTAAAAGACAAACTGCCTGTGTTGAACAAAGACCCCGAAACCAAACAAGTTACAGGCTCCTACTCACTAATAACCTGGTGGGAGAAGGTATGTTTGTGTTTCCACAGGGCCAGGCCCAAAGTGGATCCCATCAAATAATACAAAACCATTTATCAAACTCATAAAGCCAACATCAGGACGATGGCCAGAGGAAGCAGAAGAAGAAAAGACAAATAACACTGGGGAGGCCTGGAAGAGGAGGAGAAGCAAAAAGATCATCCACAAAAAAAGAGCCCCACAGCAGAGGACATGGCATTGGACTAAACCACCTACTCAGAAATTTCCCACCGAACTGAAACTGTGTGGCTAGACAATCCCATTCATGTTTTGTCACATAGTTTTTGGAGTCCTGGTAAAAAGAAATACAATTTGTGCATTTTGCAGGCTCTACTTTTAAGTTTTTGAATGTTTGAATGTCTTGAAATTGCAACTCTGCCCATCCAGGGCCTCGGGAAGGACGTTTCGCCTTCCACCTGGCAGATGACAGATGAGCTCTGGCACCAGCTGGTACCAGTTCTTGGCGATGCAGCAGTCGCCACTCATCTCCAAAAGGGGACTCGCTGGCCAGGTCTCCATCTCGGGACCATTGGGCTCACCAGGCTGCTCAGGGACTCACAGGTCCCAGTGACACCAGGCCTGAGAAAAGCTCCCCAACCTTGCAAACTATCTTGGGGACCCCCAGCCCCTTTCCATCAGCAGGAGACCCACAACGGGCTTCAGAACAACTTTCTTGACATTCCTGTGCCCCTGAAATCCCCTCACATGCAGGACTTTGATGCCAACAACCCACAGCCGTCCCAAACCCACGCAGTCCCTCTGGTGTCCCCACATGTCTACGGTGTTACTGCCATGATCTCCCTCGGCACCACAGCAGTTTATACTGTGCCTGGGACAAGCTCCTGCGAACTGCCGCAGGTTCATCCTACTAATGCACAACCTGGCACCAGGAAGGAGCGGCCATCCAGCACCTCAGCACCAGCCACGGATAGCCCCAGCCCCCGTCAGGCACCTCTGATTTTACTCTTCGCCTTTCTCTGCATCTTTTTATTTGTGGAAGTGTGGCCGGATTTTATTCTGCTGTCACGATGGGGTGTGAGGAAGCAGCACAGCTGTAGTAGCTGCAATACTAATACTTGTAATCATTTTTGGAGGCAATATATTCAAAATGCCATGGGAAAATAAAAAAAAAAAAGGCATAACCAAGGTATTTCTGTCATCTCACTGTAATCGAACTAATGCCAGCTTTGTTTTGATATGAAGCTTAGTAGATTCAAAAAGCCCTCAGAAATTGAACTAGAATGATTCTCTAAAAAGATAAATAACGGTCTCTTTGATCCGGATTGTCTTTGTGTAAGAAAATCTTTCAAAGTATTGCATGGAATATCTAAATTCTAGACACTGAGCAGAACTCCAAAGGGGATTTTGTTGTCCCATGTCAGCAGCTCAAGGCACTTATGTACCTCCACAAAAGATTCTGAGCATACATAAGTGACACTGGGAAGTAGTAAAGCTTCAGAAAGAAAGAGCACAAGTCCTGAAAAGGAGTACTGAACACTGTCTACTGAGAAAAAGAGTTATTTAAGCACAAAATACACATGTATGTAAACAGTCAGAGTATCATCTACTTATGTAGCTTTTCAGTATCTTTTACTTTTCCAGTAATGCCAAATTATTTGATCCAGAAATGATTAGGTGTGAAAATATGTAACATGACTTACCCAGCTGTTGCGTAGACAAGTGTTTCTCTGATGCAGTGAATCTGCACTTAATGCAAAATTTGCACTTACAGTCCAGACTGTGTCCACAATTTCATGGTTAGAGGATGAGATATTCCTTCTGAGAAGATGGAGAAGAGAAGTGATTTTCCTAAGATCGTGCAGGAGTTGCTGTTTTCCACTTGTTTTCTCAATAACAAAAATGGAAGAGTGTGGACATGATTTTCTGAGCCTTGAGAGAGTTTTGGGCTCTCAGTGGCTGGTCTGTTTCCCAAGGGAAAGTCTTTAGGGAAACTCTTCTCCCTCAATGACTGTTGTATAAATAAGATTTTAGTTCTCAAAACAACGACACAGATGTTCTGAGAGTTTTTTTTATCTTGTGCCACCAATGGGATGAGAGAGGTGTTGTTCCTTGTACCAATCTTACATAAACAAACACAGTGAGACCAGCGTCTGTCACTTTATGAAAAGCCCACAAGTGAGCTCCTTCTGTCAAAGGGCTTCAGCAGGCAGCTGAGCCTGTCTAGGAATAGGCACGTGTTTTCCCTCTTCCATAAGTGCTTCAACACCTATAGGTCACAGGATGTGACCTTGGGGTTGCTGAAAATTGTCAGCAGCTTGAATAGCGCAAAGCTCGCTCCATTCTGACATCCAGACAGTGAATTGTGTACCTGTCAGCATAAGTGGCACGGTTTGCTTAAGGTCTTGAGGTGCCAGATCATATGAGTTCACCAGTTTCCAATAGTAAGAGGGGCACTGATGCTGTTGTCTAAGGCAGAGCAACACAGCTCTTTTATGGCAAGCCTCCCCATCCTAGGTGGTTGATTGGGCTGGTGAATGACCAGAAAATTGCAATAAATCGGCATTCCCCTCTATGGCAGATTGTTTTCTCACTGCTGTCCACAGCTCATGCAGATACGGAGGAGGAAAAGATCAGGCTCCCCCTCTGGATCAAATGGATCAGGAGACCAGGGGCCATCCTCTGGTTCTCCTCCTCCTCATCATAAGCCTCGCCAAGCTTATGATCAGAACCTTATGTTTCACTCAGTGGGGGCACAGAAGGGTTGTCAAGGTGGCACAAGAGTTTTTTCTCAGGTTTTCAGGTGTGCCTTGATCACCTTGGTCCCACAAAGCAACCCCTAAAGCATCCCATGTCTGAGGGGGCAGAAACATTGCATTAGTCAAAGTCAAACCACAGTCTTTAGCCTGTAACAAGTCTTTCCAAACTGTAGGTTCAATTTTCCTGTTGCATTTTTTCAGAATAAGTTTCAAAGTCCTTTTTGCAACATCCTTTTGTTCCTGTGATACCTTACTCCCCGTTGTTCTCAGCTGCTTGCCTTCAGTCCTGCGGAGAGGTCGATTGGGGCACCATGGGCTTCATTTCGGCTCCTGTAAAGTGTCAGCTGATTGCATGAGTTCAGGGTGGTGAAGATACTGAAACATTTATTACAAAAAGGAAACTGGTTTTGTACAGTATGTCCTTATGTAGTATTTCTTCTCTAAGTGGGCTATCACACATTGCCATGTCACACCATACTTAAATGTCCTTTTTTGGGGGGTGATCACCTGCTGGTCACTTACCCAGCAAGCTCTTTCCTGATGGATGTCTGCCCCATGGCATTTCTTGCCCACAAGGTCAGGTGGAGACAAACCTTTCTGTGTTGCCATGGCATTATCTCCCTCTGCAATATTCCTGCTCAGAAGATGGAGAGAAGTGATACGGCTACGAGCTACGAGTGCTGTCATCATTCTTCTGCCTCCAAGAGATTGATGCTGCATTCCCTCAGCACCTCAAGCTTGCAGTGTTTTTCAGTGATGAGTGCGTTGCTGCTCGCTTTCAGGCTGCAGGGAAGAGGAAAAGAGGGGAAAAGGGGATCACTGGACCCAGAATGATCTTTAGAAGGCCTGGTTAAAATGAAGGGGTGATCACAGCCGCACCCTAGACTTTAAAGGTGAAGGTTTGGGGGATTGGAGACAGCAGATTGCAGAGCAAAAGTGCAAAAAAGGGAAAGGAGGCAAGGTGTGAAATAAATGCAAATATACTAAGGAGTCAAAGCAAATATAATAAACTAAATGAGGAATAAGAAAGGATTAAGTAAAATCGTATGAAAGAGATGATGCAAGAATAGCATTTGATTTGTGAAGTTTTTCAAGCACGTCCATCCTTCTTTTCGAGACAGACAATATTTTCTAACAATTTCTTAGGATCTTAGAGGAAAAGCAGTGTTGGCCAAAATCCTGGGCATGATCCGTGGTGGCAGTCTTGGTGTGATATGTAAATAACAATGTGACATGAGAGAGAAACAGGACAAATTAAAGTGCTGACTGAAATTTTTTTATGTGGCTTAGGGTACAAAACTGGCATTCAAATTTATAAGTGAAAAAAGAATAAGAGGAAAACTTGAGATATGAAATGGAATTATATATGATTTGAAAACATAGGTAATAAAGAAGGACATTTGGTATTGGAATTAGTAAGTTTTCTGCTATGTAAGAGTTAAAATACTTCTATGTGGAAACAATCTTTCTTCACTTTACAGCAGCATTCAGGAACTATCAGGTGGAAAAAAATACTTGCTGGGGTCTTGGGACAACTACTTAACATTCAGCATCTTCACTCTTATCAACACACACACACTTGGGTTGGAAAAACCACCACAGCACCCTGATGGCAGTGCATATTCTTCTCCAAAACCAAATTTTGTCTATTAACATTGCAGTGTGCAGTAATCATAGTTCCCAGGGAGGGGATGAACAATTTCTAGCTTATGCAACCACTTGTGTCCCTTGGAGCCATTGGGCCATAAATAGCTCACAATCACTGACATAATCAATCAGATGTGCTTTACCACATGCTTGTACTGTTGAACATCAAGCTATCATATGGCCTTTATTTTATTATTATTTATTATTAAATAAATATTATTTATTTAATGGTTGGTATTAGGCTTGCAGTAACAGGAAACACTGTATGTAAGGTCCAAACTTTTACTGGTTTTAAGTCACAGTAACCCTAGATGTTGTATACAATATGAAAAAAATGTATGTAACTATAAATATAAATATGATTATACTATATATAATTATATATCAGCATTATTTCTTGTATTATATGTTATTACATGCACAATATTGCTCCAAAGAATTTGCCTCCCCATCAGTGCAGCACCCATGGATTTCAAATACATTTTTGAATTCTGATTCCTGGTGCAGATAAGGAAAACAAACCCAGTAGCAGTTTAAATGAAATAGCTACTCAAACATGTAGGGGAAAAATTGACAAAAATACAAAATTTTGATTTTATCTTTTTTTTTTTCTTTTTTTTTTTTCTTTGCCATCTCCTGTTTTTAATGTCTGAGTTGAAACTATGTCTCTAAGGGTATTTCTTTAGTTAAAATACTTCCTTTTATTTTTAAGAGAGTGTAATATAAATTATAAATTAACAGACTGGTTTAGAAATAAAGATTATCACCATTGCAGATGACCTTTTTTTCCTTTCACTGTTCTGTAATACCACCTCTTACAAATAATTTTTCATCCCGTTATGAGTGAACTTCAAGTGCTTTGGAAAACAGCCCAGAATATCTGATTGCACTAGGCTCTGACAACCTGCCACTTCAAATTCTTGAAGCTTGCTAATAGAATTTTATTTCTGGGAAGATGTTTGCTCTTCTGCAGCAATAATTGTGGGTTTTTAGGGTGAGAGATAACACAAAAAGGAGAAAGAACATAGGTAAACATCAACCATACCAAAGTAGAGCTCAGATCCAATAGAGTAATTTTCACTTGTGTGGTGACAATGGATGAACCTGAGCTTTCTCTCCTTAGAATCATTTAAGGTGGACAAGACCCTTAAAATCACTGAGTCCAACTTGATAAATTTGGAAATAATTTTTTCTGCCCCATTACCAACCAGTGTATGTTTGCATGAGAGGCAGATGGGACAACCTCTACACTGTAGAAACACCCCTTGAATAATTGCTCACATACTCTGGAGAAGTGCTTATGGTCAGCACAAATCATACAATTTTACTTGATGTCTAGTGTAAAACTGTAATTTCTCCTGTTCAAATACCAGATCCTCTGTATGTGAATGGTACATATTAGTGTATTTGAGGTGATAACTAACCCCATTACTTACAAAAAATTCCTTAATCTAATGAAGTTTTCAATAAGAATATTAAGTGTTGCAAAAGTTGTACTTAGATCCCACAAGAAGTAAAAAAAAATAAAAAAATAAATAAAAGCAAAATAATGAATTACACCCTCTTAGACAAATTCATCCTCAGAGCAGAAAAATGTATTAGTTACTACATTTTCTGGCAGAGCTGGAAGTCTGAAAGACTAGAAGTGCCTGCCAGGCTAGAAAAGCAAAAGTAGGAGATACTGTCACGTTCACCCCAATGTAATTCAGTAGCCTGAAGTTCAATTAGGTGCCACTGGTTATTGGCTATCATCTCAGAGCTTCGAATCCTGTGGAAATAGGATTGCAAAGAAAATGTGGAGATGCTGCCTGGAACTCTGAGGCACTGCCAGATGTGCCTGTGCTTAGCACATCTCTGCTGCTGCTCATGTTGGTACCTAAGGGGGAGGAAATCAATGAGGCAATTATGTATTTACAGCATTCTTGATAACAAAATCACCGTGCTCTTGGGGGCAATAGATCAGGCACAGAGGCTTCAGTGTGTGTCTGGACTCAACAGGTCAATATTAATTTATAACTTCATTTATTACCATGGGGTTTGTTTGCTTATTTATTTCATCCTACATATATATATTTATTATTTAATTACTACGCTCACATCACTCTGGAAATTAGGCTATCACCTTTGCTTTCTCCCACATAATAAAGCAGAAATTACAAGTTATTTTTACACTTCAGCATCTGAAAGACGCAGAAGCTGATGTGTTGCCTTGCAGATCCACAACCAGAAAAGGTAAAGTAAAACAGAATGGGAATGCTTGCACAGTCCTTTTTTTGTGTATTCACCATGCTGTCTCAGGAATGGCTGCAGCCACTCCATATAGTGCTGAAATGCATCAAAGTACACACAATATCCAAAATTTAAGGAAACCATTTAGGGGCAAGGGAGGCTCTTTGGGCAGCTTCTCCAGATGAAAGGAGTCATAGAAAATACCAGTTCATCCCCAACACTGCGATAAACAAATCTAACAGAGGAATTAACATCAGTGTGAACACCTCTGTGTTGATTTTTAGCTCCAGGTGCTGCACTGGCAGCGAGATTTTAGGCTGAAACTGTCCTCCTCTGTGTTTTTTGCAGTGCACAGTTCAGAGGGCTCTGGATGCATGCAGGAGTATGGCTTCCAAAATACACTCTAAAGCAGACATTCCTGTCTCATGGAGAAGTCTAGGTGAAAAATAAAAAAAAAGAAGAAGAGTTCTTACTTTGAAAGGCATTTCTTAGTGTTTTTACATCTACAGCAAAAGGATTATTTTACAGCTTTAGTCTTCGTTCTATGCAAAAGTCTATGAACAGAATGTTACTACTGTTAAAGACATTAGATACTATTATATATTAATAGATATTTTTATTATATAAATAATCACTGTTACAGTGGAGATATCTGTAGATAAAATTATGTTAAGCAGCTATTTCCATTTATTTATTTATGAGGTGTAGTCTTCTACTGAATAAAATTCTCGAGGAGTCATTTTGCAAATTAGGACAAGAATTTTCCAAGCTACCAGAGTTAAAGGAATTTTATTCTCCTCCTTCAGAAAAGGAGAGGGGGGAAAATGGGCTTTCTTAGTGTCTAAAAATAAAAAATGCTTTTGCCTAAAATGTTTTTGTACTTTACCTGACCTGAGTTTCTCATGAAAGATCCATCTCTTTTATTCTGTTCATTATTAGCTTTCCTAAAACTGAATGTCCAGGCTTGAATGTGAGCTACAGATTATAATTAGGCTACTTCCAACTATAATGCATAGAACCCCTAAGAATAGTACATATTTTTACAACCAAACTGGTGGTGGCACTTTACATAAATATTTCTTCTATGGAATAACATGTTAAAAAAAAAAAAAATATTATGAAGGAAAAAAAAGCAACATTTCTTCAGTCTTAATGATCGGGAAATTTTCAGAGAGAAAATATAAATCAGAGTAAATTTAAAAGTAGTTTTTTCATTATTTAATACTTGATTACAAAGCAGTTATTAGGTCTATGAGATGAATATAAGTATCTATACATATATAAATCAGCTTATCATTAAATTTTTATAAAGCATATATTAATGTAAGAATCATTTGTGTTTCCAGCAAGTTTTGCAAAAACCTACCCTGGCTGTCTGCCATCTACCCCTCACATGTTGCCCAGCACAGGAAACTCTACATGCTTGCTAATGGTAAAATTCTTTTTAACATGAAATACAACTTGTAATTTTGAAAAAACCCAAAAAATATATACACTACGTTTTGTATTGCATTCATGTATTTTGAATATTGGGATTTTTTTAAATGGTTATTTCATTATTATCTTTGTGCATTTTACATTAAATGCTAGCAGATTTGACCTAAAAATCTTCTTCTACACCCTTTTCAGACTTTTGGTGTCTGATCAGATGACCTAAATATAGTTTTGAACTGCTAATGATCCATCCAACGTTATCTACAGGCAGGATGGAGCACAGTTACTGAAATGTCATACTGCTGACAGATTTCAGTTGTGCTTTCTTCTAATGTGTCAAAATTATAATTTCTGTTCTGCACCAGAACCTAAATGGATAAACGATTGCAAAAGTACTTAAGGAACCTGATGTTTATTTTAAAATTGTGCCTTTCTTTCACAACCCCACCTGAAAATTCCTGGAAAAAAACCTGAAGAATGAAATCTATTTTTTGGGATCTCCTCAGTGAATTTCCTGCCATGGAGTTGCTTCCTGATGGAATACCCAGCAGCTCAAACCTGAAAGGTGTTCCTGGCATCACTGAACGTTGAAAACACGAACCCATGAGTACTGCTAACAACTTAGCAGCTGTTAGTATTTAAACATGCCAATTAACTTGTCATTAGGGCAAATTACTCACTGAGATCTGCAGTGCTGTGTCTCCCCTCATACAGAGTCAGTACAGTCATTTTAAAGCAGGTCAGGTACATACACTGCATAGAGGGGATAATCTGATAGCTGTCAAAAAAGAGAAACAAAATAGAAATATATTCTTCCTTCTCACTTAAGCAGTTGTACACCCACCAACCACACTCTCTGCTCCCTTCCTTTTTTTATTTTATTATTATCCTCCTTGTTTTTTATTACACTTGTTGGCAGGTTGCTCTGGGATTTCTTGCCTTGGTAGTGTTGCCTCCACCCCAGCTCTAACTGGAGGGGCAATTGCTGCTCTGGAACTGTGATTCTAATTTCTAAATAATACAGATTATAATATATTTGAGACAAAAGTCAGCTAGCAGGGGCTGTTCAGCAGCTGCTTCCATGAGAAAATGAGACAAAACCCTGAAATATGGGTGCAAAATCAGGTCGGGGCATGTGCAATAAGCATATATAACTTACATGGACTTAAAAACCTGCAGATAGAAGAGATTCACAGGCTGGGCTGGTTCTGGGCAGCATGGCCTTAGCAGAGCCCTGTTTTGACCCACACAACCAAAATTCAACCCAAAGCGCAGTAGAAATCCTTCATACTGCTCTGCTTGTTTTAGTTATGATTTATTCTTGCAGGAGCGCTGATTGTAACTTCGATTTTTGATTGTGGCCAAGGCACATGTCTGTGCTGGTGGAACAAAACCTGGGACTTGTGCTGAGTGCTGAAAATTTGGTGGCCAGAAGAAAAACAGAAACACATCAACATTTTCAGTTCTTTCCGAGGAGAGCACTAACCCCTGCAGAGATCCATTAATAAAGTAATTCAATCACAAAGGCTGTGGAACAACCCCAGTGGTGCTAGGGTTGGTTAACAAAGGATAAATTGAACAATAGGGAGGAACAAGAGTGCAAGCAGTGCCTTATTTTGTGTCACTGCCTCACCTTTTTTTGGCGGGCGTGGCAGGATGCTTTGAAGATGCTGTGAGTGACAGTGACACCCGAAGGTGTCAGGAGGGGTGGCACTGGAAGGTGGGCAGAGCACTGCCTGAACCAGCAGAACACAGGGCCTTGCAGAAACCAGCAGCAGGCTTATTAATTGAGAAATTAATTGAAATAACACATGCTAGGTTTCTAAACATCGGGGGATTAGGTTCACAAAGCCCTGCCTGAGGCACTGCTTGAGGTCCGGGTCAGCTTGATTAATTTTATTCCATATTGTTGGGCACATATTGCCTCTAAATACCTCAGAGATGGCTTTGTGGCATTCTGTGAATAATGAAAACAAATACACACAAAGTTTCGTTTTAATAGCACTTGGAAGACGGAGTCGTATTTTTGCACTCTTATATGCAGAGCATCGAGGTCCCTAAAAAGAAATCTGCTACCTTTCATGGACTGAAATAACTTCTCGCTTGTGTTGTAGTAATAACCAGCCTGCGCCAGAGGAAGTCGCAGGGATTTCAAGTGTTTCGAAGAGAAGTCAAGCCACAGGGTGCCGCTATTCCGCCAAAAACAGAACTTTTCCCGCATTTCTGCTTGCCCGGTGAGTTTGGGTCAGCAGGGAAAGTTTGGAAGCGCTGAGGAATTGGTTTTCGCATCCCGGTGAGGAATTACAGGGTGTGTCAATTCCCTTGACTGCAGCCAGGGAAATGATTAAAATGAGGAGCGAAATTCGGCACGAACAGAACGACAGAAGGGAGTAAAAAACGCAGAGGCAGAGCCAGACAAGCTCCCAACAACTTCTCCTTTCCACACAAAATTCTGATCAGATGCTTTAGTCAATGGTTTAATTAGTGCGTGCCGTATTTAGACAGGCTCCTAACATTTTGGAGTTGGTCCCCCCCAAGATCTTGATGCTCCACCTGTTCTGGTGTTATGCACAGAGTTCCTAATTTAAAATCTGCCTCGTTGCCGAGCTGCAAATGCCTCCTGGCAGCCTTGTCCTTTTGTACCTGGGAGGAAGATGAGGTTAAGTAGTAAATGGCTCTTCCCAGCCATTCTTCAGAAAAAAGTTGCTCTGCACTGATGGAGTAAATCTGTGTTGAAATGGCCTTGGCAGAGATCAGCTCTCTTGGTCAACAGGAATCATTTATTCAATTGCTTTACAACCAAAGCTGCAAAATAACCTTGTTAGGGAAAAAAAACCTGTAGTGCCTTGCAGTTGCTGCTTGTAGAATTCCCAGAGTGAGGAAGTGCTTCCTCATCTTTATACTGGTTTTGTAATGCCTCACAGTGATAATTTCCAAGAATAGCACATTCTCCTGCTTTTTAATAGCTACCTTGCTGAGGAGAATGGAATTACTTTTCCTTAAACTGCTACAAAAACATAACAAACAGAAGATTGTCCTACCTCAGCTCACTGAAGTACCTAAAATTTTTGGATTTATTCGTTTTTATTGTTTACACTTCTCCTAGCTCCCATGCCTTTTACTGAGGTTCTAAAATAGGAATGGAAACCAGGCCTCACCACCTCCTCATGGCAATCAGGCTAAATTAAAAAAAAAATAAAAAAAGTTCATTTCAACCTTATTATGAACTTTATTATGGGTAGAGCACTTCCATATTTACTTCTAAAACAAATACTAGGAAGAAGTTATGGAGTGCAAAAGAGTGGGATTAGCTGGGCTAAAATATACCCCAACCACCTATATAGTATTTGGGATTTAAAACATACAGGGTGGCAAACACTAAGAATTGAAGCATAAACAAATAAAATTATTTTTATCTTGCGCTTACTCCTATTTAAATATATGATTATCTTCTTTATAAACTTCTCACCTGTCTGCACAACAAAGCATAAATATAATTAGTAGAGATTTTGTTTGTATTCAGTAATATACACTATTTCTAGTATTCCATAAAATTATGCAAAACTCCCCACGCCTCCAAAACTGTTAGGCAAATGTTAGAGCGGTACTACTAAAAATAAAGAAATTATTTTAAATACAATTTAATATGTTATTATTTATTTAATAATAAATTAATTTAATATAATAATTTAAATATAATTAAAAATATTGAGGTTCTATGGGCACACCATTTCAGCCACTGAAAGTAATCAGAGATGCAAAGACAGTGGGAAGAATGTTGTGCCAACTATTTAATGGACCAGGTTTTGAGGCTGTGTTAATTTACAGCTGAATAAAATGCCAGATTCTGTACCCATGCTAGCATACCATGGTTATGATTAAACCTAAGATTAAAGGTACTTGAAATTTTACATGGTAATATGAAAACTCAAAAAATGCAGGGAACATTTGGAAGCTCATTAGACTGAAGATCTGCTAATTAAAATTACATATTGCACTTACAAAACGTGATTCCTTGATGGATTTATAATGTCTGGCTGAAGAATCCTTGGCACATTTTAAAATAATTAGGCCTGTACTGGATGTAAAGTTTGAATCACGGTTATTGTTGTGTCCTGACAAAGTGGAAGTCCTTGAACAGATAATTACACACAGATTTTGAGCCTCAGTTTTGCCTCCTGAGAGGACTCCACCAAAGGTACATCACAGCATCAAAACTGGACTTCCTTCAAATATAAGGAAAAGCTTTAAAAAAGAGACCCCAAATACTGTATCTCAGCCATGTCAGTATAATTTTGTTCTTAAGTTAAAAGAAATAAACTACTGCAGCAATTTTACTAATACTGCACTTCATCATCTTCATCCTCATCATCATCATCAACACAATCCAGATTCGTTACCTCATCTGTTACTTCATTTATTTGATCAGTGATGTTGTATTGATCAACTGCTTATGCACTTTTCTTAGCACCCAGCTCTGAATTAAAAAAGCTGTAAAGCAGCATGAGCTCTAAATACCGTTATCTCAAAATACCTGTATCTACTAGTTAACAGGAAAACAATAAAAAATAGGATTGTAGTTTCTTACCTTCTGCCCTAGATTGCACCCTAAGGAATAAGTTTTGCAGCATGTCTGAGATATTAATAAATCAGATAAATCTGGAAAATAAAGTAATTTTTTACAGGGAAGCTGTGATGGAGCTCCTTTTCCATGTAGGCTGACTCACCAAATTCCTGTCTACACAGCCCCACTGAAGCCAAAATATGAGTTCTGCATTGTCTTATAAAGCTTTCTGCTTGTACTGCTCAGATAAAAGTTCTGCTCGTCCTTTGCACAACCGTGCTAACCCAGAATTCACTAATTATTCTTGCCTATTTGGTTTTTACCTTGTTCAGAACAATTGTCTCAATATCTTTCTCTCGCCAAAAATAAAAAAAATAAAAAAAAATAGATAAATAAAAATACATGCATCACACAGTACTGGCACAAAATGTACTGCAAGAATGGAATGTAACTGCAAGAAAAACCTCTGCAGGTGTTCTCAAGAATCAGTTTCGTTGAATATCTGCTGTATTATTTAGATGCCTGGGCAGCATGTGCATTCCAGATAAGCTTCATGAACAAGAACTCTCCTTGGAGCTGCAGGCTGCCTGGCAGCAGGGCCCTTCTTTTCCTGGATATGGAACAAGAGTGGAAGTGGAAGAAGACCACAGAAAATCAGGTCAAGACATACAGTAAACCATAAAGGCAGCAACTGACTGCGTGTTTTGTGTGCCATTAGTTTCTGAAATACTGAAGAAAGCTGTCTCCAACACGAGTGGAAAGGAGCAGAAAGTCTTTCTGATGAGCTGAAGCATTGCGGACGAGGATCTTAAACGCTTAATAGTCAATAAACAAATTAATTTACAAATAAATAATAAAGAACATTATAAAAATGGTTTAGAGGCGTTGTATGACAAGATCTAGGTAGACTGGAGAAGAAAGCAGTGGAGGAGAGGGGTGACTTTAAGGATTTGCCCAGTTACCAGCCTTACAAGACACACTGGGGTGATATTCCATGGTGACAGGATAAAACAGGATTGCAGTGGAGAGTCCAGAGGGAGGCAAATGATGTCTTACTCCTGAAGAACTGAAAACTGAACAAACAGGAGGAAAAAGGAAGAAGAAGAAGAAAAGAAGAAAAAAAATGAAGAAGAAAGGATACTTAACTAGCTACATTTTCATTTGGACTGTAGGGATGGGCAGAATAAGGAATTTTCAGCTTACACCAGTAGCTGAACCTGTGTTTGAGGATCCATTCACTGACAGAGAAAGCACTGAGGAAAAAAGGTGAATATTGTGGAATCCTCCCTCCTTTAGCTATTTTCAACCCAGTAATCCACACACCTGCACACAGAGCTGATCAGGAGATAAAGGAGTCATTACAAGACAATAACTTCTTTCTCCTTTGTGCCTACTGAAAGCTACAGTCTTGTTAAATGTTACTTCTGGATTAAAAATTGACTTTTGGGTAGAAAGAACAAAATGCCTGCATGCTTTTTTTTTTTTTTTAATTGTGGGAATTCCAGTGTAACCTCTCCAAGTGTTGAATCTCCAGTGAAGTACTGAATGAAATACCCTGAAATTAAATCAAACAGAAAGAACAGAGGGGGTGAGTAGGATAGCTGCATTGATTAGGAATAAAATGGGGAGTTCCTGTTTTATAGCACCTGTCCACAAGTTACAAGAGGATTGCTTTAATTGGAAATAAAGTTGCCATCCTTTCTGGCTGTTTATTTTATGCAGATCTCAGAGCAGTTGATAAAGTGTGATGAGGCACTTTATATTGTTGTCCCCTTACAACTTTTCTGCTGTGGGATCATGATGACAGCAACACCCCAGGCAGGAATTAGCCCATCACGTATCAAGATACTCTCTGCAGTATCAGGGGCAGTACTGCCTTGCAAACTGAGAAAAAAACCCACTTTTTTAGCTCTGAGCAGGGTTGGAGATCAGCCCCACTCAGAGATCCACTCAACACACCACAATTGATTTTTGCTGCTGTCAAACCAAGCTCGTGAGATGTTTAGGACAATCTATGGCTCAACACATTTTTGGTGACACAAGGTTTTACACAGAAAGAGCTCTCATCTGTGAGAAAAAAAAAAATAAATTACAGTAACATCACATTCTGCTAGATCACATTCTGGGCAGAAAAACAACCCAGGTAAAGGCCCAGCAGCAAATGAAGATGTTTTTCCATGACTTTAGGTTCTTGTTTAGGGAAAGAACAGTAAATCCACAAGGAAATCATTCCCATGCTTTGGAAGAGCTCTCTTCAGGAGACATGCTCTGTGTGAATTTTGAAGCTGCACCCATTTGCCTTTGCTCAACTTCCATCCCACTGATAAAAGAAAAATTTTATCATAAAAATCACTCATCACGTCCCTAGACCTGGAAACTCTTCTGCAGCTGAACCACTGCGAGCATTTTGCTGTATCAGGGTCAAATGCACCTTTTTTTAACTTCAGAATAATTTTATAATTGATTTTAAATCAACACAAAACACAGCACTGCTGCTGCTATAAACTTACCAAAGCAAAATAACACTTACCAAAAAACACCCATGGCATTAAAGGGAATGGGTTATAACATAGATTATGCTGGTAGTCAGTCAATTATTTACTGGGTAGGGAATGTGGAAGCAGCAGAAAGAAAAAAAAAAAAATATCGCTGAAAGAAAGAAATCACGTGAATAGATTTTTTGTGCCACGTGCTGACTTAATAAGGTTTGAAACAATTGTCATTTCAAATGTAAAGGCACAGCTTTTTTATTCAGATGGACTTCAAAATACAGAGTTTTAACACTCTAACATTCTTGTTAGCTTTGTATCAGAGGGCCAGAATATGACTTGTGTTTCACCGTGGGGTAATAAATTAGGAATAACAACTTTTGCATGATATAGTAACTATATTTTGCATTAAATTGAAAGGAGCATTAAGAGTGTGAGGTATTAGAAGATCCATTTCCTTCACAAACCTGTATGGTTTGTGGGAGAAAATAAAAGAAACACATTTTTTATTCGTTAGTACTTCATTACTTAACACATCATTGCAAAGTACATTGTTAGCCTGAAAAATAATTTGAAGATCATAGCAGAGCCTCACACTCAATCTTTCCTCTCATTTTCTTTCAAACTGTAAATGCTTTTTCAAGTGACAAGGCTTGCAGGATGTTGCAAGGAAAGGCTCTTTTTGCCTCGAGAGACAAAGCATGAGGAGATATTTCTAGGAAAAAAGATACGAAGGTATAGGAGTAAAACAGAATTTCTGCTGTTCACTTCGTAATGCCAAACAAATGCTCTTTGTTCACGTGTCACTTACGAGCAGTCAAAGGCATAGTGGGCACATGATGGGGAAATTTTGGTTGGCAAAGTGGCTGCTGCAGCCCTCACATACTTTACATGGCACAAAATTATGCACATTATTTCACTGTCCCATTATTCTTCAACTACATAATCTCAGAGGTGAGGGGAGTAGGGCATTTGCTGACACCACAGCAGCCTTAATTTGTTTGAAAGTAACCCTTTATCCTAGATACCCTAGATCCCATGAAAACTTCTCTCTCCCTCAAGTACTCTCCACTGATCTGGAATTTATGTAAAGTAAATTTTGCTGTGGACAAAGCTGCTAGGCACAACTCCGTCTTAGCACCCAGATCAAACATACCACAAATTATTTTCTGTGCTGCGTGCAGAAGAATGGCCTGACCCAAAGCTTTTTGAAAGGGAAGAGAAAGAATAGCATTGATTTCCAGCAGGCTCTGGCTTAGCCTGGAACCGAGTACCCTCTTGGTGCTCAGTAAATTAAAATTTGGATACCATGTCTCGCCATGGCAATGGCACAACAGAAAATGTGAGATACAAAAGTAAATAAATCCAAAGTGCTGCTTAAATCGCTGTTACACAATGTGTCAATTGTGTGCCCCCATGTTTTTAATGCTCGGATGATCCCTGGGCTAGCAGACAGGGCAGAGTTCACGGGCAGGCGCTCCCTTCCCTTCTGCAGGTCATTTATACAAATGAAAATGTTTCTCCACTGGCATTCATCATTTAAGGAACACATTATGGGGTTTTTGTAAAGCATGTTCCTCAAGGTGTTTTTCCTCAGGCTAGGATCTCTGAAAGCTGTTCTTCTTACGGCAAAAATTTTCTCTCACATTAGAATCAAATTCTCTAACGCGTTTCTCTGGCGTTCCTCCGCTCCTTATTGAAGCTACTGAATATGTGGTGCTGTGATTATTTTTTCTATTTGTCACCTTTTCCGTACTCAAATAACTTGAGCATTAAGAATTTCACTTTTCACCGGTACAAAATGACTCCTTCCCCCAGGCAGCCTGTTCCAATGCTTAATAATCCTTCCAGTGAAGAGTTTTTTAAACGTGATATCCTAAACCTCCTCTGGCCCAGCCTGAGGCCGTTCCCTCTCCTCCTGTCCCTGTTCCTGGGAGCAGAGCCCGACCCCCCCGGCTGTCCCCTCCTGCCAGGGACTTGTGCAGAGCCACAAGGGCCCCCTGAGCCTCCTTTTCTCCAGGCTGAGCCCCTTTCCCAGCTCCCTCAGCCCCTCCTGGGGCTCCAGCCCCTTCCCAGCTCCGTTCCCTTCTCTGGGCACGCTGCAGCCCCTCAATGTTCTTCTTGGAGTGAGGTGCTCAAAAGTGACCGCAGGATTTGTGTAGAATGGCTTTAAGCTGAAAAAGGGTAGATTTAACCTGGTTATTAGGAACAAATTGTTCCCTGGCAGGGTGGGCAGGCCCTGGCACAGGGTGCCCAGAGCAGCTGGGGCTGCCCCTGGATCCCTGGCAGTGCCCAAGGCCAGGCTGGACATTGGGGCTGGGAGCTCCTGGGACACTGGGAGCTGGCCCTGCCGGGGCTGGGGTGGGAATGGGTGGGCTTTGGGGTCCCTTCCAACCCAAACCATCCTGGGATTCTGTCATTGTAAGTCAAAATAACATAGAGAAATAAAGTAGAAATCTGGAGGAGAACCAGATTGAATGTAATGCATCAGAACATGAATTCTTTTTGTTTTGGATTGTGAGACTGTGTCTACACTTTATTTAAGAGATAAAATTTATAAAGAAAAAAAAAAAAAAGTGGAAGACTTGTGCATCATAGCATGGTACCTATGCAGCAAATTCAACCATTGAGTCATAACTGCCCTTGAAATTTAAAGATGTCCTGTGTGCCATAATGAAAAATAGCATAGAGCTGCACTTCTTTCAGATCTCAGAACACATTTTTAAATATCAAACTTTACAGCAATCCGTCTCATTCCTAAGCACAGCAATAGTGAGACATGCTGTAAGTAATAATTCTTTCTGCATCTGTCACTATGAAGATTAAGAAGATTCATCTCATAAATATTGGATTAAAACCAAAGATAATTTTGTGCTGAGATATCTACAGTGGTGTATCAAAAACCTGACAAAACAAAACTGGTTAATTGCGAAGCAGATGTTTGTAGCGTAAGGAAAACTCTTCTTTTTTTATTATTTTTCTTCTTTCCCCATCTTTTTTCAACTTTTTTTTTTTTTTTTAATTTTACATACTTGTACTGTATTATAGACAACCTGATCTGAGGCTGGAACCAGTCCACACCTGGGTGCACAACAATAAACACATGTGGCAGTGTAAGGAAATTCTGATTTGGCAGGACCAGGCAATGTTTTGTTTAATTAAACTGTGTTAGGCAACATGGCAGTGCTACTGAAACCAGGAAAGGAACACAGCCAGGTATCTTCTGGCCTTCAGCAGCAATTTTATGTAAATAAACTGTTTTTGGGAGCTGTCTCCTCCAGGTTCCTCAGGGAATTACAGACACATGTCCCAGAGAAGGCTAGGCTTGATGTGTGAGAGGGATAAAATTAATCTGAGATGTCAAGAGCGTGCTGATCTCTTCACTTAAACCTGATTTCCAACCTGCTTCTGCCCTCTGTCTGAGTGTCCTCCCACCTCTTCTGAGAAAGTGTAAGCCAGGTGAGAGCCAGCTCAGCAATTCCCTTGTGGGAGGCTTGTCAGGTCTGTCCTGCAGCAGTGCCAAACATCAAAGCCTGGATTTTCTGATGGTGGGGGGAAAAAAAAAAATTAAAAAATAAAAAAGAGAAGCCAGTGTCAGCTGCCAGCATCATTACATCTCTGTTCAACAGCAGGGATTAAGACAGTGGCTGAAAATGAGTCACTAGGATCCAGAGCTGACTCTCCCTCGTGTTAATTTCAATGCTGGTTAATTACATGTGTCACATCAGCAGGGTAGGATTGCACCCCTGGAGAGCCTTTCCCCTGTGTGCTGTTGTGCTTCTCAGAGCACAGATGAAGAGGGGAAGCTGACTTGAGCCTCTACCCAAAAGATTTCACTCCCACTCTCAGCCTATTATGACAAAACCAAAATCCTGACAGAAATACAGCCACTGAATCTAAACATCAGCCCACAGCTTTAGTTGCCCAGCAGTGGACACTTGCTAATTTTTACTTAAATCTTTCCTGGACAAAGGAAAATGAAGACACCTGACAACTGAAACACATCAGAGTAGTCAAATGGAGCATCAAGAGCATCCTCTTAGCACCTGCCTTGGAGATATTTATATGCACTGATAAGATCCCATCTCAGTCACCTCTAGACTAAACAGGCCCAGCTCTTTCCCTGTGTGCTTTTGTTGTTGTGACCCTTTGTGCTCTAATGATACCCTCCAAAAAATCGGATTGTTTCCATTATATAGTATACCCACCTGAGTGGGTGCCCAAAATCCACGTTGCAGGAGGATGGAGAAGATTTTGAGCCCTGCTGCCCACTTTCTGGTACATAGCGGAGGGCATGGAGTGAGGGAGGTGGGGGAGCTGCCAGCCAGGACTGTGCTCTGGTGGTAGAGCTGGAAAAGCAAGATGTGACTGGAACATCATGGAACTGGAGCCATGCAGAGGCAAGGCAGCACTTTTCTGGAACAGACATCATTGTTCTAGGACACCACAAATAAAACACAGCATCAGCACAGGTGGCAAAAGGTTGGTTCCTTCCTTCCTTCCTTCCTTCCTTCCTTCCTTCCTTCCTTCCTTCCTTCCTTCCTTCCTTCCGCCACTTCCTTCCTTCCGCCACTTCCTTCCTTCCTTCCTTCCTTCCTTCCTTCCTTCCTTCCTTCCTTCCTTCCTTCCTTCCTTCCTTCCTTCCTTCCTTCCTTCCTTCCTTCCTTCCTTCCTTCCGCCACTTCCTTCCGCCACTTCCTTCCGCCACTTCCTTCCGCCACTTCCTTCCGCCACTTCCTTCCTTCCTTCCGCCACTTCCTTCCTTCCTTCCGCCACTTCCTTCCTTCCTTCCGCCACTTCCTTCCTTCCGCCACTTCCTTCCGCCACTTCCTTCCTTCCTTCCTTCCGCCACTTCCTTCCTTCCGCCACTTCCTTCCTTCTGCCACTTCCTTCCTTCCGCCACTTCCTTCCTTCCTTCCGCCACTTCCTTCCTTCCTTCCTTCCGACACTTCCTTCCTTCCTTCCGCCACTTCCTTCCTTCCTTCCGCCACTTCCTTCCTTCCGCCACTTCCTTCCTTCCTTCCTTCCGACACTTCCTTCCTTCCTTCCGCCACTTCCTTCCTTCCTTCCGCCACTTCCTTCCGCCACTTCCTTCCTTCCTTCCGCCACTTCCTTCCTTCCGCCACTTCCTTCCTTCCGCCACTTCCTTCCTTCCTTCCTTCCTTCCGCCACTTCCTTCCTTCCTTCCTTCCTTCCTTCCTTCCTTCCTTCCTTCCTTCCTTCCTTCCTTCCTTCCTTCCTTCCTTCCTTCCTTCCTTCCTTCCTTCCTTCCGCCACTTCCTTCCTTCCTTCCGCCACTTCCTTCCTTCCTTCCGCCACTTCCTTCCGCCACTTCCTTCCGCCACTTCCTTCCTTCCTCCCTCCCGGCGAGCCTCCAGCCCCCTAACAAAACTTTGTGACGCTTCTATTGCTCTCACCGCTGTTACATTGCCATTATTTACATCATTACTATTACTATTACCATTTTACTTTCCCTTTCGGGCCTCGGCCGCCCCCTTGGCCGCCGGGAGCGCTTCCCGGGCCGGTGTCGCTTCCTTCCCGTGCCGGGGTCACGTCACAGCCGGCGCTGCCGGGCTCGTTCCGCCGCCGCTCCCAAAGGTGCGTGCGGGACCGGACACGGGGCGGCTGCGGCTCCTCGCCCTTCCACTCCTCGGGCTTTGCTTCCTCGGGCTTTGCTTCCTCGGGGATGCGGCTGCCCCCGGGATGCGCTGTCCCGGCTCCTTGTCCCTGCGGAGGGTCCGGTTACAGGTTTGCGAGTACCGGCACCAGCAGCGGGGCCGGCTCCTTGCGGGGGATAATGAGGATGCCTCTGGATACACTGTACCCTGCTGGGCTCGCCGGCGGGGCCTCGGTGGTTTACCTCAAAAGTTTCAACACTGACAGAAGTGTTTAAAAAACGTTTCTGATGCTATTTATATAAATAAATGTGTGTGTGTGTGTGTGTGTGTGTGTGTGTGTGTATATATATATATGTGTGTGTGTGTGTGTATATATATATATATGTGTGTGTGTGTGTGTATATATATGTATATGTATATATGTGTATATATAGGTATATGTATATATGTATATGTATATGTATGTATATATGTATATATATGTATAGATGTGTATATAGATGTATAGATGTATAGATGTGTATATGTGTAAATATGTATATATGTATATATATGTGTATATGTGTGTGTATATATGTATATGTATATATATGTGTATTTATGTGTATGTATGTGTATATGTGTATATATATTTATATATATGTATATATGTGTATATATATGTATATACATATATATGTGTTTGTGTATATATGTATATGTGTATATATGTATATATATGTGTATATATGTATGTATGTATGCACATGTATTTTTTTAAATATTTTCTTTTCATAAGTATCACATATGTTCATATATATGTATATATATTTTACACAAATACATATATCATGCATATAATATATGTATGTATACACAAATATGTATCATATATATATCATATATAAATCTCATATATATATCGTAAATATAATTATATTTATGCATATATGTAATCCATATTATTATCTATTTTATATATTTACATGCATATTTGTGTATGTGTATATGGATATATGTGTGTATATATAATGTTTAATATATATATGTATACACTTAAAAGGTACAAGCTGTACATATACACAGATGTATATGTAATATATACATATTATATAATATGCAAGATCATATGCATAATTAATATACAGTATCATTAGATACATTAAATATATTACATAAAAACAGTATAATTAATATAATTATCAATATAACACACCAAACCAATACTACATACTAATGATATATTAATAACACCTTCTATTGGGTCTATATAAATATTAATATGTATTAATGTCAGCAATATCTTAGTATTTTAACATTATTGATATATTTCTTAATATGGTAATTTTAGGATATGTAATGTTATATACATATTATATGTTATATACATAACATGTTAATATGATAATTTAGGATGTGTAGCATATGAGATATTAATATAACTTCATGAGATACGTGATTATAGATAAAATATGCTGTGTTCTATAGTATATATGACATATATATATATGGCATATATATTATAGTCTATTATGCTGTTATTACTATTATCTTTTAAGCTCCATTACAAACTTTACATTATGGAAGCAGTCTGTAGTTTTGTGTAAGTTCTGTATAGTATTCAGAACAGGCCATTACAGCAGGCTGTTGGATGTTATTTAAATTACCTGAAATTTGGAGTGTGGCCCTGGACCAGGTTCTAGGATGCACACTCTTGGGGGGATTACTGAACAAAATGTGTTTTCCATTGGGATGAAGGGATACTTCCCTCCTTTCTGGGATGGAATGCAGTGTGTTAGTGGCATTTTCCCCAGGTTACCCTACTTTGGAGGAGAAAATGCATGGAAGCATTGATTGATGCAGAACATCTCCCCACAGATACAGCTGGTACTGCTGCTGACATCTTTGAATTTTGAGCTCTTGCAAGAACCTGATTCTCCCTGAAAGGCTTCTAGAGTTATGTGCACGTGCAAAAAAAAAAAAGATTTTTGTGTATTTTGCAGGCCTCCTCTGACCATCTGGTGGGGTAAAAGCTGCGTGGGGAACTCCACAGCTGCAGGATTTGCTGTCCCCACTCACGTGGGCTCCTTGGTCTGTGCTTGTGGCACCTGTTTTCCTGTTCAGCATTTCCTTGGTAGGTAATCAAATGCAGACTGCCAGAAACTTCAGTTTCCTTGATGGCCATAGCTCATTTAGAATGAGGGATAACAGGAGATAGGTGTTTTAAATGCCATCAACATGCATTCTGATATTTGCACCTACTTGCTCCCCCATTCTCTTTCAGCTGTTGCTGAAAAGGTAAATACTTCCAGAAAAAAGCCATCCATGCTTGTCTACCCTTGATTGATGCTGAGACTAGGTTTATACAGATAGTTATCTCATCTAAATAATGGAAGGTTTTAGTGTCACAACTTACTTTTCCTACAGATGAGGATTTATTGGGTGATGGAAATTCTATTAACAGCGATCGAGTCCAACTTGGCTTTGCAAAACAGAGCGTGGGCCAAGTTGAGACTCAAAAGAGTAATTTGTTAAATCCTTAGCAGTGTGTGGTGTAGGGGAAGTTAAATTCTCAAGTTTGCAATCATCCTTCTTTGCATTTATGTATTCATTTTTTTCCCTCAAGCAAATCTTCATAATTGGTGGTAGTCTAGAGAGAGATCCAGAATAATTATATGGGAAGTTTCATGCATTTTAGTGACTTTGGTATCATTTTACTTCAGTGAATAAATAGACAGACAGGACTCTGTTTTCTTTTGGTTTCTTATAAAAACGTCCAGCTAGACTCATGCTAGCCCTGGAAAAAGCAGATTCTTTCTTCAGTAGCAGTACTGGTCAGTGAAGGTTTGCTGCTGGATTCTGAAGGTAGAATTGCTTGTAATTACATAAAATTGGTAAGAAGTTAAGGCACTGCTGGCTGATTTCTTTTTGTGGGGTCTCAAAGCTCAGGTAACTGATACTGTTTTATTCATTCCCCTTCAGCTGATGTTTTGGTAGGAGTTATCCTCAGGACAACAGAGCATGGAGAGATCAAAAAGGGGCTATATAGGACTGAGCTGGAGTTATTTTATGCACGTATGTGTGTGGAAGGGAGAATGTGATCTATGGAAATCTGGGCTTCATTCTTTATGCTAGCCACAAAACAATTTGAGAGCATCTTCCTCATTTGGAAGGCTTGCTACAAAAGCTAGCAACGAAAGCATTCTTAAAAAACTTGTCAGAAAGCAGACCTTTTTTCTTCCCCCCATTTTTTATCTTGCACATGAACAGGCCAACATGCTGCAAATTCTCCAAGCCAAAACTGCACCCGTTCTGGATTTCTATTTATTGTGGGTTTAAAAATTTTCCACCTCTGACTGAGGCTCTTCCTGTCATCCAGATCTGCTTTTTTCCCCGAAAGGTTCCAAGCTGGTTCTTACATTTAACATGCAAAATCCCAGGCAGTTCTATTTCCACCTGGCAAAGTGAAACAAATGCAGTATCTGCCAAGGACCATGACCTTTGGCAGTGTGAGCTGTGCCAGTCAGTGCTCAGTGACAGGAATTCCACTGCTCTGCCCCTGCAGCTGACTCTTACTAATAACTGCTGTCCTTTGGCTGGCCAGGAGGATTGGTGGAGCAGTGCCCTGTCACCCATTTGATTTTTCTTGTGATTGTGGCTTAGAAATACAGCATTAAAGTTTAGAGTCCACTGCAGTGTTCTTTCTTAGTGTTTTTTCTGGATAAACTGTCCTTTTAAAAAGAAAAGCTTTATGATACTGCTACTGAGAGATCCAGTGAAGCAAAAGAGTGCTGGGCTCTTTTTTACTGATCATCCTAAACTGTGCTTAGCAGTTGCAATGAAATCCTGCTCACTCTTAATCTGTTTGAAATTGTGACATCACAATTTATGACAATTTATTGATATTTAGCTTTAGATAATAGAGCTACAGGTAAGTCAGGCCTGAAACTGAGCAGAAACAGTTCGGCTTTCGGTAAAAGGGTAAATTTTGGGTAAATTTTCCCGGTGTAAATTCTGGTATCAGGTGTCATGTCTACTGATAATCACCATGCAGACTCCCTTTGGATTCTGAGATCTTTTTTGTTTTGCTCCTGGATCCTAAAATGCCTTTTAAAGGTCACATTATGACAAAAGTTTGGAGGAAGCAGTGTTGTTATTAATGACACCACGAACAGGTGACCTCAAGACTCCAGCATGGCACCCCTCAATAGCACTTAACTTACTCAAAAGAATCACAAACCCATCAATCAATTTGCTGTTTCAGGAAGGACTTGGGGCAGTGTGAATGCTTTTAATATTAGCAAGTTAAATCATCTTGGCTGCAGCTTTATACTCACTGCGGAACGCATTATATTAATATTCTGATTAGGTGCAGATTAGTTTTTTGATGGAATAATTCGGGTAAGTAGACTATGTCAAACACTGCAGCAAGATTACAGAGGTTCAAAGCACAGCACTTTGCATTTTTAAATGTGTAATTCCAGCTGGCATCTGTGGAGGTGGAGCGGTGTAATGCATGTATGCCAGCATTCGCGTTAGGGACTTAAAAAAGGCATTTCAACAAGGAAAACGTAGGTGTTTTGTTTTTCTTTTCTTAATGGAACTGCTGGTTTTGAGCTGCACAGTGTTTCTGGCCTGCCACGTAGTAAACCACCTCCCTGATGAACGTGTTGATACTGTGAGCATAAAAACCCTGGGATGGATGTTTTGATTGTGTGTGATTTAGAGCCGCCACAGAAGCGTCGCGTTTATCCTGACATTAAATTTCATGAGCTATAACTTGGCACAGAGCAACTCAGGGTTTTATTTCTGCCTGAAACAGGATGATGGTGCTCTGTTTTCTGAGCAGAGCCCTGCCACGAGTGAGGCAATCACCCAGCCCCCTGGGGAGACAACTCTGCTCAGCCAGCAGGAATAAGCCAGTGTTGACTTTATTCACCAAGGTAAGAGCTATTTACACAATAAAGCTGGGCAAGACTGTGTGTTTATCAGCTCTGTTACAAAGGAATCACAGATTAAATGGCTTGTGCTTGCCTTTTTTTTTACCCCCCCCCTTCAAAGTAGTGTTTACTTAGTGGGTTTCTGCACACCAGGCTTCGCAGCACAATCCTGCTCTCATTGTAGCAAGCAAGAATTGGCAATCAACAAATATTTCAGGACAGTTTTGCCTCAGTGACTCTATGGTTCATTTGCTGGTTGAAGATTTGGCCCAGCTGCCAGTGTTTCACCCTGAAAATGGAGAAGAGAGAGATGAATTGTTACACACACAATCTGCCAGCCACGAGCATCGGCAGCCAAAGCAGGCTCTTCAAAGTTCTCATGTTTAATTTCAGCACCACCTGTGAGACTGTAAAATGTATCCAAATAGTGCTGGGAGCACGTGAGGGAAAAGTAGATTTGGTTTTGCCCTCTTTTTGCTTTATTGGCAACAAATAAAAGGCGTGTAGGGTTCCTAAGTGTATTTAGAAAACAGATGAGATGAGAAGGAAGGGTCATTTGTGGACTGTCACATTCCATGAATTGTTTTTGATACCTGCATAGTTCTGGAGCTTTATAAAGGATGGCACAGGGTGAGTTATGCTGAATTTATGTGGTTGTTGCAGCTTTCAAGAGGAGAATAACTACAAATGCAAAGCACTGAGAGTGATGATATCAGTGTGGTGGTTTTAAATACGATTAAAATAATTTCTTCCTCCTGCTCAGTGTTTGTTCATTCCATCAGTAACCACACAGAAGTGTTTAAACTGTGTGACAAATGAATAGGTTAAAAATAATAGGTCAGCATCCATTTAATAATAAGAACTATAAAGTTGCAGCTTTCTCTCCCCCTGCCCAATTCAGAATTCTTTCATCATTCAAATGGGGTAAGGTAGGGAATAATGCTCTTACCTTTGGGTTAATAATTGGGAAAAAAAGCTCTTCATGTCTTAAAATTCCTAACTACTAAGGCACTGTGTGAAATTATATTTTCTAGTAGCAGATTTCCAGCAGTTCTCTGAAATGGCCTTTTGTAGAAGGTGTTTTTAACTCTAAATGTTGACTGTTAACTTTAAATGTTCACTGGCAACCACAAAGAAAATTGCAGACTATAAAAAAAATTAATCTATGCTGTTAGTTTATGCTAATTGACCCCTTGTTTGCCTCCTCCTTATTTTTACTGAGGAGAAAAGAGGAGGAGAAAGCAGAAGGGAGCTATGACTTCTGAATCAAACTGATGGAAACAACCAAATGGGTTTCACATTTCAGTCCCCTTTTCTGACCACCCCAGGATTTGTGCAACAATTGCTTACATAAATCTACTTTTAAACAAGATTTCACTGTTAAAATAATTACATTTTTATTTTAAACCAGTACCACCCACTGCCTAAGCTTGCCATGTGGGTAACACCATATTTTTTTCCTAAAAGCTAGCTTCCTTTGCCAAATGCATTGATGTACCTGGTACTTCAGGAAGCTCTCCACAGGCCCAGAGGAGCCAGGTGTGTCCTGTTTTGACTGGAAGGAGCCTGGTGTGTCACAAAACTGATGTGCAGGATCCAGGGTCATTCCTTTCAGTCACCAGTATCTGCTAAACCAGGCCCTCCAAAAGTAACTTTTCAGGACGATGAAGAACACAGCACTTTAGTGTCCTGGGCTCATCCATGTGGGAAAGGCAATTCAAATGAGATCTAAATAAAAGTAGAGTGTTTAATCCGAAGTAATTCACATTCAGGAAATAAAAAGTAGCAGTTTCAGATTAACTTCATATTTGAACAAGCCCTAGGAAGACTTTTCAGTGGAAATAAGGAGAAGAAGGTCTTTTCCAGCTGTGGAAGTTGTTTTGGGGCAGAGGGACAGAGTGATCACATTCACCTCCAAATACTTTACCATGTGAATTACAGGCCAAATCCTGCTGTTGCAAACATTGGAGCAGCATGCCTTCATTTGAGTTACTTCTTCAGATACTCAACCCTAGTGGAAGATGAGGGAGTTTTCAAAAATGTGAGGGTTCTTTTGACCCCACCACAGGTCAAAACACTGCAGTTGTTTGCCAGTTCTCCCTGCTGGAGGTTGCTGTCCTTCCAGCTCTGCTCAATTTCTCCCAGGCAAAGCCAAGCAGGTTATCTTAAATTGTCTTCTTTTCCCATTTGAACTGAGCCATGTGTCTCGATCTGAGACAGGCTGGAAGTTACTTCTGTGGCTTCCTCATTCCTCTTTTAGCAGGAATGGGACCTGCAGCTGTCTTCATTTGGTGATGACAGTGCTTTGAGTATTCACTGCTGACCAAAATGAGGGGTCTCTGCAGGACCTTTCAGACCATTCCCTTGGATCAGCTTTTAGAAGACTGTTAATTTCCTCCATGAGAAATGGAATAGCAGATGTAAAATAATTAAATTCAGTGTCTGGATAGTTTGTTTGTCTTCTTTTCATCCATACTGCACTGATAAATAAAGTTTTAGAAAGCCCTACGTCAGGGCCAGGGTGCAGGGAAGGGAATGTGCATTTACAGTAATGAATGCTCCTGTCTGGGTGTGTTATTTTACAGCACAAACAACTTTTGTGTTTTACTGCATGCTTTAAGCTACTCTGAATGTTTTCATTTAGAAACCATGCCCTCTGTGTGATGAAGCAAAAGAAGTTCTTGAGCCATACAAGAAAAGGGTAATGTATGGAAATACTGTATATGTTTTCTATATGGAAAGAACAGTTAATCAGGATTCTTTCTTTGTAAAAAGAAAATTGCTTGGGTTTATTTGCATCTGTTACTCTTTCATGGATGACCTCTTCAAGGCTATTTCAGCACTGATTTACATAAAACTCATTATCCAAAAGCATTTTGTGACAATGCTACAACTATTGGCAAACTAAACCAATATACACCGTGTTGCAATAGTTCTTGAAAACACCCCTTTTGTAAATACTGTTGCCTTTTCTGAAGGATGAGTTTGCAACTTTTAGGAGGCAGGTAATGCTATTATTGAGGAAGGATGTGACTAAGTGGGGCTTGGAATATTTGAACTATGTGTGACTGCAGTTTTTGCTGCGCTTCAGCCAGGTTTTGATCTCTGTGTTGAAGGATGAAACCTTTAATGGAAGCATTAAGAGCTGTTGCACTCTGCTGCCTGTTTTGTTCCCAGCTGTGTGTTTGTTGAGGTTGCTGCCCACAGGAGAGTGGCTCTGCAGTAGAACAAGTGGAACAAGAATATTCTGGGGTAGGGAGAGAGTCCCTTGTAGAGAGGCAGCCAAGGGTTGTGGCTACATATATTTTGTACTCAAAAAAGCAGGCCCTTCTCTACAACACAAAGAATAAATTCACAGTCTTCAAGAAAACAGCCTTGCATTTCTGAGGAAAACACTGATCAGAAGACAAGCAGATACTGTTTTTCAGTGTCCAACAGGAACTGACATACTTCTTTTCTGCCACAGTTCATTCTGCAGGAGGTGGATATTACCCTTCCAGAGAACTCAGCGTGGTATGATAAATACAAATATGACATACCTGTTTTTCACTTCAATGGGAAGTTCCTAATGAAGCATCGGGTCGACATTCAAAAGTTTGAGGACCGACTTAGGAAGCTGGAGTTGCAAAGCGAGGGAAGCCAGTGAAGAAAATGCTGCTGCTCTGAAGCAGATCTCAAAGGGGAAAAGGTCTGTGAGAAAAAAAAAAAAACAAAAACATCTTCATTACCTGGCCTTAAATGTCTTAGGACATAAGAGCAGGAAAGACTTGAGTGACTTGTGTTCTATTTTGTATCAATCACCCAGCCCAGCTGCACCACCTATTCTGTGCCATTTCATTTGCTGCTCTGTTTTGGGCTGTTTTTTCACTGACAGAATAAAAGCTGCTCTGTAACAGCAGATGAAGTAAACTCTGTTTGTTTGGGGCTGGCATGGCCACCTTTGGGTATCGGGGGGTGGCAGAGGGGTGGTTTCTCCCAGAAGCTGCTGGAAGCTTCCCCTGTGTCCAGCTGAGCCAACACCAGCCAGCTCCAGGATGGACTCCCTGATCAGGGAGAAAGAGACAATCTTTAATAAAATGACCACAAACCTCATTCTCCATCTCCAAACGGGAGGAGAAGATTGAGTGAAGCTGAGCCTGGGAAGAAGGGAAGGGTGGGACAAAGGAGTTTTTAAGATTTCGTTTTTCCTTGTCTTTATCCTACTGTGATTTGATTGGTAATAAACCAGTTTCCCTAAGTCAAGTCTGTTTTGCCTGTGACAGTGATCAGTGACTGATCTCTCTCTGCGTTCTCATCTCAACCCACGAGCCTTTTATTGTATTTTCTCTCCCCTGCCCAGCTGGTGAAGGGACTGGTAGGGTGACTTATGTGGGTGTGTGGCACCCTGCCAGGATCAGTGTTTAAAAGATGATTAGCAGGTGTAGCCTGTAGATATGTAGGAGACTTTTTTAAAGAAGTCTGTGAGCCTATCCTAAATGATAATTTGAAATGCAAAAGGGGGCATTTGCTGTGAAGTTAAAAGGACACTTGATTAAAGACCACACACTCTCACTGGAATTCTAACTACAGAATGGTCATCACAAGTGGATACAACTACTGCTAACACCTCACACTGAATAGTTTATTTGTCACATTTCAGTTCTGTCTGCTGCACAGCTGCAAATCCATTTTTAATGTGGCAAGAATGCCATTTTATCAAGGATTGCTGCAGTTACTTCAGAGCCCCATAGGCGATGCAGGTCTGTGAAGGAGACAGAAAGCCCAAGTTAAACATATTTGCAGGAAGAAAAGAATGACATATTCAGGAAAAGTCAACCATTTTAGGTTAAATAGTCTGGAATAGACTGGAGAAAGTTGCTGGTATTTTTCATGTACTTAATAGAAGAAGCTAATCCCTACCTGCTGCATTTCTGTTTTTCTTATCGTGATGATATTCAGTCTTTTCTTCTCACTAGGAATTTAAGCAGGTTCACTTGACAGATGTGTCTTCACTGAGGGAAGAATCCAGATGCAATGCCTGGCCGGAACAGCAGACTGAAATACGACAGGATTCACGGCAGACTCTGAAGTTTTGGAGTATGGTTTAATAAGAAGTCAGCTGATCTGCTGTGGGGAAAATGGGATGTTCCTTCATGGCCTCACCCTGCAGTGTCTTTAGCATTTGACAGATAATTTGCAATTTGGTGTATTCCCCAAGATGAGAAAGTTCTGGGGACTGGGGAGTAAGAAATTAAAACTAACTTCCAGCTTAGCAGCTTCAGTCCACTCAGGTTGGGGTCTGAAACTATCCAAGATTTCCCAGGAGGGAGACTTGTGCCATTTTTATAGCAGAGAACTTGAGGTAAGTTCAGCCAGATCGTGGATCCACAGTATTTTTCATCACCATTAGCAGAAGAACAGGGCTCTAGAGACAAAAACTTCCATACTTTCTGCAGTTCATAATGCTACAGTCAAACTTCTAATTGTTCCATGGGGTTACTTTAAAATAAAAGATCTGAATTACCTCCGTATCAGCAAGTTCCACTTGCTTTTCTTCTATGATTTCTATGGTTTCAGAGGGCTCAGGTTTTTCCCTTACTGAAGTTTTGTGATAAGAGGGCTGCATAGAGCACTTGTCAACCATAGCTCAAGTGCTCTTCTAAAATATAACAGCATTATCTCAAAGATAGGGACAACGGAGGTCATGTGGACTCACCCCATTTCCCAAAATATATAACAGACAGAGACTGGCAGAGCTCTCAGAGGGAATTTTGCCTTGGTTTTATTTTAGTAAGGTCTGTTCTGGGAAGGGGGAAAAAAAAAAAAAAAAAAAAAAAAAAAAGAAGTTAAAACCAAACTTCTTAATCATTTTAGAATTGATGAATCCCTTGCTCCTTTTTCTGTCAGACTGGAGATTTTCTTCTGTAGCCAGTGCCAGATACTTTTTTCCCATTTATTTTGTAAAGTGAATGATAACAGGATTTCCATAATAGCTTTTGACCATTGCATAGCTCTTATGAGTGAGATGGAGCTTTTCCATTAGGGCTGTGCTGCCAGAAACCTTCCAGTGGTTTTACTGTTCTACGCTTTAAAGAGAATGGAAACTCTCTTTTCATCAGTTTGGACACAGGGACGGGGAGGTGGGAACGTGTCAATAGGGAGTGTTGGTGGCACAGCCTCATCTTCATTTTCCAAAAGCAAGGAAGGATGCATCATATATAAATTTGAGGGGTTTTTTTAAAATTCTTTTTGAATGTAGGAAGTGCAGCAGTCTCCCAGCACGTGCATCTCTCTAATCAAATGTGTTAAAGTATAATACAGATATTAAAATGAGAAGGTATATGCCCCTGCTGAATATATATTTATGGAGCAATATGCAACTCTGTGAAAACTGGCAATTTACTCTTTTGACTGTGAGTATTGGCAAGAGTACAAAACCTTGTAATGCACTATCTCTGTAGTAAAAGGAAGCTTGAACACAAGATGGATTTATTTCCCATTTCTGGCCAATTAAAAAGCACATAGATAATGTCCAATCTTCTTCCAGTAACTATAAAAAAAAAATAAATACCCGCTGGGCTTGCTTTCTTTTGTGTTCTGCTTCTCTGACTCTTTCTTTGTGCCTTTAAAATGTACACAAGACGTGGAAGAAAATGTCTCATTTCTTCTAGACACAGCACTCCAGGCTCCGTGTCTTCCTGTCCAACTGTGATACACAATCTCAGATTCAGCTGTAATCACATGGCCATCTGGATTAACCACACGTGGAAATAAACAAAGCCCCATGTGCAAGTGTTTACAAGTTTCCTTTTTTTTTTTTTTTTTAAATACAATTTTTGTTTTTTCCCTTTTTAAATTTCAGTGTCAGTATCACTTTCTGGGCAGTTTTGCTTTATAATCTACCAGTAACATCTCTCTTCTTTTCCATCATGCCCTGCTGGCAAGAAGCCTCCATCCCATTCTTGTGAAGCTGCTCTACCTTGTAGACCCTGAGTTTTTGAGAGTCATGAACAGTTTCCAGTTAGGGAACTCCAGCTGAATAAAGGCTTGAGCTGCTTTTGGCAAAAAAATCATGGTAAGAACCACAAAACCATTCTCTGTCCTCTATCCTCACCTCTTGTAGCACTTCAGATCAAATCCTGGTTCCTGGTCTGGATCTTCCAGAGGGAAATGACATATGACCAGGCCATCCAAAAAGAGTTCCTGCAGGAGACAAATACTCTCAGCTCTCTGTCTTGTCCATGGGATGCACTGCAGCAACTGAGGGCACTCCAGACCTCCTTCATTTTCCTTCAGTGCTGCCTTCTGGGGCACATATGGTTGTCTGGAAGGATAAAAACTAAATCCCTCCCAGCTGTACACAAATCTCACTGAAAAGAGGCACAACTGCATCCACCCACTTCTCCTGGGGAGAAGGCAAAAGAACAATGGTGAGAAATGAGAAAAGTGAGAAAGAAAGTGGATTACTGCAATGCACCTAGACACCAGGTCAGGGTGTGCAAAATTCAGGGTCTTGCCACAGGCCAGGTAGTTTCAGCCTGCCACCTAAAGAGCTGAGACTTGGGCCATGTAATCTTGTGTCAGTCCAGTCCTTTCCCTTCCTTTCTCCCCTTCCTGAGCCCCTCCCAGGAATATTTAACCTAGGGACCAGTTCAACAAGGTGATACAGCTGAGGGGTTTTTTCCTTGAAGGTTTTTGTGGGTTTTTTTTGTTTTGGTTTGGGTATATTTTTTATTTTTATTTGTTTGGTTTTTGTTGTGTTTTGGATGGTTTTTGTGGGTTTTTTTTGGGTTCGGTTTTGCTTTGATTTGGGTTGGGTTTTTTTCCTTAGTATGACATTCCCTGGAGATCTGCTCCCAGAAGGGTGGCACAAACCTCCCCATCCAGGGGAGAAAGGCACGGTGAATCAAACCACCAAACCACATTGATACACACAGGTTTGATTGCGACACTGGGCACTAATTCAGGCTCCTTCTCCAGGAGGTGAGGCATTTCAACAAGATCCCCGAGGTGCCAGGAGCTGAAGCTGCGGATCTGTTTGCAAGGCTGAGATCCCAGCGACTTCACTGATGTCCCTGCTGCATTGAGCACCTGCATTTCTGCTTGATTTACCTTACCTGCCTCCTGCTAAGGTGTGCTGGGTGACTTGGCCAACCCATGCCGGGCTCTCCCTTTTTATTTTGATGCACAGGCAGGACCTGTGTGCTGTCTCCACTTCCACCTGGAAGTGCAGCTGTGTCGCCGGGGGTGAACATGCAGGTGCAGGTAGAGGTGGGCAATTTTTTTTTTTGGCTTCACTGGCAGGAGAGCAAACCAAGGACAACTCCTCCCTGTCCCTGTGATGTGCTTTCTAGTAAAATTTTAGCACCTCTTGCTGCTTTAATGGGCAGATGTATTCAGGGAACACAGCAATTTTATGAAATACCATCTCAGCCCTGCAATAGTCCTTTATCTCGGAACAAAGCGAGCACGACAGAGGCAGCGAAATGCTGAACTGTGGTTAGGCAAGGAAAAACATTAGCCTTGGGGTTTATCCACCGCTATCTTTGGAACTCGGAGCTGTCGTTTTTGATGCAGCTTCAGCTGGGTCTCAGCGGCTCGGACGCTCCCACTGACATCAGCACCGGAGCATCTCCGGAGGCGCAGCCGGCTCCGGGCAGGCTCCTTCCCTCTCGGACCGTGGGGACGCGGCTCTTCTGAGCTCTTTAACTCCCGTGCGACGAGGAAACGATGGATTCCTTCATTCCCCGCACTGCTCCAGGCTCGCAGGGAGCTGTCGCTACCCGGCCGCTCCTTTGTGTCGCTGCTGCTCCGCGGGTACCGCCGGGGGAGGAGGAGGAGGAGGAGGAGGAGGAGGAGGAGGTGGAGGAGGAGGAGGAGGAGGAGGAGGAGGTGGAGTTGATGGCAGCGAGGTCCAGTGGCCACAGCCGAGCCCGAGGCACATTTTGGCTGCTTCGTCCGTGTTTTTGGAAGGACAGCTGAGGGTCCGGCTGGAGGAATAAGTAAGTGTGACTGGGCACACGGGAATGACAATTCGCGGCTCTGGGTGGGCGGAGGGGGTTTGCGTTTTCTGTGCGGGAGTAAATTGCTGCTGCTCTCCTCTTCTTCTTCTTCTTCCTGCTATTATTGCCATCATCATCATCATTATTGTCGTTGTCATTTGCAGTAGTTGAAGTGAGGTTTGGCTTTAACTCTTTGATTAAAGAGAAAGAAGCAAAGGCGTGTGAGTAGAAATGTCCAGCGGGAAGCGATCTGGGCTGGGAGCTGTTTCGGGCAGAATCCCCTTCGGGACTTTGGAGCCGGGGAGGCAGGAAATACGGATGCTTTATATCCCAGAGGATGTGACAAACTGTAGCCATTTCTGGGATTCAGCCTTTGTATTTTATTTTATTTTTATTTTTTTATTTTTTTATTTTTTTAATTCTTTTTCTTTTTAATTGCCGGGGATCATAGGGCTCTTTGCAGATATAAGGGGTCATGAAACTACTCGGTCATGTACCCGCACATGCCAGAGGAGTTTAACTTCCAATGCAAAGCAATTGTTTAAACTTAAATTTAACCCCGTGTTGCAGCCTCTGGGGCTGCTGATGGTGCACGCAGGATCTTTGCCGAGCAGAGTCTCAACTTGACTGTACAGGGCAACCCAGCCATTCCCAAGCCATCAAAACAGTGAAAGCAGAGCATATTTTCCCATTAGAGATTACTTGTTTTGGCAAGGGTGTTTACAGCCTGTCCAAGGTCCATTGGAATAAACAGGAAAAACTCTCACTGACGATGACTCATGTCCGTGGGCTTTGGACCAGTGCACGGTGTTGGAAATGTGCTTTGCCAAGTGGAACTCCGTAGGTAACCCTCCCACAGCCCCCCTGGCTTGTGAAGGGAGTGGGATGAGGTGGAGAGTGGTGTCAGACAATAACCTGTGGGTTTGTGCCTTGCTGTAAATACATTTGCTAATTGCATGTGTGTTCCTTAGGGTTTTACATGTCATTGATCTTTAATTAATTGCTAATGCCTTACTCTGCTGCGGTTTGCGAGGCTGATGAGGCAAATTGCAGCCCGTCTTTCTGCAGTAATTATTGCTGTGATGGCATCTCGGGGTGTGCAGGGTCTGCTCTGAAACTTCCTGGTCGTGGGGTGCTTGTGTCTGGGAGTTTGCAAGCATCAGACTCACCTGGGAACTCACAGATCGTCTGGCTGCCCGATTTCCCTGTCAGAAGGGACTTTTTCTAATACCTTTTCTGATCTCTTGCTTATCACAGGCCACAGGATTTCACAAACAAACCCTGCATCAAGCCCACGACTCCTGTGAGGTCTCCACTTGCCCTTATGGACAGGCTCCATCCATGGCAGGGCTTCAAGCGTGTTTGAGCCACTGCCTGGTGGCTCAGAGGCCTGAGCTCTGAAAGGGTGAGTAATATCTCCCATTTAAAATGACTGCAATTAGGCTGAGAGCTATTGTGATCTATCAAAATAGGGCTTTGCAAACAATGCCAATTAAAAAGCACCAGGGTAAGGTTGTTGTGGCACTTTCTCTCTGAATTTCTGCGGACTCTTCTTCTCTGCAGCAGACACAAAGAGATGTGTGTGGTTTCTGTAGTAGCAGAAACTTCACCTCTGTTTGCAAACTCATCTACACAGCATGTTCTTTGCACTCCTGCAAAGAGTTTCAAATTGTTTCTGAATGATGTTCTGAAGGGATTCATCCTCAGACCACCATTGATCAGGTGACAATATTACCCTAAAGATGACTCCAGCTAGTTGGAGCAGGCCCAGAAGAGCCATTGTGGGCATCCTTCCCTCAAAATAAAACAGATTATAGACCAGTGAAAAGTATCTGAGAGCATCAAAAAAGTGGTCACAGCTGATTTCTGCTGCCAGGGGGGTGTCCTGCTTTCCTTATGGAAGCTGGCAGGAAGAAATGCTGCTGCTGCTTAGACCCACAGGTCTGAAAGGGAGGGAAATTGTTTGTGGCACAGTGCAGGAAGGCTTGTCAGAAAATCAGAGTGCTGAAAACCAACGAAGTGATAATAAGAACGCTTTTCAAGGGATTCTTGCATTGCTCCCAAGTCATCCCCGCTGTTTCAGCCCCCATGGTGATGTGCTATAGAGATTTTTTTTGTGTCCTTGCTATGGGACACCCCTCCACACACCAAGGAATCTCATATATTTCTTTCTTGTGATTACTGAACTTGTTTTCACAGCAATACAAAGCAACAGGAAGGGGAAAAGAGTGTCTGGTATCTCTCTCACTTTGCTCACATTTAAGCTTCGTGCAAGGCAGTGTAGACCAGAATTAATTACTAATTCTAATTATACTTTGTGTCTTGGCGATATTGATGAAATTTTCAATTTCTAATTTATGCATGTGCAGCTTCTTTTTTTTTTTTTTTCCTTTTCCTTTTCCTTTTTTTTTTTACCACTGCAGCAATAAAGCCAGCAAAGCTCTTAAACACATGCCTATTTTAAGCCTGCCAGCAGTCCCTTTGACTTAATTCAGCTGAGTGGCCCAGGGTGGCCCAGGGCAATTGTTTAATATAAAATTCTCTCTGTCTTGATGGCAGCCAAAGTTGTGGTTTTTTCAGGGTTTGGAGGGAAGAGGAGGGAGGGCAGAAGGGAAGAAATTTTTTTTTCCTGAAGCCTAACACGACTTGGCCAAGCTCTTCTGGGTAAACCTTCAAAATGGGGATTATTGTATGTTAAAAATCCTGGTGTCTCGGTATTTGCTTTCACCCTGAAGAAACTCTGGTTTTTATGTGATACTTATTAATTCCAGAGAGGTTTAGAAGGCCTTGCTCATACCCACAACACTTAATTATAACAAAACCACCATTAGATCTGCCTCAGAAGTGGCTATTTGTCCATTACCTGGAGTATGTCCATGCCTTGGCGCTTTAGCATCCTTCCACACTTCCTTGTCTTCACCCTTTTTCTGACTTAAGCTCTTGCACTTCCCAGGGTTTTCTTTCCCGGTTTTCCAGTAATTACCTCCCAGTTTTTCTTTCCCTGAGAGCCTCCCTCAGCTAAAACACAGCTGGCAGAACCAGGCCAGCATCATCACTCTGCTTTTGTGTCTTCCCTCTCCTCTGTTCAGGGTCAGCCTGAACGCTCTGGGCAGCTCAGGACAAGGATTTCAGCCACCCCTCTGCTTGGGTTTCTAGCAGGACCAATTTGGGGGGTCATTCAGGGCCCAAATCTGGACCAGTGTGAGCCACCAGTGGAAAGGAGGGAACAAGGATGAGCACCAGGGTTAAAGGGAATGTAGTCCTGACACTGATGAAATTTGGATAATATGGGGCAGCCGTGGCCTGTTTGGTTTGCTAATATCACCTCATAAATTCCTGATCTTTGGACGTTCCCTGGCTCTTGAACTGAAAGCTACACCTTCCCATCCTTTTATTTCTTTTTTTCTTCTTATATATGGATGTTGTAATGAATTTCCATCTAACAGCAGTGCATTTGTTGTGCTCTGTTCTCAGAAATGATGATTACTAGCACACTTCTTTCCTAACAACCAGCTTCCTCTTGGAGCTGTCACTCAGTCTGATTTGCTTATACCACAGATTAGCAATATCAGACTTATTCCTGCTGGTGAAACCCAGTGCTTGACACCCTGGAGTCTCAAAATACAGAGAAAGGATGAGGGGGCTATTTATAAAACAGACTGTGGCCAAAAACCTTATAGCCAGTATGAAGTGATGAGGAAAATAAGGCATGCTGGAAAGAAGGGGTAGAAAAAGAGCCTACAGTTTACCAGTCTTTAAATTCAGTATTAAATTGAAGTTATGAACAAATCTGTCCCTGATATTACCCTGTGGTAATATGCATGAATATCTGTTAGTCTTTTGTCTCATTTGAAATGCTCTTCTGTTTTATTTTTTTAAATTAGTATTTTGGTCCCCAGCACTGAAGCTACCACTGTAAGGTATCTGTATTAAATTTTAAAGAATACCTCCATCAATTTTTAACCATCTCCACTTATTAAATGTATTACGTAAACAGTTTTAAAATGTCATTTCCTGAGAGTTTCTGATGCAGGAGCATTGCAAGCAGGTTTCACCTCATTTTGGGGGTTTGGAAGAGCAGGGTTTTGGGCAGCAGAGGCAGGAGAGGTGAAGAGTTGTTACTAATTCACAGAGAAATAGTCCTTTCTCAGGCCACTTACAGGTCAAAGCTAACAAAAAACCACCAGAGATTTTGAGTGGGCTTTGACAGGTAAATAATCAGTATAACTCCAGCTAGTCTTCAGAAAGGTAAATTTCATCCAACCAGGTATTTAAAAGAAGTAAAGAGATATTTCTAAATTTGAATACCTGTGATTTAAAAGTATTAACATTTAACACAGTATTTTAGTCCTAGTGATTATTTGAAATGAGGTTTTATATTTTCCTTTTGCTTTCCAGCATTGTAAGTGACTTTACTTGTACTTCTGCCCCTTTTTGGATTGAATTCTGCTGTCTGCACCTCAGTGTCTGTGTGAGGAAATTTATTCTTGTGAAGACACTGCCAGTGTAAACTCAAAGAGAAATTTCTAGAGAGTTTTCAACATTATTCCCATAATACTTTTTATCAGAGACACACAAGAATTGTAATTCTGCTATCTCTGTGAGGATAATATTAGCAGAGTTCTCATCATCTTTGCTCTGTCCTTACTGGAGTCTTAGCTTTGTGTTAGGAGCTCTTCTGGAGGCATTCCATAAAACTAAATGGAGATTAAAACTAATTGGTTTCTATGTAAGCCACTGTAAAAAATTGAATAATAAGTTGAGGAAATTGTCTTCTTTTTTTTCTTTTTTTTCTGCCATTGAAAAGTTTTATCACAAAAGAGTTATTTTCCTCTCCCATCCTATAAAACTCCTGCTAATGCCAAAGAATCATTCATTATATGTCTTAAAAGAAAACTATAAACAAAAAGAAATAAGAATCAATGTGATTATTGAGCGTAATTTATATCCCCAAAGTTTCAGTGATGCAAAAGCCAATTACAGGAGCACTTCCACTATCTCATTTATTATATTCTGCTGATATTAGTCATGGTGAGTTTCTAGCTAGAAAGATGAAAAATGCAGTTTTCATATTTAAGATCTGATATTTAAGCTTTGAAAACCCCACAATAAAAATGGAATGAGGAGGTGATTCAGTGCTGTAACATGGGACTGGAAGTGTCACAGCTTTTAGAAGCCAAGCCAGTGCATTTTGTGACCTTTGCTTTGGTTCTCATCTGAAATCCAGCATGGGCTGAATTTCTCTGCTTAGGAGCAGCCCTAGGAAGAACTTTCTCTTTACTCATTCCCCATTGTCTGCAGAGAGGTTATTTCCATAGTGAGGAAAATTAGGGGTGTAGGTTTTTCTGCTGCTGACCAAATCTTTGCAGCAGGATCCTTGCTGGACCTCCTCTGATTTTTTAATCTTCTCATCTCTACCTCTGTTTCCTTGTGGAGTAGCTGAGTCTTGGTATTCTTCTCTGAAAATACATTTAGAAGGGATTAGCTGAGGCATGGGAGTCAAGACACTTCTGAAATGCATAGCATTATAATCTGAAATAATTCAGTGCCCCTGTTAGGAACAGTTTTTAATTTAATATACTCATAGTTAAAAGTGAGAAATACAGTGTCAAGGGGAAAAATACTTACATGCCATCAGGTAAAATTTAGGTAGCTACTCTCACTTAAATTCCTAGGTTCCCTTACAATGTTTTACTCAATTAATCGTAGCTGTTAGGTGTCTATTGCCCAGTCCAGATATTTGGCTCCTTTTTAAATTGAACATGATTACTTCAAGTAATTTGCCAGTGTTTTGTTTGCTCTCAGTTTAGTCAGAGAACCCGGTGGCTATCCAGATTTTTTTTTTCTCTAAGATGCATGAATATTTAAAATGGAAATCCTTTCTGAAAGGTATTTGTATATTTAGTATCAGTAAAGCATTACAAACTGACCCGTGAGCCAGAAGGGGAAAGGCAGAGATGCTTTCTCAGATCCATGAGATCCTCAGCATTCTCTAGGAGAACCTTCAAGTTTTTATAGGAAGTGGGAAAAGAAACTGACTCAGTTTGTCTTTGAAAATTGCAGTTATTAAAAAAAAAAAGGGTGGGGGGGGGGAGGGAGGAAATAAACTTGGCGTTAATTTAAGCAGAATTTTGGAGCAAAACAGGAATCTTTTCTGCATCCCAGCTTCTTATAGGAATATATTTACTAGTACCAGGCTGATACTGCCTCTGGTTACTGACAGGAGCCATCTCCTCATGCTAATTTAGGCAGTTGAATAGATGCCCAAAATCCTGGGATTATTTAGATAAAAGTAGGTAGGGTTATGCAGCGAGGACTGAGTTTGAATCTGTTATGAGAGAGACTCATCATTCACTTGCTGGAAGTCCTGAGCAGAAATAACCCAAACACAGGGTACACCACACAGGTGATTGCTGCAGTGACCTGTGGAAACTTCTGGGCTCACATTTTCACGTGTAATTCTCTGGATTGAGCACTTTTAACTTCAGGCAATAAGCTTTAAATCAGTCTCTCAAGCCCTTTCAAAAGGAGTGTTCAGGGGGAATTTTTCTGGTCAGGGGGACTTCCAGTGCCATGGAGGGTTTCAGTAAAGTTTCAGATCCATCATCTTCATCGTGCTGTGGATCTGATCACGAGGTCTGTAGGCATGACCTGGAATTCCCTCCCTTTTCAAGCTACAGATTTGTGCTCTGACTGTTGGGAGGAATTTGAGTTCTGGCTGTGCAGTGCTCAAAATCATCCCAAAAGAGGCTGCTGCAAGCACATCTGTGGCTGTCCAGCCAGCCTTCCCTGTTTGTGCTGGGTCTGGCTGGGGTGGAGGTAATTCATTAATTCAGTAATTCATTAATTCAGTAATTCATTAATTTAGTGGAAGCCCATAAATTGCTGAGGTTTTGGGTTGTGGCTGCACGGGTGTTGTCAGGGTTTTTGCTCTCTGTGCCTCCCCTGCCTCCTGCCCCCACAGCAAGGAGGTTGTAGGTTTTTGGGGGATGACCTGAGCTGGCCAAAGGGTTTTCCACAGAAATTGTTGTCATGCCCAGCGATAAAACCTTGGGTAGGGGAAGATGGGTTGGGGGTCTTGTCCTGCAGCTGGCATAAAGCTTTCATTAACTGATATTTATTAGGATCAGTAAACTCAAATGAATAAATAAATATTGTTGTGAAGCTGTGACAGCCCAGGCAGTCTGAAGCGTTTTAGAATTGGTAATTTGTAAAAAGCTAGTATAGAAAAAGAGTTGTACCATATTTCACCCCTGCAATGGGATTTCATCCAACATTTTAACTTTCATCCAGCAATCAGGTCATGGCACCAAGCATTCGCTGCCAGCCTCCACTGGGACCATCTCCATCATTCCTTTTGCTTTTCTCTCAAGCTCCTGTTCCAGATTAGCCTCATGTTTAACCTATTAAACTGTTGAGTCCTGTCCACACAGCTGAGCTTCACCCTGGGAACGTGGTGGCAAAACAAATCTTTGTTTCTCTTTGCTGTGAGTGCCACCACTAAAGCTGAAACCTGTTTCTGTTCTGTTAAGTGAGGTAATGGATAACCAGCAGTGAATTTGAAGGCTGCCCTACAGGCAAATAACTGTAGATTGCCCTAACCTTGTTTTTCCCACTGGCCACAGCAGTCCTTGACACTGATTTGTCACCTTCTCTCCTTCCGTGCCTTCATGAAACTGAATTAAAATCTTCCTCCAAGTCCCACATAGCTTTGCCTGCTCAACACTTCTCTTCTGCAGAGGTGTTGAGCAATATCCACTAATATCCACTTTTACCATCTCTCTGACCACTCTGACCTGTCTCACTCCATCCTCTGACCAGGTCTCCTGTAATCATCTCTGTGTTTCTGCTTGTGCTGCCATATGTGGGAATCTGCTCACGACATTTTCCTCCCAAGGTTCTTGCTGGTGCAGTGAGGATGACAAGGTGACTTCTGGACATCCCTTCCAGCCTCAGCCTTCCTGTGATTCCACCTGGAAGAGCTATCCTCGACCCCTCTTCCAGTAGTTTTCAGCATTAGCTGTGTGTAATTAGAGCTGACTGTCCATTTTAGTTAAGCACCAGTCCTATCTCATCATTAATTCCTGTAGCACTGTAAAAGGGGAATTATCTAGTTGTGAGCACCATTTGCCTAAATAAGCTGTCACATTTCCCTCTAATTTACACCCTGTTGCTTTATTGTATTTGGATTACAAATGCCCTAGGCTGAGGAGTTTACTTATTATTCCTATTAGGAAAATATTTCATCTATTAACACAACCATTAAGAAATCAGCAGAAAATCATTTTTGGGTGCAGAGACACTGTCACTTGGCAGCTGTGGCCTTCCAGAGGAGTGCTGCTGCAGGTTTGCGCCTGGTGTCTGTGTTTTCATGTGCTGAGAGCTTCTGGAGAGCCAAAACGAAGCTTCAGCCCTGATCAGGGCTGGAGGTCTGCACAAGCACTGCCACCCATCCTGCTGCCCCTCCAAAAAACTGCTCCAGGCCACGGGGGTGCTTTGAAATTCTGCCTTCATGTGCTGCCAAGAGGATTTCTAGAGCTAACAAAGGCTGACATGCACTTTTGCAGGTGGTGGCTCCCTCTTTGCTCTCTGGATATTTGAGAAATTGCTGTGGGGATGAGGACGTGGTACAATGTTTGTGTCATGCCTTCAAGCTTTTGATGGTGAAAATGGTGGGGTGTCATTTAACCTGAAAAAAGAAGGAATTTTTTTTAAACTAAAATAATTATTTATGTATATCCGACCTGCTGATTAGTCCCTGTAATACTCAAGATGTTTAAGCAGCATAGAAAAACAATAACAGTGCAATAACTTAATATTACTTAATTTATTATTAATTGTTAAATAACTTATTTCTTAAATAGTGCTTACAAAGTTTCTTAAAAATTTCTTTAAATATTTGTTTATTTAAATTTCTGAAAGATTTCTTTATTTAAAGAATTTATTATTAATTGTTAAATAACTCAAGTTATTTCTTAAATAGTGCTTAGAAAGTTTCTTAAAATTTTCTTAAAAAGTGCTAAGAAATACAGGTTTGAAGGCTGTCCTGTTTACCTTCCCAGCAGACTGTGTTCAGTAACTGTACTTCAAAAGGATGAGGATACTTTAAGTTTGTTCACTTTATAGACTCATGGTGTCTGTAGGTGATCAGTTGTAATGTGAACATCCTCTATCCTGTAAATATTATATATTATCTTTTAAAATCAATTTTCCTTCCTTTCTGAACTTAACGAGGAATATGAAAATTAAAATAATTAAATAATAATTATTTAGTATTAAAAATTAATATTTAAATTTAATGTTAAAATATTAAATATGAAAAATATTAAAAGACAATTCAGTCTTGGTGCTGCTTGTGAGTGAAATTTTTAAAGGAATCCTTATGAATAAAATGCTAGTAGTGGTGCTAGGATTTAACACATTTCTTAGTTGCAGGCAAAATGCTAAAGAAAACTTGAATTATTCTTTGGCTCTTGCTTGAGCAGTGAATCCCAGACAACTTCTAGAGCTTCACCTTTACCAGAGTGCAATCAGTGTTGCCAAGGAGAGTTCAAGGGTTTTCTGGGGCATTTGTGAATAGGGCAGAGGAGAGTGCTCTTTCATCTCACCTTGGCAGCTTGCAGTGGAGACATATGTAAGAATTTCAGCAAAATAAACCCTTTCAGCAGCACCCTTGCATCTGTGGAAGGACAAGAGTTACAGATAAATTGGATTTACAGACACAGCAGCCACAAATTGCAATGCAAGCAGACCTGCGTGCTCCACCTCATTAAAAAAAGCAGTTTTGTGTGTTGTGTGATCCAGTTGGTCTATTAAGCAAGAGCTGAAACTCCTTTGTTTTCATGTCTTTTAGTTTCTCTGCATCGTGCTGGAGCAGCCAGCAGAGAGTCTACCACTCTGGGGGTTTAAAGCAGGAGACAAAATCTTGAATGGAAACAGTCTACTCAGGAAACTGTAAATTAGTACAGAAAGAGATGCTGTCAACAAACTGCTCTCTTCTTTAAGGAGAAGTTAAATTCTGGCTCACTCTGGTTGTCCCCACCATTTGTTTTGGCTGTATAAATTTTTTTGTGGGAATCAGCAGAAGGCTGGTGTTCCTCCACTAACTTGTGGTAAATATAAATATTCTCAACCTCTCTCCCTCTCTCAGTGACAAATGAATTTAGCAGGACTGAATATTGCAAGTTTCCTTCTGGTACACATTTTCTATTCCTCTCTAGCTCTGAAACTGCAGCTTCCCTGTAGACAAGAGCTTTGGGTAGTTTCTGATATTTCCTGACGTTTTTAATGTCTGAGTGAACCTCTGTGTGGTCACTCAGGCCTTCTCAGAATGAAAATTTGGCAGTTTTCAGGTGAAACCAATAGTTTCATCCCAAAAAGGAACCTGAGGCAGCAGGTGTGGACAGACTGGAATGGGAAGTGGAGCTTGAGGCTTAGCAGCAGTGAACATGAGCTGTGCCCAGCGCAAGTTCAGGTGGAAAACAAGGCCCTGGAGGTGCTTTGGATTTGTGTAACATTTGTTTCACATCTGACCTTAATGTGCTCACTTTTGGTCGTGCTGCTCAGGGCACATCTCAGGGTACGTGGCGCTCTGAAAAAGTGATGGAAAATTGTCCTACAGAACTCTGCTATTCTATAAACTAACCAACTTTTACACTTCATTTGTACTGAGTATTGCCTCTGGAGAGAGCAAATTCAGCCCAGCAGTTAAAAAGGGAAATTTGCCTATTCCTATCACTGAAAGTGGGAGAAAGCCAGGCAGTACTTCTTCCCACTTCGTTTTTTTTTTATTTGTAGAATGAATATGACTGCCTGAAAGTGATGGTTTCATATTTTAGTACTGATCTACTTTGCTAGAAAGGTTGTAGTAGCTTTTCATGCTACCCATCACTTCAGTGAAGTGACAATAGCAGGATTTGTTTATCTGTGATGGTCAAGCCCTTCAGGACATCTTCTAAAGCAGAACCAGGTACGCTGTCTTACTTCTGTTTGTAGATTATCACCCCTTTCAGCAATGATCATCAGTCACTGGGCTTTCCTTAATGGTAGGGAATGAAGGATAGCCAAAGGCAAGAGTGATTTGTCTTTCCTTGGCTTTGCCTGTCGCTTCCCTGTGCTGAAGAAGTTACAAAATTCATTCTGCTCCAAGGTTGGCTCGGCCTTCTGCATAAAATGGTCGTGATCAAAGCTTCACTTCAGAAAGGAGTTTGAAGAGGTAATTTAAAAAGGACAGAGTAGCATTTTTTTTGGTTTTTAAACCTTGCCAGTCCTCCTAATTTTATAGTTTTACAAATATATTCCCCCTTCCAGAAAAATCTCTGAATTTTGTTTTTCAGTTGTGCATGTTTTTTGTTTTGTGTTGTTTTGGTTTGGTTTTTTGGTTGGTTTTTTTTTTTTCCCTCTGTCTTCCTTTTCCCCCTGCCTTAATTTATTACCTTTCTCTTCTGCTTCCCCTCATCTCCTTCCTCTCTCTTATCCTTGGTAGTCTCCCCACCCACACCCATCAAGGGCTCCCCAGCAGAAGGAGCCACCAGCAACCTCTAACTCCTGTAATTCACGTTGGCTGCACAAGTTTTGGGACAAAAGGCCCTCTGCTCTGCATTTTTCATGCTGACAATGATCTTTTCCAGGTGAACACGGCACTCACCCACTGGGACATTTCAGAGCTGGTGACCAAACCCTTTTTTTTCGCAGTGTGTCAGACACAGCAGGACCTATCTCATTAGCCACTGGGGAAAATTACTGTCCCCTGCAGACGTCTGCCCTGTGATAAACTCCACTTGTGGGTCATGTGGAACCTCTCCAGATGGAGCAGTAAGGGGATGGAGCACGATGTCTGCTTCATTTGATGTGGTTTTGGGCTGCCCTCCACAGAGAGTTCACTGCTCTGCATGTAAAACTCCAGCCACCTGCTGCAGGCTGCTCTTGGTCAGATTTGTGAAAAACGAGGTTCACATAATTTTTGTAGAATTTAAAAGTTTAATAAAAAAACAATTAGGAGAGAAAAATAAAGTAAAGTATACAGATCCGGCCGGGTGTCTCTGCATTCAGCCAAGAGAGCACACCTTACTGACAGAGGATTGTCCCTTAAAAACAGAATCCTACTACATATCCATAAATTCTCATACATATTCATACATTCTTCTGAGGATCTTTGGTGTTCTTCTGTTTAGTTTTCTCTTGCCCCCTTCCCAATAGATCAATCTTCTTGGTGCCATTGAGATTTACATTCCCTGATACCAGGAATGCAATAAATTCCTCCTCCCAGAGCTCTGGTCACTGCTGTCTTCATCTGGATAAGATAGTTTACAAATGCAGGAGTTCTCTAGCTATTTTTTTTTTTTTCTCAGTCTTTGGGTCATACAAACAAAAGCAGTTTTTATTTTAACACTATGCCATAGCCTAACATATATGTATTATACTACTATTCCTAAATTTCATCAATAACAGAAATAAAGAAAACTATATTAATACAACAAAATTTCTCATTCTTATACACATAACATTCATTTTAATATCAGTGAAAAGCCAACAATATAAAATGTATCTATAACAGATTCACAACCCCACTGCAAACGGGAAAATGGAAGCACTGTTCTATTATTCAGCACCTTTTCAGGGGGCAGTGCTTCCTCACTGCATTTTGGACACAGATCAGTGAAAAGAAGAGTTTTTAGGCCATGAACCAAAGAGCCCTGGATTTCAACCTTTCTGTGCCCCTTGTCTTGTGTCACTGCCCTGGTGCCAGCTCCAGTACAGAGGGCACAAGGACAGAATCCTCTGCTCTCAGTTTCCTGCCCAAGCAGGTGTGACCAGAAGCCTTTTGGCTCCTGCTTTCCTCTGGTGCAGCTTGATTTGTGGTCGTTCAGCACAAATTATTGAAGTATTCTGCTGATTACCAGAAGGGAGGTAAGAATACTCTTGAACTGCTGCAAGTTACTTGCAGGAACAAGAATAACATCCAAAAATCCTGGGCTTTAGGACAACCTGGAGCAGCATGGTGGCTGATTACACCTGACTGTGGATCTCTGGCTGGAAGTTTAGCCCTGTTCTTTTTGAAAGACATTTTTACACAGCCTTAAAGAATTTCAGAGTGTTGTGCAACAATATTGGGGTGTTGAAAAGCGTGCACGGGGCTGTTGTGCTTTTGCCAGCGGCATTTTCCTGGCCAGAGTAATTTTTTTCTTCCCCAGTGTGTTACATTTTATAGCTTGGTTCACTTTTTAAGGGCTCTTGGCAGGTCCTTAAACTCTGGGCTGCATCCAGAGGAAGCAGCCAAAGTAAAGCTGTGCCAAGCCACAGCTACTGTGCTGTTGATTTGTTAATTTTTATTACAGGCACAAATTATAATATTTAGCAAGCAGTCATTCCCTGACATTTGCAGCAGGGGCTGAGTTCCTCAGTGTCTGATTATTAAACAGAAATAATAGTATTAGTCACAAAAAGTCATGAAAAGCCTAAAGCAAGGTCTTGGAACTTTGTTCTACACGTAACTTAGATATGATCTGAGCTGGAATCTACCCTGTGAATTTGGTTTTTTTTCTGCTTTTCTAAGGGAAGAGAGAACTTTGATTTTTTTTAAAAAAAAAAATTTTTATTTACTGGTCCCCTTTTAAAAGGTCTTGTGTTTCTTGTGTTCAGGAAGAATCAGCAGCCAGGTTTCCTCCTGGTACTCCAGGATCTCACTACAGACTGTGTGTGTGCACAAATGGACACACACACACTGATATTTATATTTATATTTATATTTATATTTATATTTATATTTATATTTATATTTATATTTATATTTATATTTATATTTATATTTATATTTATATTTATATTTATATTTATATTTATATTTATATTTAAGCCAGACGTTAAAACACTTGAAGCTGATTTACAGGATGTCTTCAGAGTACTGAAAAGAAAAAAAAAAAAAACCCCATGGGAATATTCTTGATTTCCCATAATGACATGGTTCTTATTCAGCCTTCTCTGGGGGTAGGGGTGGAGGGTGGGGGAAGCAGCAGCTTTTTAGTGCATGCTACCAAAAATAGGATTTTCTTTACATGGAGACACAGTGCTTAAAAGAGAAATAAACCCATGCATTTTGTGTCTCCTCAAGTTCTCTGCCTGAAAATATTTTGACTAAACCTCTGGGGTGTAAATGTGGTATTTCCTTTCAATCTCCTCTTGTGCTTTTCCTTCTCCCATGAGGGTTCATTGAAAAATACATAAATTGGAGTAAGAGTATGGCCAGGCTCTGCTTGCAAGAGCAGAGAATTCTCTTTCATAGAGCTCTCTGTGCCCTTTATTTTTTATTAGAAGCTAGTTAGATTTAACAAACCCACACCCACTGTTTTAAATATTTCATCTCTTACTTGTTTCATCTCTTACTTTAAAATATTACAGACAAAATAGAGGTGGTTTTTTTTTTTTAGTCTGATGAGGTTTCCTGCCTCAGAAGCAGAGAAGTCAAATCTCTCATATTGCTAAAAGCAGAGAGAAATACTTTCAGGGTGATAAAGCCGTGTCTTTATGTGAAAAGTGATACTGAGTGCACCAACACATTTTCCTGTCATTTGTGGATCTTTCTAATGGGCAAAAATCCATATTGGCAGCCTTGTGTGTCAGCCCTAAGCCTGTGTAATTTCAATCTTGCCTAAACTCTGTTTTCCTTGTAAGAATTACCATTTCTCATGGCTGTGAAAAGGGACAGAATCTTTCAGTGCTGTTAAAAGTCTCCCAGGCAGCTTTTGAAGCAGGAAATCAGAGCTTGTGTGTGTGGATGTGTGTGCAATTTAGCTTTTCAGCATACACATATTTGCCAGAATACTTGCTTTCTGTGTTTGCAGGGGCTGCTTTTCTTGTTTGACGAGGCCAGGCAGCCTCTGAGCCCAGCTCCAAACTCCCCAACACCCCTGTAAGACATTAACTCAGCAAGAATGAATGAAGGGGTTTAATTTTATTTTTTTTCCTAGGAAATGTTTCCTCCTAGCTGGAGGCTTGTGTGAAACAGATTTCTATGGAATGGAAAAAAAAAAAAAATAAATAAATTAAAGGTCATGCATGCAGTGAAAATCCAGTGTCTTGCTCTTTTCCCAGAGGGTGGGAAAGAGACTTAGCTTTACAAACATTTGCAAATCTCTGTTTTCTCATTAGTCTTGTCTGTTGGCCTCCCTAATTTTTAGATGCCACTAATTGCCTTCTGTGTACGTCTTGTATGGGAGGAGAGAGCAGCTGGGTGAAGAGGGGAAGAGAAGTTACCCAGAAAAAGAGAGTTTTAGCACAGGGAAACGAAGCTTAATCCTGAGGTGCAGGGGTTGAAGGGAGAAGAGAGTGCAAAAACTGCGTATATCTGAAAGGAAAAGATTAAACACACTGAAATCCACTGAGGAAGGGGCACTGCAAAGTCAAAACAAAAGAAAAAAAAAGAAAACCCCAATAAAAAAAATAAAAATGCACAAAAGCAACAAAAAACCCACAAACAAATAAACAAAAAACCCACAAAAACCCCACAAAACCCAAAAAAAACCCAACAAAAAACCAACCCAAACCAACAACAAAACCAACAAAAACCAACCAACCAAACAAACAAACCCCAAACAACCAGAAAAATAAAATCCAGCAGAAGGAGTAAGAAATGCTAAGGTCACAGTATAAATTACTTATCCGGTTCTGATTTCAAGGGAGAAGTGATTTACACTGTGCTGATCCACACCCTTCCAAAGAAGCCTTTAAACCCGAAATCCTTTCACAACATTTTTGGCTGTGGGATGAGGAGCTGGGAAGGTGCTGGTGGGAATGGCAAGCAGGGACTATTCCAGCTGCCTCTGAGCTGATTTTACAGGCTCATTGGAAAAGGGGTCACGAGTCCACAAGTCCTTCACCAGCCCCAGTGCTAGTCCTGTTTTATTTCTGACAACACTTTTGGTTGGTTTTAAGTCCTTTCCCCTTACCAGATGCTGGTCTGTTAAAATCAGGGAAGATAAAGCTATGCCTGCTTAGCACAAATAAAGCAACAAACCTTATTTTTTTAATAGCTAGGTGGGTTTTTTTTTTACTCTTTTAAAGAGTGGGAAAGAACAGAGTGACACAGATGAGGATTATAGCTTGTTTTATGGTATAGTCTTCTCACAGGTAGGTATAACATCCAGTTCATTTATCTTCTGAGTGTTTTTTTAAAATTAAATAGCCATCTCAGAGGAAGCCATTGCTACTTGCTGATGATTATCTTCTGCAATGTGTAGGAAGTGGATAAGTGTGCTACACCTGCTGTAGTCCTCAAGACAGACCATGGCATGTAAAAATTTCTGTCTAAATTACAAATTAAAAATAACATGAAAATGAAAAACTGTTGGGAGAAAGCCTTTGTCCCACAGCAGTAACCACTCACTGTTCTGTGTGGTTTGCTTGGGTTTGTTTTGTTAAGTGGCCTGGAAAAGTGAGTTTTTCTGGTAAAATTGCCATAATTCCTCTCCCCATTCATCATATCCTGCGTGTTTAAAAACATAATTCTCTGCTGTTGGATGTTATGCTGTCATGCAGGTACAGGTGAGCTCCACACACCAGGAACTCTCTCTCTTTGCTGGGATGCATCTTCTGTGGCCTCGGTTAAAAGAACAATAATTTAAAAAGAGCTAAATAACTTCACACATCTTTTGTTTTTGTATCTTGGAGCGGGCATGCAGCCCTTTGTGTGGCGTGCACATGGCATGAGAGACCCCCTTGGTGGCTGCTGGATGAACAGGAGGGTATCACAGGTTGTGAGGCTTTGGGGGTGAATTATGGACAGGTTAAAAAAAAAAAAAACACCAAACCACTGTGAAGAGGCTGAGAGAAAGCAGGGAGGACCGGTTTTAATTTGCTCTTGGATTGTCCAGCATGTCTTGTTCTGCTGTGGGGTGGTGTGACATGCACAGTTCTGGTGTCATATTTTGGCTGTGGGGTAAAAGGTGGTAGAAGGGCTTTTTTTTATTTATTTAATTTTTTTCCTTCATTATTCTCTTTCTTGATAGGAGGGAAAATAACCCATCTCTGCAGACAGCGCTGCCAGAGGTGCACTTACTCTCTAGGACAGAGAATGCTGCATTTGCCTTTGGCCTTTTTATAGCTCTCTTTCTGGCCATGCAGTTTTCCTAATGGAGCCACGTGTCTGATCCTTTTAGCCCAAAGAAACATTTCAGCATTAATGACTAAGAAGGAGTCAGGGCTCTGTGTGTGCAAGAGAGGACATCAGGAACTCTGTGGGAGGCAGATGTAAATGCCCAGGTGGTTGTGGCTCTGCTGAAAGGATGAGAAGTCTGTGAGGATGGAAAAGGAAAACAGAATTTTAATGAAATACAACAAGTTTGCAGATAACTCGTGCTCCTTTTGCCATATGTGTGGGTTCTTATTTGATGCTTTTTAAATTTTTTTTAAAGTCAAGCACAAAATAGGCATGGAAAAAAGAGGATGGAAGTGCTCAGCTGTATCAGCTCTATCCTTCCATGATCACCTTTTAACCATTGAGCTGTTAACACATCTGTGAGCTAGAAGGGGTAGAAAAAGGTTACAGAGCAGTCAGCTCTTTCAAAATCCTGAGTTGTTTAGAAGAGTGATGCATTTCACAGTGGATTGGTTTTACTCCAGCTGAATACCCCTGTGGGAATAAATTTGGATGATGCACAGTTCACATGCAAAACTAGACATAGCAGAGGTTTCATGGGTACATTCCCCCAACTTTTTAAAGTACTTAATTTACAAAGCAGCATGGATAAATTTAATAATATTAAAAAAAAAAAAAGTTATCAGGGAAATATCTCTTTTCTTTTGAGCTGCCATCCAAAGGTGCACAGGGAGCTAGAGCATAGGAATTGTCATTCTGGTTTTAGAGGAAAGGAAGGAAAATATATCCAGGGCCATGCCTGCTTCTTCAATTTGCTTTGCACGTGTTGGTTTTCAGATGTTGATGTTTGTGACTGGGGTTTGGAAAGGAAAGGATTTGTACACAGGATTTGTATTTTTGTTCTTTTAAAAAGAACAATACAATAACTTTCCTTTAAAAAGAAAAATACTTTCACACAGTCTACTAAGATATGTGGGAGAGGAATATGTTTCTGGGAGTGGAAAATGCTCCTTTCTTAGGCATGCTAAGCTTTGAAATCTTCTTGTGAAGTTTTCCTGCTAGATGTGACAAAATAACTTGGAAGTAAATATAGTAGCTTTTAAAAGGCAGAAACCACAGCTAATGATAACTGTGCAGCATTTGAAATGTGATTTTGAAACTGAAAGTTGAAGACCAGAGACTCAAATCATAGGGATGGATAATCTGAAGTACATTTGGATATGTCATCTAATTATCGTGTTTTAAAGGTTCCTGAAGCTTCTCTCCCAGAAGAAAATGGGAGAAAAGGTAGGAGGAGAAGATGGGTTTGAATATTATACCATGAACAGTTACATATGTGTTCATGACAGAACTAGACCTCATTATTTGGCTCTGTAATCCAAAGGAAACAAGACTGGGGGCAAGTGGGGTGTCTTCAAAGTTCCAAGAAAACCAAAAGTGTTAGTGTTTGTGCAGTGTCAGTGTGAATGAATGGCAAAAGATACAAACTCAGTGCTTCTCAGTATGTTTGGGATGGTCACAAAAGCCTCACAAATGCACTGTGCTTGGTTTTGTTAAATAATTAAACACATGTTGTGGGACTGAAGCACTAAGAGCTCTGTGTGAGTGCTTGGAATTCAGCTGGTGGGAGAAGCAGCCCTTGGAAGACAGGCATTGTCCACAGGGATTTCTCAAGCAGCTTGGCTGTGTTTAGCCAACAAGATCTCCCTCCTGTTTTGTCAGGAGTGCTGAACAAATAACATTTTGATTTTGCTGCCTTGAGTTTAGAGAAGCTGCTTATCAGGGCTAGGAACAATCAAATGTGCTGTGAGTATCTGGTGCTTTCTTTTGCATCACACAACTGGATGCCCTCCTGCCTCTGCAGAATCGAATTCTGCTAAAGCAAGACATCCACAGAGAGAGCTTAAAGTCATCTCTGCCTTTTACCTAGGCTGTGGTTCAAAAAAACCATGCTGCCCATAGATGCTGATGCTATTCTGGGACTGCATGGTAATTCCCAACCAAATAATGAAACTGCACGCCAGCTTTTCTTGCATTAAAGCTTTAATAGAAAAAGGGTGGCCAGCTGAGCCAGAGATCTACCCCCACAGCCTTATGTTTAAGTCACTTTGAGCCTGCCAGGGTTAATGCATCTGTTTTCCATCTGCTGGTCTAATCATACATTAAGCTATAACAAAACATTAATTCCCGGAGCCTTGGAACATCATCCTTTGTGCCTGTGGCATCCTGATTGACTGGGTGAATTCTGGAGCAGCAAACAGCCACGTATTGGGATGGTTATACTGAATGATGAGCTGAATGTTCTTTGCTTGAAGTCTCTGTCCTGCTGTAGTGCTGTGGCAATTAACCTGTGGTGTAGGTATGGCGTAAATTTAATTTTCACGCCCTGTGACCTCGGCTGAACCATTGGAAAGGCTGCTCAGGGCAGGTATGAGGCATTTCTGGCTGACTTGGGTTATGAGATGCTGAAAGTAAAATTAGCCACCCAATATTTGACAGAAAATAGCTGAATACCAAGTGAAGAGTCAGAGAGAAATGACTTAATAATAATTTTTTCAGCTGGCACAAAGAAGCTGAGTTTAATTGCTGTAAATTCTGTTTATTGGAACGATTAGCATGTCTAATTAACAATTTTGCAAACTGGATTCCCAGGCCTGTTCTGCAAACATGCAGAGTATTTGATCTTGCCAAGAACCTACTGAGATGGACCCTTTTTTAAGCAGTAGGATGAAGATGGCCAATACAACAGCAAGGAAATCTTGACCCCACTGAATTCAGTGAAAAACTTATCCTGAAAATCAGTGGATTCAGGTCATCTTAAGTGCTGGATCAGAGCTCTGGAAAGTTGCTGGAACTAGGTGGAAGGTTCCTGGTGGAATTTGTGCTGAGAAAGTCAGCAGGGCAGGAGGGGCTCCTTTTCTTCTTCCCCCTGCTTATGCTGCATTATTGGATTTACATCTGGCTCACGATGAGCTTTGCCTCGTTGTCTGCTGCTGGGCTTTGTTCCTGCCACAAACTTCACAAAAATCTGGGGTTTTTCCCTCGGTGTGGAGTTTTAAAAAAGCAGCTGTCCTTGTTTCTCCAGTGTCATGAGCCTGATGTTGCTCTTGGGTCAGTCCTGCCAAGCTGCTGGTCCCCATTAGGTGCCAAATAAATTTTGGAAGGAAGTAACTCTGTTGTTCTGTATCCTGTCCTATTATACGGTGCCTAGGGTTGCAATTACTTAAAAATTTAAAGCCCAAAATTAAAAGTAGAGTTATTTTTGTTAACTTCAGCCCTTGCAGAAAATTAGTAAATACTTACCTATGCAATTGGGTCAGATGTTCCAGAGAATGCATAGATTTTAAATTTTTTTTTGCTTTTCAAGAGAATAAAATAAAGCAAAATACATTATGAATCTGTGCATGGCAAAAGGAAAGAAACATTGGATTATACCACATAAGAAACATTGGATTATACCACATACAGGTTTAAGAAAAAAATACTGCTAGACACTGTAAAAATATTAAATTTAGTGTTAGAGTACTAATATTAAGATTGTGTGTACAATACCCAGGCTTTACCCACAGCCAATGTACATATTATTCTCAACATACCCTAAAATCCACTAAACTTCTTGTGCACACTGAAAGCCTCCCAAAATAGGAGGAAGTAAACTCCTTGAAAACGTATAATTCTTCTTAATAAGATAACCACTAAGATGGAATTCTTGAAATAAATCCTATTACTCTTTATCAGATATAAAAGGAAAATATGTGGTCAGTTAACAGGTTAACTGCTCTGTCTGTTTTTTAAGCATGCAGATAGGTGTGAAAACCCAAAATGCTTTATGGTTTCATCGGACCTTAGCATGAAGTGATTCCATGAAAGTCTTCTAAAAATGAAATTATTAGAAACTTGGTGCACCAGTCACATCTCCAGCTCTCCAGACCACCCCAAGTTTTCCAGAAAAGCCAGCTTTCTAAAATAAAGTTGCATTAACACTTTAAGGTGACCAAAACTTACAGCTCTGCATCACGTTTTTCCTCACAATTTAGACTGTAAGTGTTTCTAAGAAGCACTGACAGCAAAGCATGAAACTCAGCCTGGCTTGAGAAAACTGCCTTTCTGCCTCTGCCACTCCTTCAGCTGAGGCACAATGTGAATTTCCACCAAGTGAGATGCAAGGCAGTGGAGGTGGCTGTGCTGTAAAGGGAGGTCCAGGGGGTCAGTGAGAAAATCCCCTTGGCTGTGGTGAAGTCCCAGCTGCAGGTCACTGCACTCAGCAGCCCTAAAAACAGTGGTGTAATCAGCAGGGACAGCTTGGACAATGTGTGCTGATCCCCAGACTCCTGAAATGAGTAAAAAAATTGTGTCAGCTGATGAGCCAATGTTAAATTTTATGGGAGGGACCCAACCTTTTTTCCCCTGTGAATGTTTTTCTGTGGTTACATGGCCAGGGGGCTCCTTGATAATAATGATGAATGGCTGAGGTGCCCACTCAGTCTTACTCAGAATAGAGGATTTTTTCACAGCAGCATTATCTAAAAAAGCCCCACAATACAGAGAATAAGAAGTTCCATGGAACTGGGATTTATTCCTTGAAGTAATTAACAGCTCAGTGAACTGAGGATTTAATCCTCTGTTCTTTGTGGAAAAATAATAAAATTGGTAATAGTTGCCATTTATTTTTATTTCATGGAGTGGTGAGGCTTTTTTTTTTTTTTGGTTAGCAGAATCAGGAAATTAACAATCTTGTTAATGTGTTCTGCTTTGAGATGTTGGTTGTCATTGCAAGGCTGCTCTGCCAAGGACAAAGGAACAGAAAATAACTTTGGATAATGTAGTCTATAAATTACTTTTACCTGAAGAGTTAGTGTATTCCTGTGCTGAGCAGATCCTAGAAAAAATAATGGTAATTAACTGACTGGCAGACATTTGTTTCAAATGAAAAAAAAATTAGGAGTAGGAAAAAAAATGTTATTAAGAGAGAACAGAGATATCATCTACTTTTAATTATTCAACAGTATTTTGTAGAGATGAATCATTGCTGGCACTGCTAAAGCAGAGACAAAATATTTAGTCTAACACTCTGTAAAAAAAAAAACCTCTAAATGCTCCAGGCGGATCTTGAATGCTTTTTCTCTGATTCCCACGGATCTTTACTGAGTTTTATTTTGTGGAAACACACAGGACCACAGAATCAATTAGGTTGGAAAAGAGCTCTGAGTCCAATCTGTCAGCCAGAGCAGAGCACCCAGTGCCACATCCAGCCTTTCCTTAAACACCTCCAGGGACAGTGGCTCCACCACTTTGAGCAAATGTATTTCTTTTTTTGATCTTTCTTTCTTTCTTTTCTTTCTTTCTTTCTTTCTTTTCTTTCTTTCTTTCTTTCTTTCCTTTCTTTCTTTCTTTCTTTCTTTCTTTCTTTCTTTCTTTCTTTCTTTCTTTCTTTCTTTCTTTCTTTCTTTCTTTCTTTCTTTCTTTCTTTCTTTCTTTCTTTCTTTCTTTCTTTCTTTCTTTTCTTTCTTTCCTTCTTTCTTTCTTTCTTTCTTTCTTTCTTTTCTTTCTTTCTTTCTTTCTTTCTTTCTTTCTTTCTTTCTTTTCTTTCTTTCTTTCTTTTCTTTCTTTCTTTCTTTCTTTCTTCTTTCTTTCTTTCTTTCTCTTTCTTCTCTCTTTCTCTCTCTCTCTCCCTCTCTTCCTCTCTTCCTCCCTCTCTTCCTCTCTCTCTTCCTCTCCCTTTCTCCTTTCCTTTCCTTTCCTTTCCTTTCCTTTCCTTTCCTTTCCTTCCCTTTCCTTTCCTTTCCTTTCCTTTCCTTTCCTTTCCTTTCCTTTCCTTTCCTTTCCTTTCCTTTCCTTTCCTTTCCTTTCCTTTCCTTTCCTTTCCTTTCCTTTCCTTTCCTTTCCTTTCCTTTCCTTTCCTTTCCTTTCCTTTCCTTTCCTTTCCTTTCCTTTCCTTTCCTTTCCTTTCCTTTCCTTTCCTTTCCTTTCCTTTCCTTTCCTTTCCTTTCCTTTCCTTTCCTTTCCTTTCCTTTCCTTTCCTTTCCTTTCCTTTCCTTTCCTTTCCTTTCCTTTCCTTTCCTTTCCTTTCCTTTCCTTTCCTTTCCTTTCCTTTCCTTTCCTTTCCTTTCCTTTCCTTTTTTCTACAAGTAACAAGAAGCTGCTGAATTTTGGGGACAAAATTCCCTCCTCTAGCTGTTATGGCTTTGTGTAGGGAAGCAGATTGGCTTGGACAGAGCACCCTGACTCTGACAAACTCTTTGCTTCCATTCAGTTTTACTGATTTTTTTTTTTTTTTTTATAATGCTGACTGTTCTGTGGGGGATGTGGGGACATACCATGCCCTCAGGGCAGTCTCTGCGAGGCTGGGGATTGCTAGAATGTGAGGAAATAGTCAAAGCCATGAAATAAATCTGTGGTTTGTGAAGCTTGCCAGAGGACCTTGATAAACTGCTGCTCCAGTGTTGGGTGTCTTTTCAGAAGGAGTAATTTTAAAAGGTAGAAGCCATGCTTTTCCACCTGGTATAAGGCAGCAGTGGAGGTGGACACTGGAATTTTAGAGCAGAACTCTGCTAGAGAGAGATGACCAGTGCTTGGTGTTTTTATTATTCTGTCACCTTTGTATTAGGCTGCCTAAACTTTGCAGCAAGTGTTGTTGCAGCAAGTATTAAAATATTAACACATGAAATTTGCAAATGCATCTCTGCATTAAAACACACAGGGGAAGAAAAGGAAAACCACTAAGAAAAGAAAACTCTTTTTCTCTCTGTCTCGATGGTGATAGTTGTGATGAACAGGCAAATTTTGAAGGTTAACCGAAGGATACAGGCAACTGGCATAAAGCTTTTATTGACTCTGCTATTTATTAGGATGTGACAGTAAACACAAATGAATAAACACTGTTGTGAAGCTGTCACAACCCAGGCAGTCTGAAGCTTTTTGGAATTCGTGTTTTTATAAAAAGCTAGTGCTGAAAGAAATTTGTCATATTTCACTCCTGCAATGGGATTTCATCCAACATTTTAACTTTTATCCAATGATCAGGTCATGGCACCATGCAGTGGCTGCCAGCCTCCACTGGGACCATCCCCATCATTCCTTTTGCTGCCCTCTGGAGCTCCTGTTCCAGATTAGCCTCATGTTTCACCTCTTAACCTGTCGAGTGAAGAGCTCAGGATCACTCTGTTCACTTCTGGGGATGAGCTCAGGAGGCTGATGGCCCTGCAGAGCTCCAGGTGTTCAGCTCTGAGTGCTTTCCATCATTTCAGCAGACCTGGGACTCCTACGGGTTGGTGTGTAATTCAGAGAGGGTCAAAGCAGCATGCTGAGGATGGTGGCTGCTGCTTTGGAGTGCTCAGTGTGAGGTGCTGACCCATAGCCTGGTGTTCCTAATTCACTGGTGCTTAACATCCAGCCACCATCAGTGACACAATGGAAGAAGAAATAATCCAAGATGCTTAGATTGCAGGTGAAGCTCAGTAGACTTTTCCTTTTTTTTTTTTTTTTTTTTTTCAATTCTTTGTCATCAAGTGTCTGCTGTCCCAGTTCTCATTGTAATCAATGCTTTACCTCAAAGAGAGAGAGCATGAGAAGCATGAGGCAGGGTCAGAGCTACAGTAGTCTGAAATCCTTTCTCATCCATGTGGTTCCTCTGTGTGAGCTGGGTACTTTACCACTTCACTGGGCTGAGCACTGGGGAGATTAGTTTTCTCCAAACTAGCTTATGGTCTAGGTAATTGGTTTTCTGAGGGCTTAAAAAATAAAAATTGTAAATCTGACACAAGGTCAGTGTTGGTTCTTTGCTTATCTGCTCTAGGCTGTTTATGAGAAGTATCAAATGCATTTATCTCTAAAATGCTTGGAAATAAAACCGTGTAGCATTTTGTGGCTGTAGCTGGAATATAAAGGCCTTGTTTAAGCCCTTGGTATCCTCACATGAGGACAGGTTTACACCTTCATCTGCTGGGCTGTTTAAACCCCCAATTTAGTCTTTAAGGTCTCTGTGAAACACAATAAAATACCTACTGTGGATGCCTTATGAACTTTATGTTACAGAGATCCTCAGGCTGCTCCTTCCTGAGGTGAAATGTGCCCAGTCATGTCTGAGGGGGCAGGTGCAGCAGAGGGAGGAGTTATTAATTCAGTGTTGATGGGAGTACCGATAACACACAGAATTGTAACTTTTCTCTAAAAAATCCTTTTTGTTTCTCTGTTTCTGCTGCATCTCTTCTGTATTTTCTTTTTTATTCTTGGATTTCCCAGCCTCCTTTGGACTGAATTCTTTTGGGGTCCTCCCTCATGGGGAGCCCTTCTTACCTCAGTTCTTGGGATTAGAAGAAAACTCCCCAGCTCGTTAGAATCTTGTTTCTTGTGTTTATTAAAAGGTCATCACAAAACTTAACAGGTCTCTCCTGGCTAAACAAGGTTAATCTTTGCAACCTGGTACATTTCTTTCTTCTGATGGTACAAACAAGGCCTTGTGGCTCACTTCGTGTCTGATGCACAAAATGGCCCCGAAATACGCAGATCTTTTATCTTTATACTTATTTTCACCCAATTAACAATAGACACATATATTATTTTTCTTAGTGACCCAATGACCCAACACCTGTGTGCTGCACTATGGTATTTTCTATCCAATCACTTACTACTACCCAAAAACCCTTAGGAGAAGAACATGAAGAAGAAAGAAGGACAAGAGACAACACCCTAAATCCTCCATCTTGTCTCCTGTTCTCTAAACTACTTTTTTACCCAGTGATTTAAAAAAACTCTCTAATCTACACACACTTTTAGCTTTTTCTATCTAACTTTAACAGTTGTTTTCATGTATCACCATGAAAACATGCTCATGAATTTCATATTATATGAAATTCAGTGTTTTTCTGGATCTTATAACTAAGTATCAGAAACAAAGGCACACACTCTGTATTCCAGACTCCAACAAGAATAAGCTTAGTTTTCGAGGACCCGCCCCCAAGGACAATCAGAAGCTGGAAACTGAGTCCCACCTCTCTTTTCTCCTCCTAGCAAATTGCAGATCCAGTCTTTCACAGCTGCTGAAGTTGTAGTTTCTCTGACTTAGTGCATGCACCTGTGCCAAGATGAATGTGGGAGCTAATCCCCCCATTCCTGCCCTCCTTCTACTCGTGCCCATGACCTCCCAATCCGTGAAGCTCAATTGCAGCATAAAAGGATCATTTCCCTTGCAGCAACTTATTTTAAATTTAGACATGTTCTGATACCCAGGAGATCAAAGTATTTTCAACAGCACAAGAGGAACTCATCCATAATAAAGCCTTTAAAGCCAGCTCCTTGCCTGTAAGCTGATTTCAGTGTGCAGAACGGGTTGGTGGCTCACTTTTTGTGACTACAGGGTTCTGTGACAATCCTGCATCTTGGGCTGGGAGTAATTGGCAGCTGTGAGGCTGGAGTGGGCTTTCAGCTATGGCACACAGCACAGAGTTAATTTCTAGTTGCTGTTTGACTGCCTGCTATTCAGCTGTGTGCTGTTTGACTGCCAGGGGTTTATAAAGGCTGAAAAAACTGCAGTGGAGGAGAAGAACTGGAAGTACTTCACTGGACATTGCTGCTGTAATCAGGCTCTGCTGCCGCTGAGGTTTAGAAATTAGAGACAGCTCCCTCAGCTCTTTCAAATATTTTATACATGTACAGGTTGCTTGTGCCTACTGGCTCTCAACCCACTCGAACAGATTCCGGACAGAGTTTGATTTTAAAAAGCTTCTGCCAACCAAATCAAATTAAGTAATGAAATATCAAGTGGAAAAATGAAAAACTGAGAGCGGCTGTGGCTCAGTTTTCCCCATGAATCTGTGTTAAAGCCAGGTGACACAAGGGCACTTCCAGCCCACTTGGGTTGTGGCTGCCAGCCCCTTGCCCTTTGCCTGTTCACACTTCTCTAGGAGCACAACCTGCTCAGGGGTGTGCAAGTTCTTCCTTTTTTTCTCTCCTCCCTGAAGACTCAAAAGGCAATGAACCAGTTGCCACCTCCCATTTGCACACACAAAAAACCACCCCCAAAATCCAAGTGGAAATTTTCTACCACCTGGACTCCCTCACCTCCTCCAGTGCTGGCCTATTGCAATTAACTGCTTTTGTTGATCATTAGGCTTCTGTTGTTTTGCCTGTGACAAAAGACAAGTGTGCTCTGGCCTGGGCTGAGGCTGTTTAGTATTTTGAGCTCAGACAGTGAATTTCCTGTCTCTGTTTTGCTTATTTCAGACCTGCTTGGCAGCTGAGAGCTGATGGCTCTGTGCAATGAGACAGATATTCTGAGTTTCTGGGAAGGCTTGGTCACAAATTCCTATCCATAATTAATTCATCCTCTGTCTGTATCAGCAGCCAGGGATGTAATGTGCTTGAAACAGATACTGACTGTCAGAAAGGACAGATCTGACAAATATTGGAAGCAAATATGTGTTTAATTATTGCAGTTATTGTATGGGACTGTTCAGCTTTGGAGATGAGCTGCACTGAGGAGGGGTTTGAACAAGGCTTTGGCTTAGTTTAAACTAATTTTTGTCACTATTTAAACTCAGTGTTCTTCATTAGGGCGACAAATACGTTGTATGCCTGGAGGATGTTGCACAGACAAGTATGCCAGGAGCATTAAGATATATTTTATAGAATGATGGGATATCAGGGATTCATTCTGCTTCCACAGCTGTGGTAGGAGATAAACCAGGAGTTAGAAAGGAAGAACAGCTGTTGGAGGATGTCAGCTTCCTTATAAAAACACTGGGGATTCATTTGATGGAAAAAATGAACAAATTTAAGGACTAGTATGACTAGCTGAGAACAATGCCCAGATGGCATGGGAAATGTAATTAACCTTTGGCAAATGCAGCAGGATAAAAATGACGATTCATTTGAAATTAAATGCAGAAATTCACTACGGTTCACCAGTTTATTAAGATGTTTGTGCATAAAGGGGTCAGTTTTTCAACTTCAGCATCACTGTTATCGTAAAATACTTGTGGAAGTATTTTAATTCTTCTTAATTAAAGACCCAGAAACACCCACTAAAAATCTCACTAGTCAATGTCAAGGAAGGTAAAAGTGATGGAGATAGCCTAACATAAAACAAAAAATGATTGAATCTTACTTATCCAGTTTACAGGGTGAAAAATGATGTTTCCAGCAATAGGCAAAAGCTAGGAGACACGGCACTTAATGAGGAGATTTGTTTCAGTGCTCTTCTCTAACAAGGTGTAATTTCTTTCTGACCTGACAGGCTGCTAAACCTAGGGATGCCATTAAACTGGTAATGAAGTGCCACGCTAAAAATAGTCTTACTGCTTTCTTTCTGGTTGCCAGAACCAGCAGAATCATCTGTATACTCAATTTACCACTGTGTGTGAGACATCTCTGCGTGGAGGCCCCCAGGGAGGAGGAGTGTCATCTTTTCTCTGTCTCACAGAGCAGAGTTCCCCTGCTCATCAGGTGCTAAACAGGCAGACAGCATTGGGAGCTAGGCACTTGATGCTGTGTGTTCGCTCACCAGGTTTTGGATCAGTGTGAAGCGTGCTTTGAGAGCTCGGTCCTGAGCCAAGGAAAGTGCTCCTCGTGGAAAATGTGCCTTTGAAGCTGTCAAACTTTACATTTCATGGGCTGTGTAAATATAAATTGCTCTTGATTAAGAGATGGAGCTGGAGTACATAGCTAGGGCTGGTTTTCAGGACTGCTAAGGTTTCCATTTTTAGGTTTCATTGGTAATTGTTTCTACCTAAACTCACCCCAATTGCTGCTGCAGCCATTGCATTGTGTCAGGATGGTGAGGGAACAGATCCCAGAAATTTCCACAGCCCTACAGCTGCCTGAGCCCAAACTCTGGTGTTTAGAGTGGTGGAGGGGACAGAGACCCACAAAATCCTGCATTGTGGAAGATGGGAATCAATCAAGAGTTTGTGGAAAACCTACATCCTAAACTTCCAGCAGGGTTTTCCTTTTTACCTGCCTCAGCAGCTGGCAATGGCAGGAGGGCAAGTCTTGGAGGAGAATCTTTTAATTGCTTGTTTACTTAAAAAAAATAAAAATTGGAGGATGAAGTAGACTGGTAAAACACATTGCTGAGAGCAAGTAAGTATTTTATCTTTCTTTTTACTTCTGTCTGTTCACAGCATCCCCAGAAAACCCAGAATTTTGCAGCCCCCAGGGCAAAACCTGGAGCTCTTTGGTTCCTTTGCCCTTTGGCAACAACTAACTTCACACAGATTCTTCTGCAGCAGAGCCAAAAGGGCTCAGCCAAGTTTTAGCATTTCCAGCCTTCTGGATGATTTCTGTGCCATCGGTGATGTCTGACGATGTGCAAAGTGGTACAAAGATGTGCAAAAGTTTTGATGAGGCATAAGTGAATCTTTAATAGCAGTGTAGTAGTAGTAATAATAATAATAATAATCATAATCATCATCATCATCTGCTTTAAAGGTGTGGTTGAAGGAATATCACAATCATCATGCCCTGAGACTTAGTGGGACTTGGTCCTGGTGTTTGGGGCAGCTCCAGGTATCAGCCTGGGGCAGGTGAAGGTTTCAGGGTGACCTAATTGTCACCTTTTTGATGCAGAAGAGAGGCTAGAGGGAGGATGGAGAGAGACTGTTTATAAGGGTCTGGAGTGACAGGACAAGGGTTAATGGCTTCAAACTAACAGAGAGTAAATTTGGATCAGATATTAGGGGGAAATTATTCCCTGGCAGGGTGGGCAGGCCCTGGCACAGGGTGCCCAGAGCAGCTGGGGCTGCCCCTGGATCCCTGGCAGTGCCCAAGGCCAGGCTGGACATTGGGGCTGGGAGCTCCTGGGACACTGGGAGCTGGCCCTGCCGGGGCTGGGGTGGGAATGGGTGGGTTTTAAGGTCCCTTCCATCCTCTGATTCTGACACACAAAGCTCCACCAAGCTGCAATAATATTGTGGCTCATGGATGTGGTGTCCAGTTTCTGGATTATACATACTCAGCTTCTAAAAAAAGGATTACTAATTCTCTGGCAGTGAAAACAAACGGCAGAGCCTGCTAAATCACGCTATAGGAATCTATGAAATGTCCTGCAGGTCCAATTACATAACAGTATAATTTTTTTACCATCAGTCTGTCTCACTGCTGTTCTGCAAAGTTCTAATATTCCTATACCAAGCTGGTCTTGGGCATGCCAGAAAATCTGCATGTCATGGTTGATTTCAGTGCAGAAGTCACAGTAACACACAGGGTGAAATCCCAGCTGAGATCAGCTCAAACCCACTCCAGACTTCCACTGCCTTTATTTCTCATAGGAATAAAGCTGATACCTAGTTCTCACATCTGAGAAAAGCTTCATTAGAAGCTCAGTGAGCACAACCTGTCTTTGAGACTCCAGTTTTGAAACAAAGACTACTATCATACCCTGCATACCTCTGTTTTGATGCATTGTAATTTAACCTGAAATCGTTCTGGTACCTTCATATTAATTTATTTTTCCTAGCTTTTGTTAGAATTAACTATCTTTTTGTTATTTTTCTTGTTGGTATTTCTCTTGGATTTGATAAGGACAATAATGTTGTCAAATTTTACCTCTGCCATTTTGATTTAAATCTATCTTGTAGTTTTGATTCACTAGTGCAGCATTTCAGTAATTTGCTTGAGGATTACTGAAGAGAAATTGAATTATTTGTGCTTTATTTTGCAGCCATAACTTTTCCTTTCCAGGTCTGCACGTCAGATCTGATTTGTTTGACCATTGCCAACTTCATGTGACAATGACTAAAAGCATTCTTGGTATGCTCATTACTGGAAAAGAAATGGAGCTGCTCAGTCCCCACAGCATTTAGTTTTATATAACACATCACATACCCATGTAAACCTAGTTAGTCTAGGGAATTATCACTGATTTTAATTAACTCACAATATCCCCATGTGTATTTGTCTCATTCTGGACTGGAGTGAAAGTCTTGGAGTTTGATGAAAAACTCTTCCCCTCCCCCAAATTCCAGTTCAGAGGGAAATCTTTATGTAAATATCACAGAAACCCATGGAGTCCACATTTTGCTCCTGCTGGGAGAAATAGACTGATATGGGAACAGGAAGGGTTTATCTTCCCATGTGAAGGAAGATGTAGCAAGAATATTTTTAGCTGCTTCTGACTGAAAAAGGGTAAAAAGGGAAAATGGAGAGGAGCAGACCTGCATTTGGAGGAATTCTGCTTTTTGAAGTGTTCTCCTCTTTTTCAAACGAGGTATTTGGAAGACTAATTCCCCCATCGTCAAACATCAAACACTCAGCTGCTGCCTAGTGAAACACAACAAGACAAAGTGATGCAAAGTAAATTCTCTTCAGGGAAGTGTCTTGTTAGATAGCACCTCCAGAAACACCTGGGGTGATCCCACCTGCTTAGAACAAGTGAAAGCACATATTCCCCATGTAAATATATTAGTTTGGGGCATGCTTTGCAAAGCATCACACACAGAAGCCAAGTTCCATGTGCTTGCAGGCCGTCATCCAGGTGATTCACTGCTGAATAAAACATGAGAATTGAATCCACCCCATGGGGTTTTCAGCCTTGCTGTGGAACTGATAAACACAATACCCAGGGAAGAAGGGAAAAGGGCTTCTGATTGTGCTTGGTGCACGTAGGCTTCAATGCAGAGCACCAGACAACATTTTTAGTAATGCACTAAAGCACCTTGCAGACAGTGAGATATTTGGGGTGAATCACATGGAAAGGAGAGAAGTCCTCTGTGCAGGAGCTAAATGCTAATATTAAATTTTTATGCAGACGAAGACTAAGGAAGGAAAAAAAAAAAATTAATATGGAGGTACCAGAACAATTTCAGGTTAAATTACAATGCATCAAAACAGAGGTGTGTAGGGTATGAGAGTAGTCTTTGTTTCAAAACTGGAGTCTTAAAGACAGCTTGTGCTCATTGAGCTTCTAATGAAGCTTTTCTCAGATGCAAGAACTGATGCAGCCAATATTGCCAAACTCTGGAATTAAAATATAAAGCTATTAAAAAGAGAAATGTTTTCAGTTTTCTACTTAGTTTAATTTGAAAGTGGGCTTAGTATCTTTTCTAAGTTTCATACATTGAGCTGTTTTCCCATCAATAGTGAGGAGTATAAATGCAATAATTGTAACAGGATCATATTTGTGTGCGGTATCGACTGCAGGAGCTGGAAGAATCAAATGTACTGAAAACGGGCAAATAATTAACTTAGCAATGATGAGCAGAAGAATTAGCATTTTTGTTAAGCTGTCTGTAGAAATACCCTGACCACGTTTCTCCAAGCATCCCCCATTAGTAGTTAAATATTTTTTGCTGTCTCTTTTTGCCCTGCAGTTTTCAGGCTCTTGCCTCCATCACCTGCCAGCACTCTCTGTGCTCTCTGCTACTCAAACTCTTGCAGACGCGTGGCTTGCTCACAGCCTCAAAATCTGGGTGGATTTGGCCACCCTGAGCCTGGTAAAACCACAATTTAAGAGCAGATCCCATTTGTCAAAGAGTTAATTTACACAAGATTTACATGAAAAAGAGCTCATGAGCAAACCTCAGGCTCGAAGCAAAGCCTTATTAACTATTTACACCATTTGCAGTTTAAGTAAGTAATTTTCAGCTTGGCCTTACCTGGCCAGGAGGGATCAGTTTGGATTCAGCTGATATTTACCTGTGTGAGAAAAAAAAGAAAAATAAATAAAAAAGCCAAATTAGGGATTTATTTCGTGGGCAGGGCAATGATCTTTGTGATGCTGCCAGCCCTCCTGTCAGCCTTGCAGAGGGAATGGGGAGGGCTATTTTTGAATGTGAAAACGTGGCCTTGTGAGCACATAAATGTTTAACTTGGAGTGTTTTCCCCTGAGCTCCATCCTACAGCTGTGGGACGGTAGCTCTGAGCCCAGCCTAAATGTGGGGCAGGTCAACAACTCCATCAAATGCAGCTCACTGGGATCAGATCTGACTGAATTTTCCCTCCTAGGACCTACAGGTATTTAATAAAGGCTTTAAGACTTTATATTTCACAGCAGCATTGGTCCTCACACTGTCTCGATTCTCCCCATCCGCTGACAGAATATTTGAAAACACCAGGGTGTGGTTAGGTGTAACTCCTGTTCCATTCCTTTGGAGCACTCTCAGAGGGTGGAATGAGCACCCTGCACTCCCAGATTTTGCTTTTTTTTAATTTTTTCCTGACAAAACAAGCAGCAGGAATGAAGCACCTCAAAGGAGCAGAGGTGCTGGCTGGTGCCGTTAAAATTGCTGCTGCTGGAAATTGCCAAAGGCAGAGGTTTTCTGATGAAATCCCAGGTACTTGCAGAGAATGGGGCTGCTGAAAGTTTTGCAGTTCCCATCATGAAGGAGGTGCCTCGTCAGTGAAACACACAGTGCAAAAAAAAAAACAAACCACTGTCACTCTCCAGGACTTAGTGATTTTTTAGAGATGATCCCTGGCTTTAAGGGCTGACATGGAGCTCTTTGTCCTTTGACAGCTGCTGAGAGCAAATTAAATTCTCATCTTGCACATTTCAGGCCAAGAAGTGCTTGACTCATTTGTATAAAGTCACCTAATTTAGAAGAGAAAAGAGAATCCAGAACTTTATACTGCAAAAACCCCAAACTTCTGGACCTTTTAACATGCCAGCTTTGAGTACATAAGCAGATCCTAATTCTCTCACTGTGTTTTGGTGCCTAAGTGTGAAATCAATTGTGGTTTAAGCCATGTTCTGGGGCCAGAATAAGCAGGAAGTTTGTGGGCAGGAATGGGGAAATAGGGGAGTGGGCATCTGAAGCTGATTTGGCAACGAAAAAAAGGGAATTTAGGAACATGTTAGAGTAGGTGCCTTTGTAGCCTGTGAAGAAAGACATTTCTGCTAGAACAAAAACTAATACAAGGGAAGAAAATATACATATTTCCTTATACCTTGGTAAAAACAAAAAAGAAATCCTATTTCCAGTCCAGTTGAAAACTGAATTTGTATCTTCTGGGTTTTTTTCTTATTAATGCAAGGATAAAATGCCACCACCACAAGTACTTACGGCATTTATTATCACCTGAAAACTTTCATTTCAACAACCAACAAAAGGATACAGATCTAAGCAAATTACTCAAGTTAGTGGCTGTGCAGGCATATAAAGCAATTTATTAGAGTTCACAGTGCCAAAAAGGCAGTCTATTGATCTCATGGAAAGTGGCTCAAGGTTCAGTACATAACAAAATAACAATGATTTGTGATGGCAGTGAAGTTTTAAATGCATGGTCAGACTCTTAAGGACTATTTGTGCTGGACTGCTTCGTGGTGCTGCCTCAGACCAGCACTCAGGTTTTTTTGATGTACTTGTTTATAAAATTGCACTTTGAATGCAGCCTACTGCGTGGCAGTTTTTAAAAGCCCCTGGAGCTCTCTGCAGTCAGGCCAGATGAATGGGAAATGCTATTTACAGCCTGAAAAATTAGTAAAATGTGGGCTGGAACAGAGTAAAATTGCCCAATGTCATCTGGGTTTGATACTGTGCTACTTTCTGCATGTCGAAACACTTTAATGTGAAATCTGTCCTCCTCAGCTCGTGAACAATTACCACATCTTCCTCTTGCACCTTTCAGCGGTCTCTCACAGCTCCTTACAAGGTGGTGGTGCAATATAGCAAGTTGGATGCTATTGACCAAAAACAGTTTTCTCCAGCTTTCTTCTCCTGCTTCACCAGAACTGCCGTGTCCTGGAGCTGCCTCTCTCTCTGATGGCTTTAGAGCTCCAAAATGAGCAGGTCAGGCAGTATTTTTTTTGTCTCCTTGTGCTGGGTCACATGGCATTATCAAGTGTAGGGATTTGTCTTCTCCATTTAGAGAAAGCAATTTTTAGAGAAAACTAATTTTTAAAGAAATTAATTTTTATATAAATTATTTTTTTTTTTTTTACTGTGGGGGGGTCTTGTGGAGCTGCAGCATCCATGGTTTCAGCTGGAACTGCCAGTTACTCCACCAACTTTTTACTCAGTATTTGTGTATTTGGAACCAGGAGGGCATCCCCTGAAGCTCTTTGTGGTGGATTGTGGAGGGGAGAGTCAAGAAACATTTCAAACTATTCCAGATATGAGAAAGGATGCACATTAAACTTGATGTTTGTCCACTAAAACAGTATTTTCAGGTGCTCCAGGTGTTCTTACTTTTCATAAAGTGTTCTGTCTATTCCACCTTCAGAGTACCCTGCTTTGTTTCTTAGTAAGTAAAAATCTAGGAGGTTTCAGAGTGCTCTGGAGTTGAGAATTTTGGTTCTTCTCCTGCATTTTTTGGTGGGAAGGGTGAAACTGTGTGTGACCCAGTGAGTGCAATGTCTGCTTTGCTCTCTGGAGCATCCTAAAGGGTGGCATAAAATTATTGTCTAAACCTCGGTGAGGGAGAGGTGAGTTCCTGTTCCCCATTTCTAGAAACAAAGGCAATGCATGATCTTGTGACACTTGAGCCAGTGGAGAACACCTTTTTTCACACAGCCTCTTAACTGCACTGCTGACAGCTTCTGAAAACCTGAATTTATTACTCAGAATTTATTACTGAGAATGCAGCAATTTGCATTCTGAGTAGCCAGCCAGAATTGATAGTAGAAAAGAAGGTGGGAGATGCCCCTCCATAACTTGCACCATTCTTCCACCTTGCAGGAAGATAGAGAATTCTCCAGATCTGCTGAAATCCCAAGTGAAAAAACTGTCCACATGTCGCTGAGGTCCAAAATTCTGGAGTAAAATGTGCAAAATTATGTGAAATTACATAAATAGGAATCAGTATCTGTGAAAGCTTCTGAAAACTAGAGGGGGGTGTTTTGGTTATTTAGGTTTTTTCTGTTGTTGTTTTTGTTTCTTTGGGATTTTTTTCTTGTTTATTTTTTATTATTATTTTTCTGTGTACGTGTTCGGGATTTTTCTGTTGGTGTGGGTTTTTTTTTTTTGGTTTGGTTTGGTTTGTTGCTGTTATTATTAACACCAGCATTAGTTTTTTTGGCTGTCTTTTTAAAATAATGCACTATTTCTTGGGAAAATGTCTCCAGATGGGGTGCTAGTGGTTTTCCATACACCTTTTTAAGCTGATTGGTGCAAGCTCGTATCCCATTTCTTGAAACTAATGGGGTGAACTCGTGGGAACGTGGAATCAGAAAGGTGAATGGGTTTCCAAGTTTGAAACCATGACTGAGAGAGGTGGAATAAGTGCTATTCTTAGCAGAGATGCTGGAAAAAAAAAGGAAAAGGGAGCAACTCTGCAAGTTGCTCCACGTTCAACATTTGCAGACCCCTGCTCGAAGTGTAAAGATCATTTTGTCTTGTGCAAATCTCAGCCACTCACAGCTTCAGCAGGAGAACAGCACTGCTTTAAAAAGGCAATGCTATGATAATTTAACTTGTCACCCTGATGATGCTTTCTAGGTCTAAGAACTGGGTGAACTCATGCACAGCCAGGAAGAGAGGAGCAGGGATTCCAGCTGTATTCCAGCTCTGCAGATGGCTTCATCTTTAAATTCCATTTCAGGGCATTGATGCTGGTTCTTAACATCTTATTTGAGTGCAACTCAACTGGAGGGGCAGTGTCTTGCTCACTGGCTCTTGTTGAGCCTTGTGGGGTTTTTTTTTGGTACATATAAATCTCTTAAATAGGAATATAGCATCCTATGAATTATTATGGGGCAAAGGGTGTCTTCTGAACTTGAATCTTCTGCCTGGCTTCAATGCCCTTGGATAATTTGCTGGAGTTTACTGGTTGGTTTGTCATTGTTTTTACAACTACTCCATGAAGAAAATATCTGCAACACCTTTACTTTTACTCGGATGCCTATATATATATATATAAAATCAGAGTAAATGAAAAACTAGACTAGTGACAACACAGAAAAGAAAAAAACAAAGAGCTAAATGCTACCACACATTCATCATGCCAAATTTTGCCACTTTTCTCAGAATTTTCTGGTGTCTGGAATAAATATTGATATTCTGTCTTCCCCAATTTAATATTGCTTGTCTTCATAAATATTATCTAAGCACGTCTTCCTGGTTTTGATCATTATTTTCTCTTTTATTGAGGCATTTTTTGACTGATTTCCACTTGTTTCAGGTGAAAAACTTTTTGACATGACATACATATGGGTAAATATTGACTTTGGGAGTTTGTGGCTCTTAGGATTTGCTATTCCTTAATGCCAGCTTTAATTTAGGTTTTGCTTTGGATCTCTGTGCTTCTCAGGACAACTAATCTCCATTCTTTACCATGGGGTTCAGAATTAAAGCACATATCACTTAATTCTATAATTGTATCGCTTTTCAGGCACGTGCACTGATTTTGTGTGGAAAGGGTTCTTCTGAATTCAGAAAAATATGTTGTAAACTTTCAACTTCCTTTTAAACAAGTAGAAAGGGATTACCTGTGTCTGCTCTGCCAAAGTGAGGTATCAATGCAGTGGTGTAGGCAGAAATTTGAATTAACATTGCTGAGATATAGTCAGATTATTTCCCGTGGGCTTTTTTTGCATTTAGTTGCATCTTCTGATGCTCCAGCAAATGCTCCAAGCTCATCAAGTGAGTGGTGGATGTGTTTGTAAAGGCCTGGATGGACATTTTACATGAAATGATAAACCCACTGTTGTTCTTAATGGGGTCAGTGAAGCAATCAGGAAAGAAATATATAAATCTGTAGCTTGGGTCTGTAAGCATGATACTTCTTAGGCTTTTTTAAGTTTAATGAAGCAGCTACTCAGCAGCTGAACCTTCTTGTTAAACAGTCTCAGCACGGATTTTAAAACTAAAACATTGCTGAACGCCACGGTCTCCTTGGAGAGTCTGTGGCTGTTATTCTCTTGAAATGTCTGCATCTTTTATATGTTAATGGTTTTGACAATCAGCCATTTGCTTCATTTTCATTGTAAATGAGGCCCAGAGTCCGATTCCCTTCCCCATTCCCTGAGCACTCTCTCCCCTGTAAGCTGTCTCATCAGCCTCCAGCTCGCTCCCTGGGGTGTGTGTGGTCTGGAAATAGCTGAAGTAATCCTGCAAAGCAAACGCTTTGCCAAAGCATTTTCCTATTTTAGATGCCTTTCTAAGAACACGAGTCCCTGTGTGGAAAACTTGTGTGGTGCAAGTGGTCCAGCATCCACGGCAGCGCTCTGCGAAATCTTACTGCCAAGGACATCCCTTCAGGGGGCTTCCAAAGGTTTGTGCTGCTATTGCTCAAACCCAGCAAAAGTCGCAAGGTTTGTGCTTGTACCCCTGGAGAAACACCCCTGTTTACAGGGTTTTATTCCTGTTTGGTTTTTAAAGATTCTTCTCAGCTGCAGTGCTGGCACCCTCCAGCTGTGGGTGATGCAGAGTATTTTGGTTTTGAGGGGGAAGCTCCTGATTTTGACAGGGGAATATCACCACTGCAACCTGCAAGGTTTACAAGGGACTGCAGCCAAGTGTCCTGAGGCGTGCTAGGGAAATTTTCCCTGCTTTTGCAGCGGGATTCACCCACCCTGTGTGTGTGATTTTGCTGCCTGGCCCCAAGGGGAAGGCGGCAGGGACACAGCCTGCTGGAGCCCTCCACGACCAGGAGCATCCATCCCACCAAGGCATCAGGGAATTTACACGCCCAGACCCCTTGCTCCCAGCACAGCCCTTCCTTCCCCATTGCTGTGGTCGAAAGCACCATGCAGAACACACTCACAGCCATGTGAGAAAGAGCAAAGCGGAGGAGAGAGGCTCTGGCAGGCTGTGATTTCTGCCTCACCTTGTGGCATAAATTACTGCTGCGCCCAGGCTGTGATTAAGCAGGTTTGTGTGACTAAAGCCCTGTACAGGATTAATTGCCAGGTCTGTGCTCTGCTGTGGGTTGGTGATAGAAGACACTAAGCAGCAGTGAAGTTTTTTCAAAGGGGATTTGAAGCTGATCAGCCACTTTCTCCTCCAGTACATCACTTTCCCTGTTGGCGGACAAGTGGCAGGCAGCCTTTAAATTTGAAAGTGCACAAGGGTGAAGACTGTATATTCATTTGAAACATTTTGGGGGGGGGAGTGACAAAGGGTTCAGCCTCTCTATTTGTCACTCGTGACTTCAGGAGTCTGCAGAGAGAAGAGAGCAGAGTTGCTGGCTTGCTGCTTGTGGGGTGTGCAGACTGGTCGGTGTTTATTTTTGTGACACCCAACGCCGTCAACCCCCTCTCCCTGCCGAGTGGGCTTGGGAATATTGGGCTGGGGAGTGAGGGATGCTCCTTCTCACGCCAGGTGTTGGTCAGACAGGGAGAGATGTGCCCCACAGCACCTCCCTGTCCTGGTTCCTGCCTAGATGGGGACCCCCTGCCCAGAGCCATGAGGACGAACCGCTGCAGCCACCTGCCTGGAGTCCCTCCGGAGTGCCCGCGCCCCACGGCCCCCGATGGCAAGAGCCTGCCCAGCAGCAGCAGCAGCGGGGGCCTGGCCACCAGCTGTCCCCAGTATGTCATGCAGGTGTCCTCCAAGGATGGGCAGCTGCTCTCGTCCGTCGTGCGGACCCTCGCCGTGCAGAGGTATGTGGGGGGACAGAGGGAGGGACAGGCCCCTTCCCGCCTGGTCTGGTTAAACCCCAGCGCCAGCATGGTGATGGGCACCCTGCAGAATGCATCACACTTCCTAAACACCCCCCAGCTGCCATGCTGAGCAGCCAGACAAGCTGTTTCTAGCACCAGCTTTGCAGCTTCTGTCGTTGCCCAAGTGATTGACCAGCTCTTCCTGCTGCTGGTTTAGAGAGGCAGATCAGTGGTGAAATATATTGTTAATCTATGCCTTTGAAGCATGCCTCAGGCTGGCTTTGTTCTCATTAGAAGCAAGAAGGAGTATTCTGATGTGTTTGGCCTTATCCAGACTTGATGCTTGGATCAAAATTAAATTTGTCTTTGCTGGTGGTGAGCTGGAAAGACTTCATGGATCCTAAAGCAGTGCAGAAGAAATACCCACCTGCAGCCACACAGCAGGGATGTGCTTGGCACAGTTCTTTTCAGTTCTCTTGGTATCACTCCTTGACCTGTCTGTGGGGTGTCCCAAAGGGAGGGAAACCTTTTCCAGGGAGAGGAGGTTCCTGCCTTCAGGTGCTTTTCTGAAGCTGTGGCCCTGCCTTCGGGGTACCCTTTCAGCAGCCCTTTACTGTTGGCTAGTGGAAATAATGTTTAGGTCAGAGGATCACCACTACATCAAGAAGTGCCCAGCTGAGGCAGATTTACAGCCTCCCTGATGCACTTTGGGATTTCCTGAGGCGCCTGCACCGCTGCTTTGTGAAGAGCTGGGAAATACAAAATACAGAAGGACGTATCTTCTGCCTCTCATCTGCCACTATGATGTCTTTCATTCTACACGTTTCCCCCCCACCAAAAAGAGGAGATATTTAAGCAGGAATACCAAAACCATTAGCCCAGCAGCTTGGATTACCAACCACAGGGCAAAGCACCCTTAAATACAAACATTTCTAGCCCACGACCGAGCCAAAGGCCATTCCCGCAGCCTGGCGCTCTGACCAGCGGTTTTCTCTCCCTCTCCCACAGCAGCCCCTTCAATGACCGCCCCATCTGCAGGATCTGCCATGAGGGCAGCAGCCACGAGGAGCTGCTGTCCCCCTGTGAGTGCACGGGGACGCTGGGGACCATCCACCGCAGCTGCCTGGAGCACTGGCTGTCGTCCTCCAACACCAGCTACTGCGAGCTCTGCCACTTCAGGTTCGCCGTGGAGCGCAAGCCCAGGCCACTCCTGGAGGTCAGTACCTCAAAACTTGGTCCTCAAAAAAAGGCATGGCCCTCAAAACTTATTTTTTTCCCTGGCAGAACCATGCCTGCTTTTTATGCCAGCGCCACAAAGCCTCTGCAGCCCCACTGGGGTTTGGCAATATCAGGGTGGGAGCTCGGGGGAGAGGGTGGGAAAGAGCAAAACGCCTCATTTTGGAGTAAATCGGAGCAAATGGTCAGAATGGGGTGGGTGGGTTTGCCCCCCTGCAAACCTGAGTGGAGGTTTGGGGAACAAGTGTGCAGCAGATTCCTGGAATGGCCAAGCCAGCTTGGCAGAGGGTGGAAGAGAGGTGAGGAGCAGCTTCTGTGGAAGTGTCTGGACCCAGCGTACTAAGTGTAGGTCAGAAATTTGTTAATTTATTTTTTTCCTTTTTGCTTTTGAGAGGCAACAAACTTAGGAGCCTTAGAAACCCAGTATGCATGCCAAGCCCACAAGAAGGAATTGCTCTTGTTCAGTGTCTGGCATGTTTAGCCATTTGTGAGTGACTTTTTGGCTTCTTCTTGCCTATGTGCCAGACTCAGCTGTGAATTGGACACTTGTTTCTCCCTTATCAATGAAAATTCAGTTTTTGCCAACTATAGATAGCAGCTCCATGAGGTTTTCCAGGTTTTAGGGTATTTTTGGTCATCAGGAAAAGGAACCCAAACAGGTTAAATCTCTTGACACTGTTAAGGACCTTTTTCCTCCCTTATTTTATTTTGGAAAAACACGAAGTTTAGCAAAGCAAAGTTAGGGCTTCTTTTGGAATCAAAAGTGAAATACAAATAACATTTGATAAAATTAATGAGAAGCAGCATTTTTTATACCTGGTGGTGACACATGCAGAGCTTGGGTTCAGGACAAAATGTCTTTCCAGTGCATCTTAATTATTCCTTTAAACTGTGTCAAAACTGGTGGAAAGAAGTACATTACTAAAAATGGGTAGGGGAAAGCAGCATTTTTATTTTTATTTCTATTTTTTTTTCTCCTGTTCCCAGAAAAGAGGACACAGGACAGAACTGACTGCTGGGAAGGAGGTCAGGGGATGAGCAGTTCTAGAGTACCAAAATTAATTAAGATAGGCATGCACATTTTGTGTCTAAGCCTAAGGATTTCTTCTTTCTTCCTCATGATACCCCCACAAAAGGTACTTGATGTGGGATTTAGTACAAGTCCTGCACCCAGAGCAAGGCTTGGCCAGCTTGGTTGCCTCTGGTTGCTGTCTGGTTCTCCTCTCAATCTTTGGTGCAAGAATGATGCCAGTCTGAGTCTGCCCTCTGAGAAGAAAGATAAGAGATGCTGAGACATCACAGTTTGATTTCAGAGCCCAGCCTCTCAAAATTGTTCCCTTGTGATGGTTCTTGGTGAGGCTTGTGCTGCACAATTGGATGTGGTGCTGGGCATAGCTGACGATGATGGAAGGAGCTGAAAGCAAAGCTGACCCTGCCCAGGCCTGCTTTATTTCTCCCAGGTGAAATGAGCTTGCTTTTTGGGCAAAAGCAGTTAAAAGCAGTAGAAATGACAACAATGATATGTAGAGTAATAATGGTAATCCTGCCAGTTGTTCCTCAGCTGAGGACAAATGAAAACCCTGAGCAAGAACATTTCTGAAACATAGCTAAGTGTTTTTATCTTTACTGCTCATTATTTCCTGACTTCTCAGGTACTTAAACCCACAGTATTTTAAGTGCAGAAATCAACAGTTGGTTGCAGTTGCAGGAATGGTCATAAAAACCCCCAATCCTTTGTGATCCTATAAAGGAAATATGTTTTCAGTTTAGAAGGAAAATAAAGATGTACTTTCAAAGCTGAGAGCAGCAGAGAGAAAGAGTAACTAAAATGAGCTGTATTTGTATATTTTATTATATTGTGTATTTTATATACTTAATTTTGCAAGGGGCAAATTAAGCAGAAAGACAATCAAACCTTTTGATTTCTGTCAGTGTAATTTAAGTTTGTCCTGGAAGTTTCTAATTATTTAATACACAGGGCTTTTAAATGCAAAGACCTCCCCATGCAAGTAATTGTAGGAAAAATCTGAAAGTTCCCAATGCAGGACCAAAGCAGAAGCAAGTTTCCAGATTCCCTCATCTTCTGTGTCCTAAAAGCACTTTCATGCTTGTCTCTCTGTGTGACCTGGAGTGTGAGGACATGGAAGGAGGTTTATCAGGTGTAATAGGACCATTTCTCACAAAAACCCTCTGGTAGCATCTGGATGAGTGACAAGCCAAAGTGGCCACCTGCTTTTAACACCTCAGTGTGTGTAGGTTTGGGGTGGGGTGTCAAAGTTCTCTTCATTTAAGGAGGTAATTAGTTCTCCAAAGATTCCCCTGACCTAGATAATGGAAAGAGTAAATGGTCCTCCTCTCACTGGAGGTGAATGATGAGTTTTACCAATGTGTTTTAGTAGGTCAAGAGAGGCTATTGTACTCATAAAGTGATTTATAGAGCACAGACTCTAAAAACCTATCCAGTAACTCCTCAACATTCCTTGTCTCACTGAGTGAATACATCCCATTCAGGGGTCAGTGACAGGTAGTGAAGAAATTCTCAAAGCAATCAGTCATCATATTGATCTTTTCTCCAGGAGATCTTCCCACCAGGGGTGGGAAAAAAATAAAAATAAAAAGGTATTTCTGACTATTCCAAGACATATCATACTGTTTTTCAAAGGGGAAAAAAAAAACCCTAAAGAAAAAGGAAACAACATGCTATTATATTTTCTCCTTGTCCCTTCACTGGATTGATCATTGCTTCCTAGTGGCTTAGACATGAGCGTGGAAGAAATCTCTTTCAGTGGAAAAAAAAAATAAATAAAAATGAGGCACTTTCCTGGTTTAATCTAGAAATGTCATATGTGAATTTATTCCTGCTGTTAGCAGGAGAGGCTGCAGTAACTGTGAGGTTGAACTGGAATAAGTGGCACAGCTGATGGTCCAGCAGTATTCCTTCCTCCTTGTGTCCATCCTTTTGGCAGCAGCAGAGGACCAGAGACAGCTCTGTGCCTCTCCTTTGTCTCTGCCAGAGGATGTGTGTTTTTTGGCTGAGGGAGGATTTTCTCCCTGGAAATGCACAGTGGGATGGCTGTTTGATGCCCAAACCCCAACCAGACCGGCAGGCAGTGGTAGTGCAGATCCATCCTCCCAACAGCAAACTTGTGGTGCCTCTGGGTTCATTTTTTTTTTTTTTTTATTTTTTTTTTTTTAACTCACGTTATTCTCCCCAAAAGAACTATATTTCCACGCTGGGAATGTGAATCAGGCACTGTGGTGGTGATTAAAACCCTCCTTCAGCATTCACAGTGGTGCAAAATTCGCTTAGAGGAGTCAGGGTCTGAACCCAGCCCTTCCACCCCATGACAAAGGAAAGGGAAATCTACAGCAGGGTGTTTGATATGCACAGAGCTGGTGTTCCTTGTGACAAGGACATCAAAACCAGCACAGTGAGATTTCAAACTGCAGTAATTCCATTACTGACTTCTATGGACCTTCCAGCTTTATATAAGCTGCCTTTTTCAATGCAGTGCATCCACTGGAAAAAAAAAAAATCTGCATTAGGAATGTGTGTTATTATTCACGTAGCTGCTTTTGCTGTGTTTCAGCATAAAGATTAGTCAAGCTTTTTGTAAGTATTATGTATCATCTTCATTTCAATTTCCACATTGCATCTGTGTTGCTTCCACTTGGCTCAGTGCAGGAGCAGGCACGAAATGTGGCGGTACAAATATATTTATGTGCAACAATAAAATGTTAGGGAACAGCCAGCCACAAAATAAAAGCGGTATAAGGGTATTATGTGACCATATAAGTCAGGCTTGTATTTCTTTTAAGTTACTTACAAGTTTTAAGCCAACCAGGATTTGGTATCTGTTGGTTTTGGTTTTTTCTTTCCAAACAACAGAAAGCACTTAATTAACAATCCAAAGCTCATAAGCAAAACAACATAACTAGGAGAAAAAATAAAGTCTGGATAAGCACAGCAATATTGGGCAGAAATTAACTTCAGTTTTTCCCCACAGTGTTGCTGGCTATAGAGCTTGTATCAGTAAAATAAAATAAATTTAAAAATCCTCTAAAATGTACACCTATGCATGAAGTATTTAAGATGAGCTTACATTATAAATTAAAACCTCCCGAGGCCTTACACTGAAATATTAATTTATTTCCTGTGCAGGGCTTTGAGTCACGATGTTTTTATCTGTTGGGATTATTTTAACTTATTTTTCCTCTCTGCTGTTCAGTGAAGCAAGTCATTAGCATTAAATTACTGCAATGAACAGACAACAGATTTGCTGCAGGTAGTTTACAAAAGGGGCCACACCTCAAGCCAGAAGGAAAATAAATGGTTCCTCAGCATAGTCACCAACCAGGAAAACTTTCATAAATCAAAGTTTGGAGGAACTGCAGCTGTCCATACATCATATTAGGGCTGGGAGCAGATAACTAAGGTGTGTCCATCCTCCCTCCTTTCTTGACCCAAAAAGGGCAGATTAAAAGGGCAAAGGTGATAGAGACATTTTTGTACCTAGCTGTCTTTGGCTGTGAAAAAAAATCCCCCTAAGACCAACTCACAACAGGGAGAATTTGAAGCAGCCATGTAGATTTCCAGTTCGTATGTCTGAGTTTTAAAAAGTATTTTAAAATAAATAAATAAGTAAATAAACTCCCCAGCACGGATTTAAAACCAAAAACTCTGCTGGATGCATATTTTTTTGGATCCATATATTCCTAATGGAGTGAAAACCAGAGGCCAAACCAGAGTGTTTCTCCTTTAAAGAGAAATTAAGTAGCTGTTTTATGTTCCTTGCAGCAAGGATTTGCTACAATGCACAAATCTTTCTTATAGTACTGGCAGGAAGAGTGCAAACAAAAGCAACCCACTCCCCATAAAAAAAAAAAAAAGAAACATTTAAATTACTTGTCAGTGAACAGACTAGTTCAAACCATCGCATCTGTAACTGCTCATTCCTAAATTTATAACAATCAAGGGCAAAAAAAACTCGAGGAAAGCTCCCAGGAGAAAGTAAGTGTACAATCAATTTGCTTCAAGAATGAGCAAGATGGGGGAGAGATGCTGGAGTTTTCAAAGGCACAGCTTCTCCTGTTTTAGAAAATGGGTTTGGTGACTCTTCTTTGGACATCAGGATCCTGTAAAATAGTTCTACTGCCCAGCTGTCACCTGTCTCTGGTCCTTCCTGCTGGTAGCATTTCCTACCACTTGTAGGAGCCAGTTAAAGTTTACATTTTCTAGGAAAATAGAGCTGGTAAGTTTTATTGCATGTGTTTTTGCATACCTGACAAGCGTTTATTATCTGTCGTGTCTTTTGGTTTCCCATACATTAGAGCTTGTAGATCAGGACATTCCCAATGTCTTGAAACAAGTGTTGCCAGTAGCAAATCTGCTTTGCTTTTCTTTTAAGATGTGAAATGTGATTTTTGTTGATTTTCTCGAATGCCTATATTTGTCTGCCTAACTGGGAATACAGTCATCCAAAACAGAATGGGAGCATTGCAAATATACACAGACAGAGAAAAAAACCTGCAGCTTTTCCCGTAGTGCCACAAAATCTTTTCTTTCTTGACACATCCTGGAATCTTTTAACTGATACAAGCATCTCCAGAACTGTAAATTAAAAGTGGCTAATAGGAAAACAGGAGAGCAGTGAGCCAGACTAATATTAAAAAATTATACTATCATGTAATTGGACCTGCAAGGCATTTCATAGATTTCTATAGTGTGATTTAGCAAGCTCTGCTATTTGAGAATTACTAATTACTATTACTAATTACTGTTACTAATTACTATTACTCTAATAGTAATTAGAGAATTAGTAACCCTCTTTAGAAGCTGAGTATGTGCAATCCAGAAACTGGACACCACATCCATGGGCCACCACGTTGTTGTTGCTTGGTGGAGCTTTGTGTACCAGAATCAGAGGATGGTTTGGGCTGGAAGGGACCTTAAAGCTCACAGGGACACCTCCCACTGTCCCAGGCTGCTCCAAGCCCTCTCCAGCCTGGCCTGGAACACTTCCAGCAGTCCATCCATCAAATCCACCTCTCCCCAGTTTAGGCAGAAGGCTGTTCTGGGAGACCCTGTTGAAGGCTTTGCAGGAGTTTTGCCGAATTCCAGGGAAATGACATCCATAGCTCTTCCCTTTTCCATTGGTGTGGTCACCCCACTAGAGAGGGTCACTGGGTTGGTCAGGCAGGGCTTGCTCCTGCTGAGGCCGTGCTGGCTGCCCCAAATCTCCTCCCTGTGCTCCAGGAGCCTCAGCAGAGCTTCCAGAGGGCCTGTCCCATCATCTCCCCAGGCACTGAGGGTGCTCCCAGGGTCTTCCTTTCCACCCTTTTTGAACACAGGTGCAATGTTTCCCTTCTCTCAGTCACCTGGGGTCTCACCTGACTGCCAGGATTTCTCCAGTATCATGGGCAGTGGCTTGGCAGCTCCAGCCCCAGTTCCCTCGGGACTCTGGGCTCCATCCCACCTGGTCCCATGGAGCCGAGCACACCCAGGTTCCTCAGCTGGCCCTGAGCAGGATCTCTCCTCCCAGTGGCAGAGCCTTTGCTCTCCAGTGCCCATCCTGCTCTCCCTCCCCTGGGGAGGGCTGGGAGGAGAGGTTCCCATGGGAGACCGAGGCACAGGAGCTGTTGGGTACCTCAGGCTGCTCCCCATCCCCTGTCTCCAGCTTGCCAGAGTCGTTTAGGGTGGGGGAAAACACCTTCTGTGACCTTCCTTTTCTGTTTTGTGAAGCTGTGGAGTGTCCTGTTACCCCTTCCCCTTTTCCAGATTCAGTTCCAGCTTCCCCTTGGCCTTCCCCAATTCTCCACAACCTCTTATAGAATCTAATCTCTAGACTCATCCCAGGTCACCTGTCCTTGCTTTCACTGCCTGTGCATTTGCTTCTTTCCCTTTCCTTTGGCCAGCAGGTTCCTACTGGCCCACGCTGGTCTCTTGCCTTCCCTGCCCAATTTCTTCCTCCTGTTTTTCAGCTGGCATATGACCCAAGGTCAAAACTGAAAATTGAGTTGTGGTGTGACAGCAACAGCCTGTGGTGATCTCCTCACACTAAGGAACCAGCCCTAGGTGGTAGCTGTGATTTACTCTTTCCAGAAAACCAAACAAAAATTAAAGTTTTACCATACACCATCCTTACAACGGAAAATGTGATTTTTTCCCCTTTCAGGAACATGCAGACATAGCAAAATTTATTTTCTGTTTCAAAAAGAAGCCTTGGGTCATTGAGACACCCACATTTAAAATATTCCCTGCAATTTGAGTTAAAATAGGGGTTAAATTTAAGTAAGAGCAGACTCATTTACAAAGAGGTCACGATATTGACACAATAACATCACAGAGATCAAATAATTGTGATTCCAGCTCTCAAATACACAGGCCTCTGCCTTTGAGACCAAAGAAACATCTCTGTGAACTGTCACCATGGCCTTTCTAAAGGCACCTACTAAAGACAATATCACTGTGCCAGTAACAGAATATTTGATATAAGGACCCAAAAACGGAAGCATAAATGTTTTTTTAAGGCAAAAATTAACAGTCAAATGTTTGTTTTCCTTGGCAAAACATTAACCTAGAAAAGTTTTAAGTCACCCAGAATATTTCATGACACTGAAAACAGGCATATGTACCATTCTAGTCTGGGAGGTTTTATTTTTGAGTTACATTTAGTTAAGCCAGCTTTCAGAGCATTTCACTGAAAAATGTTAATGTTTCAAGTAAAAATAGTGTAAAAAACAAAAAGGAATTGCTCAGATGCAAAATTTTTTGACGATGGGCAATAAATGGGAGGAGGAGGAGCAATAAGTGGTCATTCTGGTCTTTAAAAATATTCTTCATTCCAGAGAAATATTCTTTAAAAAAGAGAGAGGGTATCATCCCTCCTGTGCTTAAAGCCCAAGGGAAAATGCTCCCACTGGTGGCTGCTGGCAGGAAACCAGAAACCACAGTAATTTCCAGCACTTCAGCTTGTGCACAGCCTGCTTCCACCAGGACTCACTGCTGAGCCATCAGCGTGAAAATGGCAAAATGAACTGACAAGTTTTGATGTGCAATGAGCTATTTTTTGCTCAAAGGACAATGCGTTTAGGGGAGATAATTCCTTCCTGCCCTCTCCCCCCAGCTTCGTGGTGCAACTCCAGTAGTGTTTAAAATAATCTCTCCAAGGGGAATGTACTGAACCAGAAGGGGCTCTCCAGCAGAAACAGATTGTAGCCTTAGGATCTGATCAGGAAAAAAACACTGTGCACACACTTTGCTTTTACATTTGTGAGTCATCTAATTGAAGTTAGACCTGTAGAGATGAGTACTTCCAGGATTTGGCCTTTGGCGGTGGTGAGGCAGCTCAGAGTCTGAGTGGAGGTGTTTTTCAGCAGTGCTCTGCTGGCAGCTCATTTTGGTTAGGGTAGATAAATCCAGAGAGTCTGAGCCTCTCCAGGGTGTTCTGGTCCTTGGCTGCTGCTTGGTCCAATGATTTTCTTCTCCAGTTTCAACCCCACTTTGTGAAGTGACTGCAGCAAATCTTTCTGTGTGTGTTATGTGTGTGGGGTGGAGGAGCCCCAGGTGTGTTCACAGTGCTTTGTCAAGTCCAATGCAGTACATCACAAATCTCTCTCAGGATGTAAGCAAGCTCCTTCTCAAAACTGTGTCAGCCTTTAAGGGTTTTAGCCTAAGCTGCCCTTCTTGGGAGGCTGCTCCAGAGCTGGATCCTCTGAAGGATCAGGATTTTTTTTTTCTGATTCTTATCCTAAATTTGTTTGGGGACAACAATTATCCATCTGTTCCTAAGCCAGCCTTGCCCCTTACCTCAAGTAGCACTTTTACTTCACCGATGGTCCCCTTCAGTTCTCCCCTGTGGCTTTCCTCAAGGTGCATTTAGAGAGTTACTTAGTTGAGGTAGATGTTAGCCCCCATCTCTCTGAGGTGCTGGATTCCCAGAGGAACTCTTGGTTTGTCTCAGTCATGAGCCAAGGTTGGGTTTTGCATCAGGTGCTGTGCTTAAAGTTCTTGAAATAATTTTAGCTGCCACTGCTGAAGTCATTTCACATCTTGTTATTCCTGCTCCAGTTACCTGTGGATCAGGAACAGGGAACACTAATCACTTTAAGACTGCACTTCACAAAAAGCCAGGCAGGCCAGCATTTTACTTCAAACATGACCCTTTTTATAACTTTTTATTTCCCTTCTTTTTTCTCCCTCCCGCTCTCCTAAATGGAAATTACCACTCTGAGAGTCTCGACTTATTGCAGAAATAATTGGGCACGTTGACACATTTTAATAGGACAGATTTCAGTGTCACAGTGCAGATCTGACAGCTTCATCTGGCCTTACATCTCTTTCTGGGCCAGCAGGGCAGTCCATACCATACTGCCACAGTAATTAATCAGCTCAGGGCTTTGTTAGGGTCCCTGTGTGGGTATGAGCTGCACAAAAGGATTTGCTGACTTAGCTTTCTAGCTATAAAGTAACTTGACAGTGCCCATTCCATTCCCAAAACAAATGACTGAAACCCAGAAACAGAAGCAGATTTAGAAGCAGGTGTGCACTACTTCAGGAGAAAAATAAGTGCTGTGGCTGAAATCTGTACAACCACTGAAATTGCTTAATCTTTGCTTTTGACTTATACTTCAGAGCCAGCTAATGAAATCCTTCCGGCTTTTTGAGGTTAGACTGTAGAATTGTGATGGCTTTATTTATTATTTAATACTACTCTTGCCTGCCACAGCCTCATCAAATATTTGAATTGCTTGGGTTTGACTCTTTGTTCGTGTGCCACAGGGCATAAGGAGCAGGGGGCCACCAGCTCCACACCATTTTAATCTGCTCAAACTTTCAGTCAGGTTTGATGGTGAAAAAATCCTGTCTTAATTCAGGTGCACTGCACTGTGCCTAGTGACAGTCACAGGGTGGGGATAACAGCACATGCCCTGGCATGTGTGCTCCCTCCCCTGCATCCCTGATGTTCTTCCTCCTTTCCCCCAGAACTGGGAACTGTTCTTGCACTACCTGAGCTGCTTTAGTGCCAAAATTTTGAAGTCTGTCCTGGGAAAGCGGTGAACACCTGCAATTCCTGTTGAGGACAAGAAGCGAACAAATGCCTGGCATTTCTCTTCCAGGTCACCTCTCAAACAAGTGCTTTCCACAAAACCTTTTTTGCAGTCTTTAGAACCTTTGAAAGCACAATCTCTACCATCAGGTGCTTTCAGTTCCTCTCATTTTCTTGGTGGTTTCACATTGCAGGGACTCCTAGAAATGGAACAAGGGGAAGGTTGCAATCAGTCCACTTCAGAAGCAGCCAGATATAACCTGGAGCTGTTGCACATAAACCCTTGAGGTTGTTTTTAAGTAAATGGATTGAAAGCTCCAAGGAAAATAGTGTGACTTTCACTTTTTAGCATTCTCTTTAAAGCTAAAGTACCTTTAGTAAAATAAAAAGATGTTCAAACGTAAACCTGCGTCCCATTATTTTGCACAAGCTCTGCCGAAGAAAACTCTACTTGCAGCCTCCTGCTATTCTTCTCCTGATACTGATGGGGTGGAGGGGTGAGGAAATGGCTGTGTGGGGGCTTAGCTGCTCACCACAGCTGGTTACTATCTTTCCTGGTTAAGGAGAGGTAAAAAACAGTACTGAACTTCCCTCTTGGCATCTTCCCTTACAACTTCTTGCTCACAAGTAATACCTAGCTGGTTTAAAGCACTTTGTACTTCCTTAGTGTCTCAGGAGTATTTAACCAAGTTAAAAGCTTACATCCTGAAAAAAAAAAAAAAAGTTATGAAAGTATTTTTTTGTGTTCTAAATTCCTGAGCTGTACATGAGGCAGGACTTCTGCTGCCATGTGTAACACACTTGGAGAAGTAAGAGGACCAAAGTGTTTAGGGATGCATGAGCTTCACCTGATGCTGCTGGCCCCAAAAACCCATGAAAAGATGCTGCAGAGCAGGTTTGACCAAACCCTACAGCTCACATTAGCAAAAATTACAGGGCTGTGTAGTTTTCCTGTTCAAGACCTTGTGTGACAAGGTTTGGGTTTTTTGGGGGTTTTTGTTTGTTTTTTTTAATTAAAAGGCCTTAAAGTGCTGTCCTAGGAACTTCTTTAACCTCTGCTATTCCTGTTTATAGAAATGTTGGTGTGAGCTTGATAGCTGTTCAATCCTAACCTTTGCTTCAGCAGCTGACTTTCAGGCACTCTGTTTCTCAAGATTAATACCCTCTTAATAAAAATAACCTTGTGTGCATTGAACTCTGCTTAAATGTGGGTATCTGAAGTTGAAAATGGCTTTGCGAATGTTATGAACGGAATGCATAAAAAAAAATAAAAAAAAAATCCTAAAATAGCATGGAAAATGTTAAAACATTTTCTGCACGTTTGTTTGCACATTAAGAAGGGAGATTTTCAAAGAAGCCAGTGGGCAAATGCTAGGGGCTGTGCTACATAAAACTCTTCTCAAGACAGCCTTTACCACAGCTGAATAAATGATGTGGTGGGTACAGATAGAGGTGGACGCCAATAGGAAGGGAGGGGGAGAAATTCAGGTCTCTAGTGTTGCCTACAAAGGAAAACTTTTCAATGTTGAGAGTGGTAAGGTAAAAAGCAGTTCTTCAGTGAAAGCTTGCAGGTACACAAAGTATAGGTATGCATGTGAGTGATACTGGATTTCAGTTTTGATCACAGGATACAATTTTAATAGGGTTAATTAATTAGTAAATCTAGCAGGTAGATTCAGTAAGAGACCAGTTGCCTTTGGGTCTGTCCCCTGGAGCTGGTCCAGGGGGTTGCTTGTCTTATATTTTGCTACAGCTCTCAAATTCTGGTGAAAAACTAAGTATCCTGGTTAGAAGTTCTCTTCTCAAGAATGAGACTAAACAGAACTTAAAGAACGTGTTAGAAAGGATTGGCTTATGATTCTGAAATGTGAGAGAGGCCAGGAAGAGTGCTAGGAGCTATACAGCTACATATTATAAAATTCTCCAGGTACACGAGAGGCATCCCTGCGGACTCCGAAAGCTGTGTCCTGTGTGTGCTCCGAGTTCACTCCTCAAAGAGGTGGATTTGTGCTTTGAGCTGAGGGCAAAACACCCTCCCTTGCCTTGTCTGTGTTCTGCCTGCAGTGGCTGAGGAACCCTGGCCCCCAGCATGAGAAGAGGACACTCTTTGGGGACATGGTGTGCTTCCTCTTCATCACCCCGCTGGCCACCGTCTCCGGCTGGCTGTGCCTGCGAGGAGCCGTGGACCACCTGCACTTTAGCAGTAGGCTGGAAGCTGTCGGCCTCATTGCACTCACTGTGGCACTCTTCACTATTTACCTCTTTTGGACCCTGGTAAGTATCAGGGCTTTTATTTAACCCACAGGAAAAAAAAGGGGGGGGAGAGAAAACGGGAAAATCAATGGCATTGCTCCTGCTTGCCTCCTGTGCTGGTAGGTGAAGCCTGCAGGAAACCTCTTGTTTCCACAGCATTCAAGCTCCCTGGAACATCAGAAAGACAGTTTGCTTCGGGGTGAGGATTCTCAGATCCCAAACACCACTGGGGACAGCGGGAGGGAGACAGGGAAGTCGCAGGGAGGAGTTTGGGACAGATGCTACAGGAGGGAGTTTCATCAAATGTGATGTGCAAAGGGTGAAGGCACAGCACACACACACACACACACAAAAGATTTAGGCGAACAAATTGGCTGCCACATTTTATTCTAATGCAACATCTTGCCAGTTTTACAATTCAGAAGTACTGGATGTGGGGGAAGCCCAGGTCTGTGAAAACAGAGCTGCCTTTGCAGTGCAGGTTAAATTGCATCCTGCACCCCAGCACGAGTCACTCGCATGCCAATCCATCCTGAGAGCCACTTGTTCTGTGCCAGGTTGTTGAGCTGAGATAATTTACTGTCCCCAGGGCACTGACAGGGCCCAGCAGAGACCTGAGGAACACAGGGGACAGCTGCCAAAATGGGTGTTTATCCACCCACGGTGTAGCAGTCCACTGAAAAGGCCAGGTTGATGCTGTGTTTGACATTTCACACCTCCTTCTGTGCAGTGGGGAGGGCAGGGTGGGTGCAGAGGGGCAGCAGTGCACTCAGATGGTGCCAGGCTGGTTCTGCTGGGGCAGGAAAAGCCCAGCCTGCCTGCCTCCCCTTTCAGCAGATTTGGACCTGTGTAAGCTGCTGAGGAGGTGGCACTTCTGAAAAACTGCATTGGTGGAGCAAGAAACCCCCTGTGCTGAGGAGAAGGGGATGTGAGGGGAAACACAGAAACACCACACTTCCTCATGGGTGTCTCCGAAAAAGCCATGAAAGGGAACATTGCATTTACACATTTGTGAGCCCTGTCTCACCCACAGAGGGACGCTGGCAGGCAGGAGGGAAAGCTCAGAGTTTTGCCTTTCCAGCCTTGTGCAGTTCACCTCTTTGTTGTTTCTGCTTTTCTGTGAAGCAGCAGCACTCTCCTGAGACAGGCCAGGTACTCCAGCAGAGAGGCCACACTTGTTTTTCCTGCAGTGCTGGGTGTAGATGTGCCTGGCAGGTCTGCAAGCAAATATTGTTCAAATTTCCTTTGGGTACAGCTGCCTTAGAAACCAAAATGCTGAACAATTTACCTAAGAGACTTAATTCACCGTCACCAAAATTGTTGGGAGTGGTAAAAGGCATTTTTTTAGGTGGACTTAATTAGCTATGACACATGGACTTGTCCAGCCTTGCCTATTAAGACTACTGCAGCATCTCAGCTTTGGTGCCTGTCTCTGGGTATTCCATCTGCAGAGCAAGAAGCAAAAATCCCTTCTGTCCACTTTATAAAATTTACCCCTTCCAAAGCACACAGAGAAATGTGCTACTGGCTCTTGGAGAGCATGACAGTGATAGTGAGCCTGATGTAAATGCCTGCCTTGGTTGAAATTCAGTATCTTTGATGCTCCCTGGGTCGTGGACAGTTGTAATTCTAGTCTGAATTGTGATTTAGGGCAGTAGGAGATGGATGGGCTAAGGAAGCACTGTGTTCACCTGGGAAGGGCGAGGCAGGAAAGCCTTTAGGGGACTGAATCACCAAATGATTGAAGGCAAAACAACCCTCCCTTCAGTTATGGAGGAAAGCCCCAGCTCCCCTTGCAGGAAGGAATGGTCCTACACACACAGAAATGTTGATTTCATCCAATTTTTCAGCAGCACATGCCTTGTCACTTTTGGAAGTGGGAGAACCCTGTCACATAGCTGTGGCTGTGCAGGGAAAAGGTTCAGTGCTGCGGGGTAAATTGCACACAAGATGATACAATATCCCTTTAGGTCCTGGGGAAATTAGGAGAACTAAAACTTGGTTTTACTTCCAGTAAATCGGCTTTCCTGCTCTGGAGGCAGAAGCTGGCATACAGATTATTTACACACCACAGTTATCCCAGTGAGCAGTGAACTGGAGGGATGCTATTTTTTAGCACCCCAGAAGCTGTTTTATCCCTCCCTCTAAAGCAGACAAGTTGTCCATAAAACACTGCTGCTTTTTACTCTGTTGTTTTTAACACACACCAAAAGAGGTTCTCCCAAGAAGGAAGACCCGGACACAAAAAGGAGGTTGATACTTAAGGAATTCAGGGCCACACTTCATTTTCTCTTGTATACCATGCACACCTGGTTTAACAATGCAGCTCTTACTCCAAAGACCTCACATTCTGCTGCTTGAAAACCCAGCCTGGACTCTCCTGAAGCTGTCACTGCATTTTACAGGGCGTCCACCTTCGCAGGTGTTGGGGTGTTTTTACCCTCCTCAGTACTCCAAGCAATTTCTGCTGCTCCTGCAGTGTCTTTTGAGGAAAGATTTCTCATATTCCTTCATACACACTGCTCCACAGAAGATGAAGGATGCTTTCCTCCATGGGGTGGAGGGGAGGTTGAAAGTTGGGGGAATCAATCGGAGGAGCTGTCTTTGCTTCTAAACTTTACTTCTGAACTGCTTAGTAAACCAAAGCAATATAGGTTTTCCTCAGACAACTGTAAAAATATCTAATAATAAAAGAAAAAAAAGAAAAAAAAGAAAAAAGAAAAGCATTCTCCTCGTAGGAGATCATTGAAAGTTATGTTTCTTTAACTAAAACACCCTTTATGAAGTAAGGATACAGTGGATGGGTCAGCTCCTGCCCACAGCCCAAGGACAAAACAATCATCACTTGGCACATTTCTCTCAAAATTTACATTTTGGTTTTAGATTTTGTTGGTTTTTGTTGTCCTTGTTGTTTTTTTTTAACTGCACATATGCATCCTCTTACACAGCTATAACTCCCACAAAGCTTGGCTGCCACTAAAACTTGGTGTAAACTATTTTTCAAAACCAGGAGGCAGAGCTATCTTGCATCTCCACAGCAGTCACTCATTTCTCTTCCACAATAAGGCTGAAATTACCTGATAACAACAACAACAACAACATGAAATTTTCAGAGACAATCTAAATTGAGACACCCACGTTGTCAGCTCATTGCCTCGGTGCAAGCCCAACTTTGATGCATTCAGCAGTAAAATATTACAATGTAGAACACACAACCCTGTGTTCATCTGCCTGCAAACAATTACACTGTCAATTTAGCAACCTGAAGCAAGGCAGGATATCCCAATTTTTTTTTTTCCCATGTGTGCCAGCCGCTCTTGTGAAAGGCAGAGGCAGGATGTCTGATTTTTCAGGCTGTGGAAAATTGGAATGAGAGATATAATAGGCACAGGCTGCTTTTCTCCTCTGCTGTGGCACCTTGGGACAAAATGGGTCTCTCTCTACAGCAGTTTTCACCCATTTTGTCCCACTGGGAGGTGTTTGCAGCCCCAGATGGCTCCTTGCAGTGCCTGAAGGCAGCTTCAGGAAGGTGTCCCTTCTGTCCCCAGGTGTCCTTCAGGTACCACTGCCGGCTGTACCACGAGTGGCGTCGGAACAATCAGCGGGTGATGCTCCTCATCCCAAAATCTGCCAACATCCCCTCCACCCAGCAGTCCCTGCTGGGCCTGCAGCCCCTCAAAAGGAGCTCCAAGGAGACAATTGTGTGATTTGGGGTGGGGCTGTACACTGAAGGTGTTTCTTTCTCAGACTGGCCGGGGCCGGGGCAGCGTCCGGCACCCAGGAATGTGCAATTTGGATTTATGGACCGACTGCAGAGGGAAAAGTCACAGCCAGAATTCAAGTCATGGATGCTGCAGTCATTTGTGGCATTTGCTAAGCTGCCAAACGTGTTTAGTTAGCAGGGACCCTATGGATTCTGCAAATATGTTAATTCTTGCGTCATAGAGTGATGCAAACTTTTTTTATTTTGTTTAAAGTATTAAACTATGGTAATTAACAATGCAAAACAGGTTTAAAAAGTGCTTTGTTTTTATGATTTCTTGCTCCTACAGTACTGTTTCTTTAGGCAGCTGGACAGTAACCAATATTTCTTTCTGCTTCCTAAAGCACAGCAATGGCATTTCCTCATTTGATTTTATCTGCAGGTCCATTATACCAATGTTTTGATTATTAAAATTTGTGTGTAATGAGCTCTAGAAATTGGCACATTATTTAAATGCTACAAAGTGATTAGAAAATCCTATTACCCATTTCTTATTTGGCAGAGAAGGCCTGACAGGAAGATTCTTCAGTTATGAATCTAGCAGCCACAAGAAAAATTTAAAAATTAGACAAATTGCAGCAATCTTCCTATCAAAAGTATTATAGTACACAGCACTCAGGAAAAAAAAGAAAAAAATGTACTTTTCCATGAAGAAGCACCACATTCTTCAGTGAGGTGCACATTCTGCTGCTGTGAATTCAAACTTGGCCAATTTATCCTGCATTTACACCAGGCTGAATTTAACTCAACAGCTTACTTTTGTATAGGGAAAGCTCTGCATACATAATGAATGAGATCATCAGATAAGTTTTAGGAAGCAGGGACTCATCTTGCATGAAGAACAGCATTATTTTAAAGCAGCAGAAACTCCAGCTTGACAGGTAGGATTTAGCAGAGTGTGTGCAAACCCTGACCTCTCATGGTAGCACTGAGACAAAAAAAAAAAAAAAAAAAAAAAAAAATTAAAAACATTTAATACACAGTCTTCTGTGGTGGCCAAATTGAATTTGGAGTGTAAAGATCAGACCTTATTCCTGGGTGGCTTTATCTGCTTCGCCTTGGTTTTATGCCCAATTCATTCAGCAATTCTTCACTCCCAGAAGAGACACACTTATATACACAGATTTATTTTAAATAACTATACAAGATCTCATTACCAAATGCTGCTAGAATTAAAAATCGATACAGAGCCTCTCTGAACAGATGTATTTCTTAGAATTGTGTATGGATGGCAATACCACCACGTGCTCTGTTCTCCAGACACTGCAGGAATTGAAAATCAAAAGGAAGTCATAGCAGGAAGGCTAATAATTTGTTATTCATAATGTTCAAGGTATTATGGGTAT